>NC_084516.1:15257554-15570054 GCF_024500385.1 Phyllopteryx taeniolatus | reverse complement strand
ACCCTGGACTGGTCCCCAGTCAATCGCAGGGCACATAGACAAACAAACATTCACACGCACACATATGGACAATTTATTATCCATGTTTTTGGAACGTGGGAGGAAGCAGGAGTATGGGAGAGAAAAACCACACGAGCATGGTGAGAACATTCAAACTACACGTGAGATTTCAACCAAAAAACTCTCGATTGTGAGGCAGGGAACCTTACCACTAGCTCAGAAAATCATGTAATTAATTGGTCATAAAACTGAATGACTATACAGGCAATGGTTTAATAAACATTTTAACATTCAGTCAAAATTAAGTGTGGAAAACAATAAATCAAACAGAAATAAAGTACGTAGAACCACTTGACAGGAAAAGCTTCCATGCTAGTCCTTAGGTATCATATGTTCAGCTATATGCTATATACGTTAGCGTCTGCTTAGCAAACTGTGTGTATGCAGTTGATTTCACCAATTTTGAAGCTTCCACTGTATAATGTAAAATCTGGAATCCAACCAAGATTAAATATCTCAAATCATGGCAAAATATGTTTGTTTTTTGTCTGGCAAGATAGTTCTTCTCACCAGGCACTTTTTGTGTTAGAGCATTTCACCTGGTTCAAGCATTTTATTTCCATTAAAAATCCGATATTTAGATTTTATTACTGGTTATGAGAAAATTTAGCTCTAAATATGTACCATAATTCTGTAGGTTTAGATGGCATTTAGTACTAGTTTTTTGACATCAGTGTTTTTTAGGCTAGCTTCATTTACTTGTTTTTAGAAACCTTGCCATGTAAAATGTGTGTTCTATGAGCAGATGATTTTGCATGAATCAAGTAACATATTCCTTTTAAAAATGTTTTTGCAGTGTATATTGCGTGATGTTGAATTTTAGCCTCCATCTTGTCTCCAAAGGGGAAACGTTGGTCTGTCGGCAGTGTGTGCTTACAACATGTCTGCTGTGGATGAGGTCTTCTCCAAGGGCAAGTACATGCAGAAGGCCACCGTGGAGCAGTCCCACACTAAGTGGGTCCGCTACAATGGTGTTAGTCCCTCGCCACGCCCTGGAGCAGTAAGTTCACACATCAACTATTTCTGTTTTTACAGACACAATTTAAAACGGTTCCCAGTTGTCTTAAAGGTCCCATATTTTTCCATATTAATAACATGTCTGTGACATGCTTTTGTCGAAATACCCCAAGGTTCAAGAATAGTACACTCTATTACTTGCCTCACTGAAATTAGCCCCACCTCTAGAGGCAGGCCCAGTCTTATGCAAGTGAGTGACTCTAAACCCCGCTCCATCTACTGCTTGGCCAGTGGCAAGTCCCACTTTCGTTACCATGATGACTGAGGGTGGAACCCTAAGCCCTGTAGCGTCTTCTTTCATCCGTGCACTATAAAGCATTTGAATATGTTTTTCATCAACTAAAAAGTTTGACTTTGAGAATATGTTCCCATTTTCTGAGGTAGCCCTTGAAATCCTACTTGATTATCATCTCCGCCATCTCAACACTTTGTAATTGATAAGAACATTAATCGTTTAATAGTTTTTAAAAGGTTATTGCAACCACTTTAACACTCCCGTCCGTCTTCATGATGAAAATGTCAATCTCCACTTCATCTCTAATGCATCCTTCCTAGCTTACACTGACAGCAGTGCTCACACAACTGGCAAGAGCATCTGGCTTTTGCTGATGTTGGTTACGCACATTCAAATCAAATCAAATGTATTTACATATTTAAAAATGCAGCACAAACTGTATTACAGGGATAAAAACTAAAATATCAAGGAATATACAAAAACGCACTCCTCATCCCTACATATAAACACAACATTTGGTGTCACTGTGAGAAAGATTGAAACTCTTAGTAGACAAAATGTTTGTTTTCCCCTCACCTCACTTTATTTTCCTCACAATGCACCAACAAGTTTGTAACTTTGTGTTGCTACCATCTTCCTAAATCAAGTATACACATACGCAACTATTAATATACAAAAAATAAGTCAATTTTCCATAATAATTCTCCCTGATTTTAAAACATCTCTGCGCTCTGCCAGTGTATCAACAGCCGCATGCGGCAACAGAACATCAGCAGCTCGCTGCACCTCCCCGACAAGACGCTGCAGTTCGTCAAGGACCACCCCCTGTTGGAGGACCCCGTCCTGCCCATCGGGAACAGGCCCCGCCTCATCACCAAGGATATCAACTACACACAGGTGGTCGTGGAGCGGGTCCGCGCCCTTGACGGGAGCATCCACGATGTAATTTTCACTGGAACGGGTACGAAACACGAAACAGTTACAGTTCATAGGTAATGCATTTCTAGCTGTCATCATTCATCTACGCTAGCACGGGGAGAACATCCAAACTCTACACAGGAGATTCAAACCCAGATTGTGAGGCAGACATGCTAACCACTATACCACCACTTTAGATAAGGGGGTCCTGCATAAGTCGGTGGTCCTCACAGGAGAGGTCCACATGGTTGAGGAAATCCAGCTCCTGAAGAACTCCGAGCCCATTAAGAACTTGGTGCTGTCCTCCAAGGTCAGTATTGTGTCGGTGATTACACCTTCCCCCGAATATAGATGCCACCTTTTCACGTTAGGGGAAAAAAATGGGTTCTCTACCCATCTGAGTATATAAATCCTCCTCTCCTCCCCCATAGACGCGATCCCTGTACGCCGGTTCGGACTCGGGTGTGGTTCAGTCGCCCACGGCCTTCTGTGGCAGCTACCAGTCCTGTGATGACTGCATACTTGCCCGAGACCCATACTGTGCCTGGGACCCTCACACTGCTCGCTGCGTCAAGATCTCCGACACGGCCAGTCAGCAGCTCTGGTGATTCAACTACGACATCCACTTTGACTATAGCTCTCAACTGTGCTGTATTCTGTCATTTCAACATTTGCGCCGATTGTTTTAATAACAATACGATTTGTTTGTCCTCCAGGAAGCTAATTCAGAGCCTAAGTGGCGATGCAGACAAATGTCCTACAGGTAAGCTACCATAAAAGACAAAAAGTCCATTGCTGGATTGTGAAGAATTATGTGGGTTGTGTGGAATTGATTGTTGATTAATAATGTCTTGAAGCCACTGAGTACTAGTTTGTGGTCTGGAGAAGGAAAAACAATGTAAAATTATGGGGGGTGTCTAGAAGAGTGATGAGAATAAAGTTGGTTTATTCAGGAAATAATATAGTATGAGAATAAAGCTTTTTAATAAAAGCGTGTAGTCATATAAAACAAAACATTTTGTGTAGGGTACTAAAATTGTGGGGGATTCTACATATATAATAGTCATAGTCTTAATAGTCAGAATATTTACAGAAAAAGCTTAAAATTGCAAAAGTGGTCGTTTTTACATAATAGTGAAACGTTTTAGATTAAAAGTAAAGTTAGAATAAAGTTGTAATTTTTGTACTAAAAAGTCCTAAAGTTACAAAAATAAAGTCATGTTTTTAGTTTTTAATTAGCAGTAAATTTAGAATAATAGTGATATTTGGTTTGATTAAAAGGTCAGTTACAAGAAGTCATATGATAGTTGTAATCTTTTAATTAAAACGTTAAAAAATGACAAGCATTCTCAGAATTTTTCGGGAAAAAAGTTACAGGAATAAAGTCATATTTGAAATTAACTAAATAGCAGTTGAACAATTGTTTTCTGTGGAATTGATTTATCATGGGTTCGAGTCAAAATGGAGTGGGTTACGCGAAAAGAAACAAACCTAAAATGAACATGAAAAGAAGGGTTAAATTCCCCTCCGAGCAGTATTGTGACTATGGTGTGGTGAAGTACTATCACTTTCTCTTTGGCCCTGTAGCCCCCATTGTGCCCCTGAAGGACTACAAGCGTGTTTCGGTGAAGCCCGGGAGCTCCGCCGAGCTCCCGTGCCTGGTGCGCTCCAACACGGCGCAGGTGATGTGGAGATGCAATGGCTCGCTCCTCACCGAGGCCTCGCACTTTCACTTCATCCGAGAGAACGGCCTGCTCATCTACAGTGTGGCCGCCGAGGACCAGGGCCACTACGAGTGCTGGTCCGTGGAGTTCGCCAGCGGGAAGAACTTCACTCGCCTCCTGGCGGGATTCGTCTTGACTCTGGACGTCCCGCATGCCGCCACCACCCTCCAGAGCCGGGAGATCACGCACAGCATGGAAGGTAAAGTTGAGGCAGACGGAGCGCTAACATCAGCCCTCGCCCCGCCCAATTTCACCGCCGCCGTGCAGCTCACATCCTCGCCACGCTCGTCACTAACCCCAAGCGGCATCACCGAGCAGCCGCCCGAGCACCCCGTGCCCCCAGAGAGCGCCACCCCAGAGGCGGAGTACTTGCAGCGCAGCAACGGCACAGCCCTCCTCTTTTTCTTCCTGCTCTTCTTCCTGCTCTTCCTGGCCGCCGTGGCGTACAACTGCTACATGCAGTATCTCCCGGCCCCGTGCCTGCGTCTGCGGGCGGCCCTGTTGGGCACACACAAGATGAGCGACGCCGCCCGGCCCGAGTACAGCGCATGCGAAGCGGGCCTCATTGAGGCGTCGGCCGTGTCGGACCAAGTTGCCGCAACGGTGCAGCCTGTGCAGAACAGCAGTCAGAACCTGCGCGCGCTGCGCGATACCGGCTACGAGACAGAACCAGAGTGCGGCAACGGGCGCGTGCCCTCGCATGTCTTTGCTGACGAAAGCCGGTGTCCACAGAAGCCCTTCGACATAGACTGCGACTCCCAGTCCATCCAGTTCGCTGATGCCGACGAGCCTTATTGCTAGAGACAAAATGGAAGGCGGCACTCTTTCTGCACAAGTTGTCTTTTCGCTTTTTATGTTCAGGAAGCTGCTGTGCCCTCTTAAGCGGGGTATACATGAGGGTTGCAAAGGGGTGGAACATTTCTAGGAGTTTCCATCGGAATTTAAGATGGGGAATTTGGGAAATATTCCAAAATGCAAACTTTCCACAGAAATGGATGGGAATTAACTAGGAATTGAGGATTATTTAATGGATAAGGTAACATATACAAGCATTAATAAAACAATATATGCCATAAGCAGTCCATCCAAGCAAAATACATACTGTAGCTCTCCTTGCCCACATGCGATTGCATTACAGTACTTTAGCTGCTCAATTTTTTCATCTCACTCACAAAGTGGCATATCTGAAATTGCCTCATAACTCGGAATTTGGCTCACAACACAAAGTGAAAAAAATAAATAAAGACCAAGCAATGTTTCATGAATGGAAACCTCAAGTTCAAGGTACACTGGTCATTTTAGTCACGATTATGCTAAATATATTTTCTGTTTCTATATATAAACTATTCAAGTGACCCATTAAGAGCCAACCTTCACTTTTGTAAATTCATGGTTTATTCCCATTAATTCCCATGGAAAGTAAACACATTTCAAAATTCCAGGAATTTTGCGCCCCCGAGTAAACGCACACCGATTTGTTTTTTTTACAGCTTAACCCAATTTCAATGTGACAGACCCCGACACGACATGAACAAATTTACCATGCGTGTACTTGGTGCTCTTGCGTGTTGTGAACTCCAGATGACCCCAGCACACCACATACAGCAACATCGCCAGTCTCCTCTGTCATAGTACCAAGACTGACCTGTGAGAGTCAGACGTGCCTTCCACGGTAGTAGAAGGAAACAAATTGAAAAAGCTGGGTTAAATGTTCTCATTTGGGAACTACTTTGCGATTGCAAATTCTTCTCTTTTTCATTTTTATTCTGATGAATGCCTCGTAAAACACGTTATACAAACACTAAGCACAACAAATTCCTCCTCGGTTTGTGTCCGCCAACAGCTAATTGGCTATCGTTCTGTTGGATGTCACAAGCGGTGCCAGTGGCTTAATGATTTGTGATTTTTAAATATTTAACCGGTTTAACATTTCCCATTGTCGGTTGTCCTGAGCTGTTCCAAGCGATCGGGAGGAAAGATCACTCTTAACGCACGCCCCACTCCAGGGTCATCACTCAGGATAATCTTTCAGAGACATTTGATTATCAGGCCTTTGCTGACTGATCGTAAGAGAGGTAAAAAGGCTCTAATTTGGGCCAATTGTCGGTATGTGTGTACCCCGCTTTATCTTAAGTCCAGCAAGAAAAGCTCATTCCTAAATTCCAAATTGGAAACGTCGTTTACCAAATTGGTAAGTTAAGTGGATGTCTTCCAAATTGGGCTCACTCTTCTTTGTACAGGCTGAGTAAGTCATAATTTTTTTGTTTTTTTAGTCTGCATTCTGGGCCAATGGAGTTGGACAACAATTCTCAGGGAAGGTTTTGCCTAGCATTTTGTAGCTTGGCTTTATTCTGTGGAGTAAATAATATGGGGGGGGGGGGGGGGGGGGGGGGTCTGAAGGTTAATTGAATGGAAATGTGTTGGGCAAATCAAACCACTCTGTGTGTTGAAAGGAACATATTAATTTTTCTGCCATATTGTTGTTCCTTCACTGATATCACTTGTTCTGAATCATCCACTCTCTATCTACAATCTGAAACTTTTTTTTATAATTAAGCCTCAAATGTTCTCAAATAGTGGCCCTTCCCCTATTAGACAAACACTTCCCTCAATTACAGAAAATCGCTCTGTTTAAAATGGAACAAAAACTAAAATACAGGTAAGTCAGTCTGATTCTCAGTTCATAGACGCTATTTTAGACGCAGGAACTGAACTACGTTGGTAACCAAAAAAGCAGCACATACTGAGTCTGACATAAACTATATCCTATAAGTTATGTATATGTTTTTTTGGGAGTTTGCCTGTAATAATTATATTTCATAGTTCACTGATTGCCAAGCTTTGCAGTCTGTTGCTTGTGGAGTCTTACTTCAAAATGTAAATGTCTTCCCTGCGCAGTATTTAAAATGATCTACCGATAAGTTACAGTATATGGAGTTTTTCATGGTCTTTATGATCCACGGATCCTTTGAGATGTAAATTAAACTCCACTGTCATTTGACATATATTTAATGTAACAAAAAAGCGGCCACTATTTGCAGGACTGAGGTATTTAAGGTGAATTTGTTCGTGTTTTTCCCCTTTATTGCTATTTTACCAGCATCCATCTGGTCTCTTGCGCACGTCTCTTTTGTTTTCTGTGTTCCTCAATTTTCCTTTTCCGCCCTTTTCCCATCACCACCTTCCTTCTTCGCAGCCTCTTCATCTGTCTTCCCTTCCTCTACTTTCACTTCCTCCTCTTCCTCCACGAAGCCTTGTGTGGAGGCTGGCCAGGCGGAGGTGAGGCTGTTGCCCCCTTTGCTGAAGGATCAGGCGTGGGGGCTTCAGACCCACGAGGGCTTCCTGCTCTTCTGTCTGGCCCTGGGTGAGTGATCCCACCTGCCCTAAAAAAAAACACTCTTAACCCTGCTCGTCATTCTCAACTGGATTCCCTTTGCATGGCCTGACTAACATTGCGGCCTTTTCTCTGAGCTCTAACTTTTGAATGTGGCGGCACTAGGAGAAGAAGCTGACATTCCGACTTTGAATGTCAATGAAGTGGTGCACTTGTTTTTTTTCCCTATGGTAGACTCACTGTGTTGCATCCCAATTATGCCAACTGGGCCGTTTTTGTGCCTGTAAAGATATTTGTATATATATGGGGAAAGAAACGTAAATAAATGGCTTGTAATGAAAAAGTTGTTCAGTAGATAGGTAGGGAGGTGAAATAAAAGGTGTCAAATGTGTCTTATGCTGGCTTGTTTGCTTTTTGTTTCTTGGCTGGTGAGTATAACAACAGATTAGGTGACAAGCTTTTGGTGTGCCACAGAGAACACTACACAGCCCAGTGTTGTTCTATACGTACAAGCTACCATTTGCTATTACGTCAATACCGGATTGAGTATAACCGGTACGGAAAATGGATGGATGCATGGATAGATATTCAAATTATAATGTAAATTATTTTTGAAACTATATTAATACTGTACATAGAAATAAAAATAGTAGTTATTTATTCATAAAAAAAATTAAGGCATGCATGATCAAACTGTGGGTCAGAAATCGAATCTTAACGTGGGTGTATCGTTGCAACCCCTACAATCATAAATTAATTCCTGTACATCCATATGTAACTGTATGTCTCACATTTGCAGACTTGCTAAATATTGACTAATGACTGATTAGACTGTTGAGTAGGTTTGTGGTTGTTCCTGTTTGATCAAATAAGAGGCTGACGAATACAGATGGGCCCACCTTTCTGGGATGGCACAAGACAATGGTCGTCAGAGAGACCATAGTCCATATTTTTTTGTAAAGATAATATGGTATGACGAATGGTATTAGATGACTGACTGAAAAATCAGAATGTATATTACAAGTGTCTGAAAACATGTTGGAGATGTCGAGACACTTGCCAATAGCCTCCTCTGTTGTTGTACAGTAATTAAACCAATAGATGGTGCTGTTGCTTTTTGCCATCTCTGCTTGTTTGTGAGGGATTGCACAATCTGAGGTGAGACTGGCTGCTTGCTACCCCACTTCCTGTCTCAACCATATTTGAACAGTAAATATATGCAGTTAGCAATTTTGATGATGAAATCATTCAACTTTGAAACATTATTGGATTCACTAAGAAAATTTATTTAAAGCACAGACTAGAGAACAAAATGTAAAATAATTGTATGTAATCATGAGTTTGCTTTTTGTTTTTTAACTCTTCACATGCAGGGGAGGCTGCCTCCCCTGCCTCCCCTAACCACACTTATCCCACTAAAACATTTTAAAATGAGAAGCTCAGAGAAGTATTTAAAAAAAAAAAAAAGACCTCTGTGCTACTTTTGCTACATAGTTTTTGGTCCTTATTGCAAGAATATTAAATCATCTTTAAGATTATCCAGGTCTCCACTCGTCACAAATATGCGGGGAATGATGTATTAAAAAAAGTAAGGTAGTTTTGGAGTCCACATGAAAAGCCCCCTTGTGTCCCTCAGGTCCTAGCGACATCCACATTGACTGGCTCAAAAACGGGCACAGCGTGGACATGCCCATAACAGAGTACCGCCTCCCGCTGGCCGGGAACACGGTACTAGTTAGCAGCCGGCTGCGTGCGGGGCCATTGCTCCGGGACGCCCGTTACAGCTGCGTGGCCCAGGCTGGCGCGGGGAGAGACGTGTCACAGGTGGACCTCCACCTCACAGTCGGAGGTACTTCTAGCCTGAGGGGAGCTTCCGATCCTTTTGTGTCACGGCTGCTGTGATGAGATTGTTGATTGTTCAACAGATGAGGAGAGCGCTCCGTCCAGGGATTTGAACCAATGGAGGAGTGCGCTCACGCAGCATGAGCAGCTGCTAAAAAGATGGGAGAAGTCCTGGGTAGGTGCAAGTGTCTTTTTCTAACCTGCCACTTAACCGGCCCCTTTAACTGCATCATTCATTACTACATTTTCTAAGCATCTATAGTACTAACCATTACTGGACTAATTAGCTTGAGGAGGAACTGCAGTATTATGCTCCACAGTCTCCATGTTGCTGCAGCAGCCCTCTCGGATAAAATCTGTCTCCTTATGCACAGCGTCCTCGTAATGTCTAAGGATGCATGTCTAGAAATGACAAAAATAAACAGTTTGTACTTTGCTGCAGCAGCCCTAAGTCTCCTCCTTGAATAAATTCGGACTCCTTATGCCGCCAAGTAAATACAGGCGAACCAAGTCTTCGCAACTTCTGACTGTCTAGACATGACAAAAATGAAGGCACATGCTAGCAATATCTTATCTACTCCATAATCTCCATGTAGCTGCAATAGCCCTCTAGAATAAAACCTGGCTCTTTATAATGAGAAGACCTATTATCGTTGTCATTTTTGAGGAGACGTCTAAAAAAGACAACTGTGCTTTTGCTCTGGATGCTGCTGTGTTAAGTTCACACGCACATTGCTGCAGCAGCCATCTTGGGGGAAAAAAATCTCTTTATGCTGAAAAGCAAATACACAAGAGCTCTGGATGCTACATTGTTATATCTCATGCTCAACTTTCCTGCAGCCTTTGTCTCCCGTTGGAATAGATCTAATTTCTTATGCCAAGAAGTAAATACGGGAGCCCTTAGCTCTGAATGGTGCAGTATTATGTTACACAGTCCTCACTTTGTTGCAGCAGCCCTTAGTCTCTCCATGAATAAAATCTGGTTCCTTATGCCGAGAAGTAAGTACAGGAGACCCGCATCATCATAACATTTGAAGATGCTTGTCTCAAAATGACAAAAATCAGCACATATTCTAATATTACCTTAGCTCCGGATGCTGCAGTATTATGCTACACTAAATATCCATTTTGCTCCAGAGGGCCTTAGTCTCTACTTGGATTAAATCTGAGTCCTTCTGCTGAAATGTAAATACAGGGGACATTAGCTCTGGATGCTGCCAAATTATGCTCCAGTTGCCACGTTCCTTCAGGAGCCCTTAGTCTCCTCTTGGATACAATCTGTCACCTAATGCTGAAATGTCAATACAGTAGCCCTTTGTTCTCTTCTGTTGTTTGTTAGCGTGTCTCACTAATGTGATTCATTCAATGCAGCATGGTTTTAGCATTTTCCCGCAAGTCTATCTGATACAGTTTAGCGGAAAAGTTGCAATGCTCAGCATGCAAAAAGCATTTGGAGGAGGCCTGGAGGGATACATTGTGATGATCTATTGCCATGCATTTCTTGTTTTGACCGCTCATTTACCTCTTCTTTATCCACGCCACAGGAAAGCTGTGATGGCCACTGAGCGCTGCCAAAACGCCACAAAGTGTCACTTCACAATTGGAGGTGGAGGAACCTGTACCTCTTTTTCTTGTTTTTTTTCTTCTTTTTTTAGGAGGGCGGGGAGGGGTGGAGAGAAAGCTAGGACATCCCAATCACAGGAGTCTTTTTGCGGGACGCACCAGGACTACAAACATGGAGGATATGAAGCTCTATGGAGCTTGCGTGGTGATTTCTGTATGCAAATACTGAATTGACAAGAAGCTAGTTTACAGTTTTACAGCAGCATTCAAACGTGGCAGTTTAATCCAACATTGTTACCCGATTCCTTTTCCCTTTTATTGGTCTCATTTCTGCAACATATTCATGTGAGTTGGATGCGGGAATAAAGACAACTTGGTATTTGTGATACTTGGTACCTTTTTTGTTGTTGTTTGTTTTGTTTTTTTCCCCCTCTGCTACGAGGGTTTCTGTATAACGCTGCTCTGGCGCCCTCTTGTTTCCAGGTATAGAACAACACCTACGAAATACTAGTTTATTTTTTATTAAATAGAATCTACAGATTGGAGAAACAGTAGGGAGGCTTATACATTTTAATTGTATTACATTTTCAGTTTTCTTTTTCCTGGCATCTTTTCCTTCCTGACCTACTTCCTTCCCACAGAATTGCTTTTTTTATTCTTGCAACCTTACACTTTTCTGCCTTCCGTCATTCCTTCTGTCACACCATCCTTTTTTAAAATCCCTGCATCCTTCCATCTTTATGTCACTTAAACCTGCATTTCTGCCTCCCTTTCTAATTTCCTTCCTTCCTTCCTTCCGCCCCAAACCTACTTTTTATTTTTGCATGCTTGCTGCCTTCCATCCATCCATCCATCTTCTACACTGCTTATCCTCACTAGGGTCGCAGGTGAGATGGAGCCTACCAAAACTGCCTTCGGCCAAGAGGCGGGGCACATGCTGGACTGATTGCGACTCGCCAGCCAAACGCAGGGCACATATAGACAAACTACTATGCATGCTCGCATTCACACTTAAGGACGATTTAGTCCTCAGTGAAGCCAACATGTATGTTTTTGCCTAAAGAAAGCCCACAAAACCAAATGCCACACAGGAAGGCCAGAGACCAGATTCGAACCTCCAACCTTAGAACTGTGATATAGATGCACAGTGCTGCCTTGATTTCTTTGCTTCAAACTACTTTTTGCTTTCCTTCCTACGATATTGTACATGTATTTTAGTGACCGTTCCACTTTTAAATTCCTATTCAAAGGTCACGCTACTTCAGTTGAGCCTTTCAAACTAATTTAAAGCTACTCTGCTTTTTCAAAATTCAATTTAAATATAGTAGCCATTAAAATGTAGGCTATTTATTCAGACTTTTGAAATTACTTTTGGCAAGAGCGTTAGGAAAAAATAAACGAACAAAATGATAAGCCGCCATTTGGTTTAGTGTTATGATTGGATAATTGATGTCACATGTCCGGAAGTGACCCATGGCTGCTTCGTGTCATGAGAAAACAGGTGAGGACCGGGCACGACACAAGGGGGATCATTTGAGAAATGCCAAATAATTCTACTCGAGACATATCCTATGTGGGGTTTTTTTTCTTCCAGAGTAAACCATGTTAACCAGTTTGTGATAAAATGGTGGCATAACTTTTTAAAATAACAGTGCTGTCATAATAATTACATATTCAATCAATGTTCTTTTATAACGTAAAATGCATCTATTTTATATTCTTGTAAAAGCTAAATTTGCATAATGTGCCCTTTGAGTGTAATATTTTATCCATTCATACATAAATGTTAGCACATTTAATCATATTTAATACTGTTCTCCGATTTGGACACAGACTTTAGTATATGCCAGTAAATAAATATATTTATTGGCACTGTGTATAATTTATTCAATTAGTAAGTAGGTATATTTTTGGTTTTACGGTACATGTATTATTTATCAGATGACCAAGCTAATTATTTGTGCTCTTGTACATGTAATTTTCCTCCTGCTTTTGGTTTGTTCATTAACATTCCGCTAGAGGTTGTTAAAATTTATTTTTAAAGTCTCTATCGCCATTAAATTCCTGCAATTTATCTTTGAATGCAGCCAATGGCTTTAAAAAAAAAAAAAAAAAATTGCAGTCCTAGATGTTATTTAGCAATAAGGTTTTTTTGTTTTTTTTTGTGGGGCGGGACTTTATATTTCTTCACATTTATTTTATAACAACGTTGTGTTGGATTGTGTTTTCACTTTGTGGTGGCAGAAGACACATCGCAACGGGACAAAATTCAGAGCAGACATTTTCAGAAATAGGCAGCTAATGAAAGATGTACATTGCTTAGTTGACAAAACAGTTCCTAGATGTCTTGATAAAAGGTATTTGATATTGTTCTGTCAAAATACAGAAAGGACAAAGAATTTCAGCTTACTGAATATCCATATGTCTCACTGGTTCAAATCACTCGGGCTTGCGGGCTGCTTCCATCTCATCCAAATGCAGAGTATCGCTTTAGTGACCATGAGGACCGGGGGTAGAGCTAGAGCATGCCCACACTCAGTGTTGCTGACTTTGTCGCTATATTGAGCGACTATTAAAAATAATAATAGTCAAAAAATAAAACATGAGCAACAAATCAAGCACATTTTTGTGGTGTTATTGGAGACTTCTGGACACGAATATAGGCAATGTAGTGGTTACCGGTTTCAAGAGACAGTATACCTCGGTTTCAAAACCGGTAAAACTTTCCATCAGCGGTAAGAGCTGTTTTTTGTTTTGTTTTTAATTGTCAGGGCAGCCTCTTCCCGCTATTGGCGTGAGCAGTCAGTGAGGGTGGGGAGTACCGTGACTTGGTCGAGGAAGGATATCACAGTTATGTGAACACCGTCGCCACCCATCATTCTTTTGACAAACACAGGATAACGTTAATATATTACTATAACGATGCCTTGAATTGAACGTTTGCAACCAGCTACGAGAGTTAACGTAGCATTGGTGAAATAAATACAATAGACTTGCTCCCGAGGCGGCTAACTAGCATGGCTAACATCAATTTGTTTCCACTCTCATGTTACTTCACAAAGCGGAGAAGAACAGAGAAGGAGTTACCCATTTTATGAGAAATAAGTACTTTTACTGCTGTTCTAAAATGTGGTTTTAGCTTGCCTCTCGACGCTGGAGCCTGTTGCATACGTGAACAAGAAGAGCAGGCTGGATGAGCTTCCACCCGGCGGGAAGGACTGGAACCCCGGCTGTGGCGGACCGGTGGACAAACCCTTCAGAGGGTGGCTGCACTCCAGTGAGAAGATCTCTGGCCTAGGAGTGACATACATCGTTAAGGTAGGTGGTGAATGTTGGTCACCCATCCATCCATTTTTCTACATCAGCAGCTTTCTTTGGGCATCTACACCCATAATTGGTCACCATGCAATTTCAGGGCACACGTAGCGACAGACAACCAGTCACACTAGTCTCATCCAACCATTTTCTACACCCACAAGCCTGTTTAGCTGCTGACTTTGAGGCGAAAGGCAAACTACAACCTGGAGTGGTCGCCAGTCATATCGCACGTTGAGACAGACAAGCGTTCACACTCGCATCAATCCATGAAGCCACTACGGACTCATTTAACCATTCGCATGAAAAATGGCAAGGCAATTCCAATGAGAACAATAAATAAAACATAATCACCAATTATAATAAAGTTAAAGAGAAGAGTGCAGGTTAGGTGGAACACTTTCACTTTTAATGTGCATAGCTGAACAGAACCCTTTTCAGCCTGGACTTAAACATTGTCCGAGTAGAACCTTTTCTCACGTCATCGGGAAGACTGTCAAACAATGGATTGCCGTGGGAATGTTGGGAGCAAAAAAGAACAAAAAGCGGTTAAAAAAAATGTTTTTGGGAGAGGATGTTTTGAGCTGTCCATTCAAGGCTTGCTTGAGGTATGTTCACTTACTTTTAATGTGATATTGCTCGCAAGTAGGCAACAAAATGTAATGTAGCCTAGCAAGCTAGTGATAGCACTAACGTTTGTATGTAAACATGCGACTTTCTGTCAAGTCATGCTCTAAAGCTTCGCTAAGCATTGATTTGTGAGCGTGAATAAATGTTGACAACGGCGACCAAGTATGTTGACAACCGCAGGCAAGAGAGCCGACGCGCCGGTCACTATACGCAATCCTATTGGTCAACGTCAAGGTGCGCTGTCGGAGAGTTGTCGTTCATATGTCACATGACACGGAAGATATCCAAAAAGTCAAACATGCTATGACGAGATTAGATTAATAGCCACGATATTGGCCCGATTTGCTATTGCGGGCGATTTCCCAGATCGGGCTTGACATATTTTGTCGGGAAAAACAAAACTTATTGTGTTTAGTGTGACATAATCCACGACCAACGATTCGGCCCTACGACGTCAAAATGAAAAGTCTAGAATGTTTTATTTTTTAAACATCCATCCATCCATTTTCTACCGCTTATCCGAGGTCGGGTCATGGGGGCAGTACCTTTAGCAGGGAAGCCCAGACTTCCCTCTCCCCAGCCACTTCATCCAGCTCTTCCAGGGGGATCCTGAGGCGTTCCCAGGCCAGCTGAAAGACGTAGTCTCTCCAGCGTGTCCTGGGTTGTCCCCGGGGGCTCCTCCCGTTGGGACGTGCCCGGAACACCTCACAAGGGAGGCGTCCGGGAGGCATTCGAACCAGATGCCCGAGTCACCTCATCTGGCTCCTCTCGATCTGGAGGAGCAGCGGCTCTACTCTGAGCTCCTCGCGGATGACCGAGGTTCTCACCTTATCTCTAAGGGAGAGCCCGGACACGTTGCGGAGGAAACTCATTTCGGCTGCTTGTATCCAGGATCTTGTTCTTTCGGTCAGGACCCACAGCTTGTGACCATAGGTCAGGGTAGGAACGTAGATCGACCGGTAAATTGAGAGCTTCGCCTTTCGTCTTAGCTCCTTTTTTACCACAACGAACCGATACAAAGTCTGCATCACTGCAGATGCTGCACAGATCCGCCTGTCGATCTCCCGCTCCATTCTTCCCTCACTCGTGAACAAGACCCCAAGATACTTGAACTCCTCCACTTGGGGCAGGATCTCATCCCCGACCTGGAGAGGGCACGCCACCCTTTTCCAACTGAGGAACACGGTCTCAGATTTGGAGGTGGTGATTCTCATCCCAGCCGCTTCACACCCGGCTGCGAACCGCTCCAGTGAGAGTTGGAGATCACTGCTTGATGAAGCCAACAGAACCACATCATCTGCAAAAAGCAGAGATGCAATACTGAGGACACTAAACCGGACCCCCTCTACGCCTCGGCTGTGCCTTGAAATTCTGTCCATAAATGTTATGAACAGAATCGGTGACAAAGGGCAGCCTTGACAGAGTCCAACCCTCACCAGAAACGAGTCCGACTTACTGCCGGATATGCGGACCAAACTCTGACTCCAGTCATACAGGGACCGAACAGCCCATATCAGGGGGTTCGGTATCCCCTACTCCCGAAGCACCCCCCACAGGACTTCCAGAGGGACACGGCCGAACGCCTTCTCCAAGTCCACAAAACACATGTAGACTGGTTGGGCGAATTCCCATGCACCCTCGAGGACCCTGCCGAGGGTGAAGAGCTGGTCCACTGTTCCACGGCCAGGACGAAAACCACACTGCTCCTCCTGGATCTGAGATTTGACTTCCCTGAATAGACCTTACCAGGGAGGCTGAGGAGTGCTATCCCCCTGGAGTTGGAACACACCCTCCGGTCCCCCTTCTTAAAAAGGAACTGAGGAGGTCTTCGAAGTTTTCTCCCCACCGACTCACAACGTCCCGGGTCGAGGTCATCCCCACTATACACAGTGTTGATGTTGCACTGCATCCCCCTCCTGAGACGTCTGATGGTGGACCAGAATTTCCTCGAAGCCGTCCGGAAGTCTTTCTCCATGGCCTCACTGAACTCTTCCCATACCCGAGTTTTTGCTTCAGCGACCACCAAAGCTGCATTCCGCTTGACCAGCTGGTACCCATCAGCTGCCTCAGGAGTCACACAGGCCAAAAAGGCCCGATAGGACTCCTTCTTCAGCTTGACGGCATCCCTCACCGTTGGTGTCCACCAATGTGTTCGGGGATTGCCACCACGACGACCACCTTACAGCCACAGCTCTGGTCGGCCGCCTCAGCAATAGAGGCGCGAAACATTGTCCACTCGGACTCGATGTCTCCCGCTCCCCCCGGAACATGAGCAAAGTTCTGTTGGAGGTGGGAGTGGAAACTCCTTCTAACAGGGGATTCTGCAAGACGTTCCCAGCAGACCCTCACAATACGCTTGGACCACGTCGGACCGGCATCTTCCCCCACCATCGGAGCCAACTCACCACCAGGTGGTGATCAGTTGACAGCTCCGCCCCTCTCTTCACCCGAGTGTCCGAGACATGCGGCCGCAAGTCCGATGACAGGACCACAAAGTCGATCATCGAACTGTGACCTAGGGTGTCCTGGTGCTAAGTGCATGTGTGGACACCCTTATGCTTGAACATGGTGTTCGTTATGGACAATCCGTGATGAGCACAGAGGTCCAATAACAGAACACCGCTCGGGTTCTGATCGGGGGGGGGGGCCTTCCTCCCAATCACGCCCTTCCAGGTCTCACTGTCATTTCCCATGTGAGGATTGAAATCCCCCACCAGAACGATGAAGTCCCCAGCGGGAGCGCTCTCCATTGTTGTTGTCGTCGCCATGGTAGCGGGTCTATTCGGCTGCGTTGACCGGTGACATTGTTTCTGCTCCTACCTGCCCGACAGTGTTTGATTCGACAAGATAACGATTGGAAAAGACGGGATATGGTGGTATCGTAATAAATGTTGTGTTGCCAGTGATACAGCAAGATTTTAAGGCAGTAGTGGCATGTCACGGTAAGACACTATAAAAAATCATTGCCTTGACGTCAGCCTTTTGGCTGGCCGCAGTAAATAAAAATGCCAGAAGTAAATCGAGAGGGAAATCAGCACTGTTCAGTTCTTTGCAGTTTGTGACCGCGTACAACTGACCAATGGCCAAGCAGAACAACGGCGATGCACCGTCCTTGACAATTCGTTACATTGACAGGGATTTTCAAATGAAAAGTCAGTGCTTGCAGCCTAATAAATATAGTCCAACTCAAAGCACATTAAGAATTAGAAATGCTAGAAAGAAGAAAAAATAGTCAATTATAATTTTTTAGATTATAACAATCCACCACAGCACATGTTCCCGCACGCAATGTAGATGTTTTAATTAAATGTTCTCTTGAATATGGAATTGAAAACAGTGAGCTAATAATAATGGTTACAGGCAGGAGCATTGTGGAAGGGAGAAGGGGATGTTTACACTGGGATGTTTTTCTCTATTTTTACATCTCTTTTAAGAAGATGAAATGTAATCAGATTTTTTTTGTTAATACTTGTTTATGTATTTATTTATTTTTATAGTGAATAAAGAGAAGGTTCTTACCTGCACTGCCAGGGAATGGTTTCTTCCACTATCCTGCAAGCCTTCCCTGAATGAGTCATCCAGCCGGCCGCTCATTGGACGGGAGCGCGCCATCCCGAGGGATTGCCTTGCAATAGCGGCGGCGGCACAGTGGAGTGGCCTTGCTTCCATTCACAGAAACGTTGGTATGCCAGACTGCTATGTCATTCACAGCCAGGACTATAAACATTGACTTTTGTCTCTCCCAGACCTCTCTTTTTGTGCGATCAAATTATTGTTTTTTTTTGTGTTTGTTTTTGCTTTGTTTCTGAGGGGAGAAGGCAGATTACCCCCCCCATCCCCGCCACCCACCCCCGCCTTCTAGACTGCAGTGCGAAATGCAGCAGAGTGAGGGAGAGCGGAAGCTGCTCATGAATGAGTGTCGCTCGCTCCTGTTCTAGAAGGCTAGAGGACATTTTTACATGAATGGTGTGTGTGTGTGTTTGGGGGGGGGGGGCTGCGCTTTCTTACCTGCTGCCACGGCGACCGCAGATGCTTCATCATCAGCGGCGCCGCTCTTAAGAAGACCTTTGCGCTTTTTTCTTCTTCATTGACTCATCCTCGCCTGAGGAAGATGACGTCCATGGCGGGTTTATTTGGGTTGTATCATCCTCATTGCTGGAGTTGCCTCGTTTAAGATCCGAGTGCTTAATTTCACATTTATTATCATGATAGGGAGCCACATTTTATTTTAGTGATTTATAGTTACTGTTTTTTGTTTTAAAATGGCTGACAAATACAGTTTAGTTGAATGATGTTCTTTGAACTGGATTTTGCATCATCTGAAGCGAGTATTTTAAATAGCTACAACGCAGATTAACTTCACCTATCACCTCATAAGAATAGATTTTTTTTTTTTAATGATATATCAAACAAATTGCTTGGGGATAAAGTCAAACAATTACCGATCGATGATCAAGCTACCTCTCTTTATGCCATTAAAAATATATTTTTTTCAAGTAAAATAAATTATGAAATCGACTACCACTACATTTATGTAATATAAAATCAAACACTTTAAACAGCTGTGGGATTTTACTTATTTTTCGTGGGAGTTTTTTTTCCCTCCCTCCCCCTCCCTCCCTCCCTCCCTCCAACAGGAAGTGATTTGCAGTGTTCAGCAAGCCTTTTGTTGAGAAGGTTTTCTCACACCAGTGAGTCATGCTCCAGCTCTGAGCCGGCAGCAGCTAGGAAGGAAGGCAGCAGCCAGTTCCATTCTGTTGCCATCACCTTCAACGCCATTTGTAGATTTTTGCTTGTTTTTGCCTGGCTAGAAATCATCATCATTGTTGTCGTTGTAAGCAGCAGCAGCTGCAGCATCACCACTGGAAACCACAACAACGACCTCTCCATCCTCCTCTGCTTCATTTCCATGGATTTCCACTGTGTTTTTCTCTCTTGACTGGATTGAAGCGCCATATTTTACCGATCAGGAATCGAGAGAGGTGGATTGTGATTGCTACGAGGCGTTTGCTGCCACCGCCGCCACGCCTGCTGCTGCCATGTTACAGGAGAGGGTAATCATCGCGGCAAGGAGCCGGGTGGCGCATGTCGCTTGAGGCGCCGCGAGAGAGCAGAGGCGAAGGGTATGCTGCACCGCACTAAATACAACCGCTTCAGGAATGAGTCGGTGACGTCTGTCGATGACATCGTCCACGGCCTGTCCATGAACCCCAAGGTGTCAGCCAGCCCCGAGACGCCTTACGCTCCCCCGGCCGACGTCCAGCCCTCGGCCGCCTCCAATGCCGCCGGCGCTTCCGACGATGGTGGTACGCCCCTGTGCACCCTTATCAACAAGGTCTCCAACCTGAAGTTCAGCAATTCAGGCAGCCTGCTTGGCATTAAAGGTCTGCCCTCTGCAGTCAAGGACCTTGCAGTGGCCAGGCTGCAGGGTGGCGGGGGTTCGGGGTCGAGCCCCGGAGCGGCGACCGCAGGGGCGGCGGCCTGCCTCTCGACGCTGGAACCTGTTGCATACGTGAACAAGAAGAGCAGGCTGGATGAGCTTCCACCCGGCGGGGAGGACTGGAACCCCGGCTGTGGCGGACCGGTGGGCAAACCCTTCAGAGGGTGGCTGCACTCCAGTGAGAAGATCTCTGGCCCAGGAGTGACATACATCGTTAAGGTAGGTGGTGAACGTTGGTCACCCATCCATCCATTTTTCTACATCCACGGTTATGTTCAGCAGCTTTCTTTGGGCATCTACACCCATAATTGGTCACCATGCAATTTCAGGGCACACGTAGCGACAGACAACCAGTCACACTAGTCTCATCCAACCATTTTCTTCACCCACAAGCCTGTTTAGCTGCTGACTTTGAGGCTAAAGGCAAACTACAACCTGGAGTGGTCGCCAGTCATATCACACATTGAGACAGACAAGCGTTAACACTCGCATCCAGCCATTCTCTGTACTGCCAGTCCCGCTCTAGTTTGCATGGTGCTGGAGGCTATGCCAGTTGACCCGAGACCCTGAACTGATTATCAGTAGGGGCGGGAATGGCACAATAACACATGATACAATATTTTTTTTCCAATAATACCGGTATTACGATACAGCAATGTTGGGGGGTCGGACATGATACTGAAACTGAGGGGAAAAACATTGTCCAATTAAAATTTTTGGGGGGCTTTTATGTGATTTACAACAAAAAGCCAAATTATTGTTCAAGGACAAAGCTGATATTTTGTCTAGTTTTATTGCAACAGATGACTCTTCAGGTTTGCGCAGGGTTGGAGCCTGTCCCAGCTGTAAAGACCCAAGACTTGTTTCTAGTAGGGATGGGAACAGCAGAGTAACCCATGAGAAGATATTGATTCAAACAATAACCATAGGATTACACGTGATAATTGATATTTTGGGAGGTGAGGCTAACGTCACTATACCTGTGTTTTCCGGATATGTCGATTATACGGTATTGCAAGAAAGACATCATGATCCTGATGTTTTGTCCCGGGTCAATTTGTGAATTGTGGCCCTGGAGTGGGAAAGCTACGTGCACTACTATATTACCAGTACACCTGATTGGCTAACACCATCAGCCAACATTTCAGGAGACCCTCCTGTGGAGGTTCATCTGCGGGTGATCTCTTCACCACGTTTGCGCTTGCCTTACTTGTGCTTTTGCAACCGACATCTTTATTACCCCGTTGGCCGTGGCAGTATTAGCTCAACAGCAGGGGTTTCAAAATAATAAAAAAAAAAAATGTCAAAGCTAAGCATACATCATTTGAATGGAGCACACGTTGGCGCCGGGCTGTGAATGTCATGATGCCGGCAATGAGTCACCGTTGGGACTGATTATGCCGGTGTGTGAAGTGAAAGGAAAGTGGAAATATTTTATTTTATTATTATTATTTTTTTTTTAATTGAAGTATTTCCTGTACTATTTTAATTGAAGTATTTAATGCTCGTCAGGCAGCATAACAGAACAGTGACAAGTTGTCACACAAAGTGTCTGTGTGCTGTTTCACATTATCCACATTAAGGCCAGTCAGCGTCAATGAACACATCTACCGTTTTGGGCTTTAGGCCCTGTGAGTTCAATGTCGCTTCAAATTAGCGGCACATGGTCGCCCCCTCACCCATCATGTGCCATTACTCCCAATGGACATTGATCTCATCTACAACGTGCACATCAATGTGTCCCTTAATGGCAGGCTTTCACAGCTCAGGACCCCGATTCAGACCCAAACTTAGGAAAATACCCCATGCATAGCTGTAGCATTGACAAAAAAGATGCATTTGTACAAAAAATATTTGATTGGGGGGGGGGGGGGGGTATTTTTTGACAAAATGGACAATTGCTGAAAAGCGCACTGAATACCCATCCTCTGGCTGCCAGTTTCCAAATGGTCTTGTATCCTGAGCTTTTAGCGACGATAACGGCTAACTTAAGCTGTGATGGGCGGAGGAAATGTTTTGTTTACAGCCCTGACGATGAATACGACGCCCATCATCAGCACAAAGTGTTTCCGGCCTGTGCTCTGTATGAGTAGGTGGCTGCTAATGAAGAGGATTACAGGGGGATCTCATGAGGCGTAGTAACACTGCAGAATTCAATATACCGAAGATTGTGTTTTCCAACTGTACTGCGACTTTGTCTCTCGATCGTTGGTTGTGTTCACTACAAAATACAGTGGAACCTCTAAAATCTTGTCGCTTTTTGAGGCTGCTCCAATTTCTGGAATTCGGGGTTTCCTCAGTTTTGTTCCTCCGGGGGTAACGTAATCACTGACGCAGTAGTAAAGTCATAATTACAGCAAACATTTGTATGAAAAATACTTCTTGGTCATAAATTTCAAACAAGTAAGTAGTAGTAATATTGATAATAATAGAATATTTGTATTGCATTTTACATACATTACGTAGATCTCAAAGGGCTACGACAACAAATTAAAAACAGCAAATGGATAAAGAAAATTAAGTACAATTCTAAAATGATCAGAAATGATGAGTAATTAAAGGAGAAACTAAAAACACACATAACAAAATGCTTTGTTAAAAATATGTGTTTTGAAGCCACTTTTAAAAGCATTTGTAGTCCAGAAGGGCGTTCTACAGCCTCGGAGCTGTAGAGGACTGCCTGATCACGCATCCTTCGGAGCTGGGTTCTGGGGGCTTGGTGGGCATTTGTGGCTGAAAAACGGAGGGTGTCTGAGGGAATCCGGGGGGGGGAGGATTTCCT
The DNA here is from genome assembly GCF_024500385.1 of Phyllopteryx taeniolatus. NCBI lineage: Eukaryota > Metazoa > Chordata > Actinopteri > Syngnathiformes > Syngnathidae > Phyllopteryx > Phyllopteryx taeniolatus. The sequence goes on along the minus strand of NC_084516.1, from coordinate 15,547,194 downwards.
TTAAGTACTGAAGGGCATGTCTGTAAATGCATAGGTAGGTGAGGAGGGAGACAACGTAATCATTTATGTGAGGGATAGCGAGCCAGTGCAGGGATTTAAGGATGGAGGTGATAATGATCATACTTGCCATAAAGCCAAAGAAAAAGCAAAACAACTAACTCACTAGCCTTGCCGAATTTGTTGATGTTGAAGTTTTACAATTTGTTTTTTTTTTCTTCATTCTTTCAGTATCTGGGTTGCATTGAAGTGCTGCGATCAATGAGATCTTTAGATTTCACTACACGATCACAAATAACAAGGTAAGTCCATGTTTTCATTTTCTAACTTCAGCTTAACCTGCTGTTAAGTACACCTGGCTGTACATTTATGAGGCCTCATCAACGATAGAACCACGAACCAGCCCCCAATCTCAGCATGTCTACTCCAATCCGGTCGCAATTACAACCCCAATTCCAATGAAGTTGGGACGTTGTGTAAAACATAAATAAAAACAGAATACAATGATTTGCAAATCATGTTCAACCGATATTTAATTGAATACACTACAAAGACATTTAATGTTCAAACTGATAAACTTTATTGTTTTTAGCAAATAATCATGAACTGAACGCTGGGACAGGTGGCAAAAAAGACGGAGAAAGTTGAGGAATGCTCATCAAACACCTGTTTGGAACATCCCACAGGTGAACAGGCTAATTGGGAACAGGTGGGTGCCATGATTGGGTATAAAAGGAGCTTCCCTGAATTGCTCAGTTATTCACAAGCAAAGATGGGTCGCGGTTCACCTCTTTGTGAACAAGTGTGTGAGAAAATAGTTGAACAGTTTTACAACAATGTTCCTCAATGTACAATTGCAAGGAATTTAGGGATTTCATCATCTACGGTCCATAACATTATCAAAAGGTACAGAGAATCTGGAGAAATCACTGCATGTCAGCGGCAAGGTCGAAAACCAACATTGAATGCACTGCATCAAAAACCGACAATGTGTAAAGGATATCACCACATGGGCTCAGGAACACTTCAGAAAACCAATGTCAGTAAGTACACTTGGGCGCTACATCTGTCAGTGCAACTTGATACTCTACTATGCAAAGCAAAAGCCATTTATCAACAACACCCAGAAACGTTGGCGGCTTCTCTGGGCCCGAGCTCATCTAAGATGGACTGATGCAAAGTGGAAAAGTGTTCTGCGGTCCGACGAGTCCACATTTCAAATTGTTTTTGGAAATTGTGGACGTCGTGTCCTCCGGGCCAAAGAGGAAAAGAACCATCCGGACTGCTATGGACGCACAGTTCAAAAGCCAGCATATGTGATGGTATGGGGCTGTGTTAGTGCCAATGGCATGGGTAACTTGCACAGCTGTGAAGGCACCATTAATGCTGAAAGGTACATACAGGTTTTGGAGAAACATATGCTGCCATCCAAGCAACGTCTTTTTCATGGACGCCCCTGCTTATTTCAGCAAGACAATTCCAAACCACATTCTGCTCGTGTTACAACAGCGTGGCTTCGTAGTAAAAGAGTGCGGGTACTAGACTGGCCTGCCTTCAGTCCAGACTTGTCTTCCATTGAAAATCTGTGGCGCATTGTGAAGCGTAAAATACGACAATGGAGACCCTGGACTGTTGCACAGCTGAAGCTGTACATCAAGCAAGAATGGGAAAGAATTCCATCAACAAAGGTTCAACAATTAGTGTCCTCAGTTCCCCAACGTTTATTGAATGTTGTTAAAAGAAAAGGTGATGCAACACAGTGGTAAACATGACCCTGTCCCAGCTTTTTTGGAACGTGTTGCAGCAAAATAAAATTCTAAGTTAATGATTATTTGCTAAAAACAATAAAGTTGATCAGTGTGAACATTACATATCTTGTCTTTGTAGTGTATTCAATTAAATATAGGTTGAACATAATTTGCAAATCATTGTATTCTGTTTTTATTTGTTTAACACAACGTCCCAACTTCATTGGAATTGGGGTTGTAGAACCTTTCCATGTCCTGCTTTGGTTTACATGCATATGGTGTTGCGTGAGGCTCAATTTATCTATGAAAACTATTGAACGACGAGCTGACAGCAACTCGCTTTGTGTCGTGTTCACTGTTCTGCTTCACTTGCGTTGTCAGCCGGCAAGGCTGCACACTTGTCGTCTCTCTTGTTTCTAGAACGTTGTATCAACTGCTTGCAAACATTTAAATTATACTCTCTGTCCCTATAACCACTTAGTGGCTTTTAACAACATTGTTGCCATTGTTTTCCAGAGTCTACATTTTGATAATCATTATGATTATTATTAATAGTATTATTAGCGTTCACATATTGATACCATTGTCTTCTGTTGTCTGTCCATTTCTCCAGGGAGGCCATCAGCTTTGTTTGTGAGGCTGTTCCGGGGACCAAAGCAGCTCTGCGGAAGCGAAAGGTACGTAGGCGGGCGGAAGGACAGCAAGGGCGGGCTCAGCAGTGAGGAGGAGGCCTTGGGGGGGATGAGGAGAGCGATGAAGAACACTGTAGACAGCGGAAGGCAAGACATGTGACAGTGTGGAAGGCAAGAAGGGAGGCAGTGAAGAAGAGGCAGAAGGCAGGAACGAAATGGGGAGAGAGGCATGAAGTGAGTGTGGAAGGCAGAAAGCGAGACAGGCGAAAAGGGAGATTTGTGGAAGGCAAGAAGGGTGCCAGTGAGGAAGAGGAGAGGGGAAAGAAAGAAGTGAAACTGGAAGCTTACTGGAAGGCAGTAAGAAAGGCAAAGAGTAAGACCCCGTGGAAGGTAAGACTGGAGGCTGTGAGAATCGGAGGTAGTCCTCTGTGCATATAGATGTTGGCAAAAAAATACCATCATAAGATATTCATTTAGAGTCTATTTATAGCATCATGGCCCCCGCTCACCATCTTCCTCTTATCCTTCCTGGCTGGAGAACGACGGATAACACTTCCTGATAACGAGATCAGAGAAATGATGAGCGACACACAGCAGCGTGTCCGTGCGTGCGCCTGTGCGTGCGTGTGAGTGTGGGGGCATGGCACGCGTCATCCCACGCTGCATTCATTGCACACGGCTGCTCAGTGACTCATACAGCACACACTATCTGCGCCGGCTGTGAAGCGAAGCATCAGCCTGCACTCTGTAGTGATCATTCAAATGTCAGCGTGTACAAAAAATGCACACTGGTTGCTCTCTCTCATGTTATTTATCATGAGTTCATATTATTTGGGTTGTGGACGAGAAGAAAAACAAATGAGGTCATCCGCTATCAGAATTGTCTGGATTGCTTTTGGCTAATTGTATCTATTCATCCATATAAATAAACAACACTTCATAGTTGCCCATTTTTAGCCGCAGCGTGTGTGTCTGCCTTTGAAAGTGTTTTTTAGATGAGTGCTCTAATGGTTGCACTGATTCCCTAACCAGTGTGCTTTGGCACATTTGTGTTGAGAGATCATCGTTGTTCCGTGGCAAATTGTGCAATTGCACTTAATTAGTTTGAAATAGATTTCAATACTACTAATAATGTCTCTTTGTTCAACGGTCTATGCCAGCAGTGTGTTGAGACAGAACAATTAAATGCTATTCCACTTGATGACAGACAGTACATAATTAACCCGTGTATTCAGGTTTTCTGATATTTTTGTTTGGCGGTGCGCTGTGAGATTTTTGTTTTTCTTTTCCTTTTTTTTTGTGTGTTCTGTTCGGCTGTTAGGTCAAGCGGAAACGAGGATCTGTATCCCTCTTATGTCGGAACAGTTTTACTGTGCCACAGTGGAGTTTTTAAGCTGTCACTGTGGTTCTTTGTATTCTGATGGCTATTTATTGAAAATTTCCGTCTGACAGAACATGTGAGATTTTATTTATTTTTTTCTCATGTATAATGTGTGCATTGGTGCAATAAAGGTTGGGGAACACTGCTCTAGTGGCATTTAACACACTATGAATGTGCTCTAATTGAATCCTTATTGTATGTCAGCCACCATCCAAAGCTCTGTCCAACATCCTGGGGAAGAGCAATCTGCAGTTTGCCGGCATGTCCATCAACCTAAACATCTCCACCAGTAGCCTCAACCTTATGACGCCGGACTGCAAACAGGTAAGGTGGCAAACAACAACTGCATTGGATGACATGATTATGCCTCTTAAATCGCTTTTCCATTGACAAAAGCAGGTACTATTTCTACTTCTAGTACCTTGTCAATTGGGGTTCTAAGCGCACTGAGCCACATTACTGATGTCAACCATTGCTGGTCTCTCCTTGGTCAACCAGATTTGAGTATAATGTACTCAAAATAAGATTTTATTTTTTTAAATTAATTAAAGGGTTATGGCAATGCAGAGTAAAACAGCACACTATAGAGATTACACCAAAAAAAAAAAAAACAATACAATTAGTTAATGAATAAAATGACTTTAGTGAAATTACAAAAATGAACATGCATGCCAAAATTTACCTTAGCCTCTTAGCTCTGTGCACAGCAGTATTATACTCCAGAGTTTCCACTTTTCTGCAGCGCCCCATTTTCTTGCTGCCTTCATTCTTCTGATAGTATGAATCATCTTATCGTGGCGATGTAAATATGGGAGTTACTTGTTCCTGCGAGGTGTTCAATGCAGCTTGTTTTTCGCAGTTGCTTCCACCATCACCCAATTTGCTTGTTTGAACAGGAAAAAAATGAGAAAACTGAAAGGGTATTGGGCTTTTTAGTTAAGATGCTAAATGGTGCAGTCTTGTAGTGTGGAGACCTCTGCCAAGTTCTAACAGGCTTAACAACGACCTCGTGACTCATCTGATTGGAAATTGATGACATGCCGAACGACATGGTTCCACTGCGGTCCTGTAGGTGGCAGTAATGCACCTTGAAAAGTGGGTGAGCAACTGCCACACCGTGAGCTTTTTTTCAACACAGTGCCATCTGCTGGATCTGGTGGCAACACGTTCCCAAATACAAGCGGTAAACTGCAACAGTAAAAAGTGGACAGGAAAAAAAAATCCTCAATCTGCACCAAAATTCAATGGGTTCTTCTCCCAATGTTTCATAGAAAACAGTTTTTTAAAAACTAACAAAGCAACAGCATGCTTTTGTGCATTGCAGAGGTAGTAAAAGCGTCCCGGCGACCACCCAACTTTCGATACAGCACGACATTGTCTCTGGACGTTCCTCCTTTTGAAAATTATACTCTTGAGTCATAAAAGCTATTATGCGGCTTTGTCATCTCTAGACGTCTCAACCAGCTTCTTTCATCTTACTGCCAACAGATGGTGCCAAAGTGAAGAAGGAAAAAAAAAAAAACAAGAAACCTGGCTAGTCTTTTGACGGCCTTACCCTTACCAATATGGCCGGCTGCCTTGTATACATGTGACTTCATAGACCTTTTAAGTATGACGTCACACGTGCCTCCGGGGGGCAAAAGCTCAAGTATTGTCTTGGCCAAGGCAAAGTGGAAAAAACATTTTAAATGGCTGAAATGATGATTTTTAGCCTTCTTTTTTTTTTTTTTATTGTTGTAGTTTGTATGTATGAAGTGACAGTTGATGTTATGCGAGGTGAGTTCCTTCGAAAAGAGACTTAACGCCGGCCGTAATTTACATTTCAACCAGTATAGACATAGACAACATGATCATTAAGGGACCGCAACACCTTCAGGCTTGCGAGCTTCTCTGTAGAGCTATTTATGATATTCACCCGATTTACCTCCTCACCCACAGGTTCTGCTGGATTCTTTTTTTTTTTCCTGTTTTTTAAAGGCGGAAAAAAACCAAATCAAAATTCATCCAATCCTTTTGTGGAACCCCAAACACATGTTTTTGTCATCATTTTCAGTTCAGGTCAGCTGTAGTCCCTCGTGTTCTGCCCCCCCAGAAGTACCCTGGTGCCTTTTGTTTACAAACATTATCAAAAGCGTCTATATCAACTGTCTTGTTTTACTATGCAGATCATAGCCAACCATCACATGCAGTCCATCTCCTTCGCATCCGGTGGAGACCCTGTAAGTATTTCATACATTAATATGCATTATATTCTTACAATAGACCTCACAATTATTGCGTGTTTCAGGACACCACTGACTTTGTGGCCTATGTGGCAAAGGATCCTGTTAACAGAAGAGGTATTTTGACTTTTGAGGCTTTTAACACTTGCCGACAATGCTAAATTCATAACATTTTTGTTTGTATGTCTCTCGTCAGCCTGCCACATCCTGGAGTGCTCGGACGCGGTGGCCCAGGACGTCATCAGCACCATTGGCCAGGCCTTCGACCTTCGCTTCCAGCAGTACCTGCAGTGTCCTTCTAGCAAGCCTTCCTCCACGCACGACAGGTGAGTGCTTTAATTGTGTGTTCATGTGTGTACCACGCTTGAACTAAGAGATCATTTAATTGAGCACAATACGGATTGATACTAGTGTGCACTTGGCGTGCAGGGTGTTCAACGTGGAGGAGTTGCCGTGGACGGAGGAGGAGGAAGAGTCCACGGAGCATCCGTACTACAACAACATCCCTGGGAAGGTGCCGCCACCTGGAGGCTTCATCGACACGCGGCTGTCCAATCAGAATGCGCCCTCAGATGGAAGCCAGGTGCATTGTGTACCACGATACCACAGTTATGGGCCAACAGTTGCATGCATACTAAAATGCAGATGGTCTGTCTTTAGAGGAGCTCAAACTCTGTGGATCAGAACTATTACCAAGGGCGACATTGTGGAGAAAACTGGACAGAGGAGAGAAAGTCCATTTTCATACAACAAGGTAAGAAAATCTTATTTTTCCACATTTTATTTTTCTGCTCATTTTTACCCCACATGTTCTAACTCAAAAGAACTAAATGTGCAGCTTGTTCAGGATGAGTGTGCTTGTATCTTCGTCACTTTTTCACGTTTAATACAGAACATTCAGTATCCACGTAAGCTGAGTGATCCACTCGCGTTGTCACGGTTTGTTTGGGTCGGGCGGCGGTTGCTGTCTGGGCTACCTGCTTTCGGACAGTCGGGTTCAGTCAGCGTGGTATTCTCAAGAGTCAGTCTTGCATTTCTTTTTGTATTCACTTTATTTACAGCTCAGCACACAGAGTGAACATGGCATCCTTTTATCTACTTGTATAGAGTATTCCACGGATATGAATGGAATATTAGATACGCCAGCGCACTGAAGCAGCCCGGCTAAGTGATGTGCCTACGTGGCAGCCACATTGGTGGGGGCAACGCTCCCATCAAAGGCAATGCATGTACATTATAGATAAATCATAACTTACTAATTTCACCTGTTATCTATAAATAGAACATAATTTGATGTTGACAAACATCAAAGTATGCACTATACAGAACTTGGAAAAATGCCCAAAAATATTCTTACCTATGAAAGGTTATTTCAAATTCCCTTGTTGTGATCGTATGGCCTTGTGTGCAACCGTACGCGGCACAATGTGCAGGCATTTGTGTTATTTTGGTTTCATGCCATCCACAAACATGAAATGCGCTGACACTTTGCGCCTAGCGTAGCTCAAAGGGGTGTGTCTTAGCTATCTACATTCTTCTTCATCTCTTATTTCTTCTCCGTCTCTTTTCAACGTACTGCCCCTTAGTGTTCAGACACATAAGGTGCGGGTTAACCGGGGCCTTTAGAACAAGATGACGCACTTGTGTTCCTAAAACTCAGTTAATACGGTAGGTGACAACATGAATGTTACTTGCAGCACGGTGTTGTATTTATTTTAATTCTTTGCACTTTACTGCATTCCTTGATAAGTTGTTGTACTACCATATATTTTGAATAGTATTTCTTTGACCACATTTTATGTTTGATTAATCTTTTATTCATTTTAATGTGTTCTATACAAAATAGGGATTTAATGAAGAAATGGAAAAAAGACTGAAAGATTTCCAGTTTCATATTATTTAAAGGAGAAATACGGTATACTTTACAGTAAAACAAAAAATCAATTAAAACTACCCTCCCTTTCAGGATTGGAACAAGAACATGTTTACAGAGTGATACTCATCTATCATTTTATAGGTAGAGCTCAAAGTGTGTGTATGTATAATAAGTGTCTTTACATTAGCATCTGCTTGGTAAAACTTATTTGTGTAAGTATGTGTATTCATATTTTATTACTTGCTCATATTGTAGACACAGACTCTGTAAGTTTAATTTACGGTTCCATGGTTATGGTTGTATTTTTAATTTGTATATATTTTTTTTTGCATCCATTTTTGCGCTTTGCCATAACTGGTACTATTCTGTGGTGGCAACCCATGTTGTACCTGAATGAGTTCAATCAACCCGTTCACATTTTGGGCGAACGTGAATTGAACTTAGTTCGTTTCTGCTTAAGGAACATGATTGAGAAGGTGCTCATTCTGGTCTCTGTGAATGTTTTTCGAACGAAAGTTCATCTTCATTCCAAGTCCCAGGTTTTGGTGGGGACTTCCGGGACAAATCACGTCTGACCACACTATATACGAGCCTTCCTATGTCAAAGGATAAACGCCGTATTTGGCAACCGATTCAGTGCGGCCACGGCCGCCATTTACGGCAGGCACGTCACAGCTGCGTGAGAACGCAAGATGCGTTCAGGGACACTGTGTAAATTGGAGTGAATGTGTTCTTTGGTGGTTCTTTTGTAATACTACGGAGCCCCAGACATGACATGAGGGAGGGGGGGGGGGGCGACTATTTCGTGCGCACGAAGTACTACTTTTTGCGCACGAAACAGTTATTCTATACGTACGAAGTAGTTGTTTGTGCTCACGAAATAGTTACAGGGTGTGCACAATGTCCATACTGGACAGGAGGGTAAAGAAATTGAGCGCACCATATTTCGAAGTTGAAAGTCGAGGCAGGGTTGCAGTTCCGACAAACACACAAAGAGTAGTCTACTACTCGCTGGAACAAAGTAGCAAACGTAGGCCCAATCAAATAACTGCCCAACTGTAGAATAGTAAGATATTGACTAGACCGGAGACAAATTCCTTGTGTGTTTTTTGGACATACTTGGCAAATATAGATGATTGTGATTCTGATTCTGAAAATAAACGTACCGTGAAGTCATCGCATGTGTCTCACAGTTTCGGGTGCGTCGTTTGTAACAAGTCCGTAAAAGTGCGCTCAATTCGGTTACCCTCCAGTCCAGTACGGAGTCACGGCTTCTTCCTGCGCACGCAGTAACGAACAATTACTTCGTAGAAGTAGTTTTTGTACGCACAAATTAGTATTTTTTTTTGTATGTCTGGGGCTCCGTATAATACAGTACATAATTGTAAAAATGTATTACTAGGGAAATTATTATTTGTGTCAGAATGCTTTAGTTAAAACTCTGTACGATCACGCTGTGATAATATGGACTTTGTTTTGTAATATGAGAATAGATCAAATATTTCGTTATATAGTCAGCCAGAGCTGCAAGTAATGCAAAGTTAATGTCCTTTCACCATCGTTTCTGTCACACTGCGTTGCGTGTTTTTGTTCTACACATTAAGGACAAAAGCCCGGTTTTTGTTTTAATTCTTCAAGCAACAGTTTTTTCCTTATGTTTTTGAGATTGTAGGGTGAAAGCTGCAGCTGGCTACGAGTGTGGACTGAATGGGTGGCAACAAAGGGAAAACGAGTTGCCAGTATTTTGAGGGTAAAAGCCCGTCAGCTACAGATTGAGGGGGGGGGGGGGGGGGGGGGGGAACTAAAAAAATAACTATGCACTAGTTCATTTTTGAAATGGTGAATTTAGTTCACATTTTTGAATTATGAACTATAATCTGAAGTAGTTCATTTTTGGAACGGTGAACTAGTTTGCCTAGAAAATGAACTTTCTCAACACTGGTTGGCCGCTGGCAACATCAAAAGACAAAACACAAACTTCAAGTAGGAGGTTCCAATTGGAAGATGCCCAGTGGGCCACTTCGTGGTCATCTCAGCCATGCCTTTCTACACTTACCATTGCTATGGCTGTTTCTCTCCAGGGTCCTTGGATATAAGCAGTGAGAGCAAAGGTCCGGCGACAAAAGCAGGCGAGATGCCCACGTACATGAACACCCAGCAGATCGACGAGCAGGTGCTGGCGGCGCTGCAGGCTGAGGCGGAGCAAATGACTAAGGGCATGGCGGCCGCGGCCAGGGAAAACCCTCAGACAGATCTGTTTGACATGAGTAAGTCCTTCATGGTGCTTGAAAGGCTCGTGTTATGGGAAAGGGACTCTTGTATTGCTTTGTTTACACAATTACACAACCAAATATGTTTTTGTGAGGTGCTTATGTCATTGTCTGGAAGCATGCCACTGGCAGCCGGGCTGGGCGAAGATCCGCCATTTTGTTCATGTTCGAGTCACTCGAACGCCGACGTATGTGAAACTTGCTCATACCTCAAATTTTGGCAACACAAAGCAAAAAAATGGATGAAGCGACAGCTTGTAACAAAACAAACACATTTATAATTCTAACTAATCATAATTTGCGGCACTCGTAAGTCAAGGTACCACTGTGTTACTATTATTGCAAGTAGATTTTCCATAATATACACGCTTTAAGACACCTGAACATTGTTTTAATTGTTGGAAAAATGTATGAATGAGTGTCCTTTAATGAATATGGAGCAGAACCCTTCGAGGACGCCATCCAGTCGCAGCCACAAGCGCCTTCACAAATATCAGCCCTGCACAAGGCCACGTCAGTGGACAACTCCAGTCCGCTTCTGGCACGCTCCATCGCCTTCCGGGCACAGGAGGAGCTGGAAGGCCAGGCGTGGTACCGCGGCAAGATGAGCCGGCGCGATGCGGAAAAGCTGCTGAACGACGACGGTGACTTCCTGGTGCGCAAGAGCGCCACCAACCCGGGCTCGTACGTGCTGACCGGCATGCACAACGGGATGGCCAAGCACCTGTTGTTGGTGGACCCCGAGGGCACGGTAAGGCTCCCGCAACAACAACAACAACAAGACCCATCCACCCATTTTCGATAGCGCTTGTCTTCATTAGGTTTGCAGGTAAGCTGGTGCCTATACCAGCTGACTTTGGGCAAGAGGTGTTGGGTACACCCTGGACTGGTCACCAGCCAATCACAGGGCAGACATGCGAACCACTTGCTGCCGTGCAGCCTTCCCCCAAAAACTAAACTCTCTCTTTTTTTTTTTTTCCCCCCCCCAAGGTTCGGACGAAAGATCACGTGTTCGACAGCATTAGCCACATGATCGGCCACCACCGTGACAACAACCTGCCGATCGTGTCAGCCGGGAGTGAACTGTGTCTGCTGCAGCCGGTCGTATGGAAGCAGTGACCCGCCGCCCGCCCGCACGCCGCGCCCCACGAGGGAACTGGAAGCTCCGAACTTTCCTACCTGCCATCTCACAAACTTGAAGCGTGAGGGAAGCTGCTGGAAAAAAAACCAAGTCGATACCGCCTGGGGAAAAAAGTAACATTTATAATAGAACTGTTATTTTATCGTGATGACTGAAATGCTATATTTTTGTGAAGACTTGTAGGACACACATGATATCTTGATTTGATGTTTCAAACGATAATACGTTCTTGTAGTTTCGACAAATCAAGCCTCGACGAGGTGTGGACCAGAGTATTTTAGAGTATGAAAGCTACAAATATTCCTTTTTGTCTGTCAAGCACAATTTCTACATTTCTACTGCTATACAAAAAAATGCCAGAGCCCCAAACACAAAAGTTGTTTATGAAGGAGGAAAAATGTCGCTTTGTCGTAGTCGGAATGCTCGCGCGCATCCTTTATCGTGCTCTCCGTGGCTTAAAGATTGTTATTTTCAAATTGTTACCTTGCGACAAAGGAGGAATGGCCACGTTGAAAAGACAAACAGATGTTTTTAAAAAGAGAAAACAGTTGTAATATTACCAGCCTTTGTAAAATCATTCCATTTTCAGAAAAATAAGTCTGTGTTTTGACTATAAAAAAAGTTACATTACAAACTAAACGCTTATTCTTTTATTCTTTTTCTTGAATATTACAAAGTCAATGGTATGACTTTATTAATGCAATATTATGTATTTCAAAATATTCACCCCTTTCCTCATAAAAATCCTATTCTTGCTATATTATAATTACATTTTACAGTTTATTCTTCTTAAATGACAATTTGATTTGTAAGGAACTGTATTTTATTTAGGTAATATTACAATTTTGTTTTAAGCTAAAAAAAATTCTCCTAAAATTCGGACCTTATTTTTTTTAAAATTGTTCTTATTTCTACTGTATCCTGGCTCCGTGACTTTTGACTCAGAATATTGTTTTTTTTTCTTTTCAGTGAGTTTTAAAGGGGGAAAAAGTTGAAATGTTAGAAAAATGAAGGCTTAATACGGCCAGAAAAAAAAATCGAAATGTTATGACTATAAAGAGAAGTCCTAATGTTACAAAAATGAGCCCAGCAACTATTAGCTTTACATATTTATTCTTAAGACTTCTTTAAAATTATGAGAATGTAGACATAACATTATGACTTTATTCTTGCAATATTATGACTTAGAAATATTATTTGTGTGTGTGGGGTGGGGTGGGGGGGGGGGGGGGGGGGGGGGCAAAATTACATGATTTTCTCAATCTTATGACTATTCTTGAAAAATGTGTATTGTTTTTCACAGACTGCAAATTTATTCTCTTGACAACCATTTTTTTTGTGAAGTAATTACCGGTAACATAATTTTACACACTTAGTTTCTTTTACAAATGATTTTCGAGTAAGACTTTATTTCTTTAATATTAAACCAATATAGTCATGTTACTTTACGCTTGCAGTCATGACATAAAGTTATGTTGTTTCTTGTAAAATTGATTTATTGTTCCCGTAATATGATATAACATAAACATGTTAAAAAATTGAGAATATACTGTGTGTATGTATGTGTGTGTGTGTGTGTGTATATATATATATATATATATATATATATATATATATATATATTTACATGCACACAGTATGATGACTATTCTTGAAACATTCTCACTTATTTTTCCCCTCATAATATTATGCCTTTAGTCTCGTGAAATTACAACTTTATTCTAATAATATGGACAACTTTTTAGTGAGGGAATTAGTTATTTTTCTCGTAAAATTTCTCCTTAAGGCTAACAAAATTCCATTTTTGGGGGACTTTGTCACAATATTTCCACTTTATTCTCAGACTTCAGAAATCAATACGTCGATGCCCTTAATCCAGCGGCGAGTCTTGTGTGTGCTAACACTGTAAAATAATCCCACTTTGATTTGCACGATTTGAGTTCTTTAGTAGGTGTCAGTGATTGTTTCGGGGGGGGGGGGGGGGGGCTTTGATCACATTGTTTTGAACCCAACTTAGTTATTACGAGTACCACGTGTGAATAGCACAATCACAGCGATGAATGAGACGTCATTTGCTTTGTCACCAAAGAGACAGAAGAAGAAGAAGCAGGCCCTCCTCTAGGTGTCAGCACAGACTTTCTACTAGAATTTAGCCTCATTTCCTCACGATAGTAGCAAAAACATGATTATTTCTCACTCCGTTGTTGATAGCAAATGGACGGGGGTGCGTTCGAGTGCAGTTGAACCAAAATCGGCATGCCTTTCAATGGGTTTTGATGAGACTAATGCAATGTAATGCCTGTAGTTTTGCTGCAAGGGGGAGTGTACAGTACGGGTTTGCCACATAACACATCCATTCAACAGAATTGACTGATGTTGGAAAACCTTCAGGATACAATCTGCAGCAAGTTTAGCGGAGGAATTTTGGGTTGGGGTAGAGTTAAAGTTGGGCACTTTGCTTTTTTCATAATTGTTTTAATATGTTGTCATTTTTAATTTGAATTTGTCAGTAGTATGCTAAACAAGTTGGTTTAATTGAAAAAGAAAAGACAAACATACTGGTAGATCTCCATAAATTAGTATATGGTCAGTAATAACAAATATACACTGGATATAAAATGTTAACACACTCCTGTTCAAACGCTAGGTTTTTGTGATATAAAAAACGAGACCAAGATAATTTAAAAACTTCCACCATTAACGTGACCTAAAATATATTTTCGTGAGGGGAGGTAAAAATACACAAATGCAGTAAATATGAATAAACAACTGGTGTAATGTGGCGTCAGAAGTGTGCGCACCCTCTTATAACTGGGATGCGGCTGTGTTCAGAAATTCTCCCAAACGTGGGAAAATATGTTATGGTCTGGTAAAAACCAGGGTTGAATATTTGTTACCACAATTTTAAAACGCATGTTTGGCACAAACACGAACCTGCTGATCACCAAAAGAACACCATAGCTGCAGTGAAGCATGTTGGACGAAGCACCATGCTTAGGGGAGTTTTTATTGTTTTATTTTTTAAAGATGAACCTGCGGCCTTCGTCAAGGTGGAGGGAATGATTTACAGTTCCAAATACCAGTCAGTGTTAGCACACTGTCGTGAAAAGCCTACTAGAACAGCAGACATTTCTTTGGGCTTAATCGGAGGCACTTGAAATGGTGGCAGGTATGTGCTGAGTCCATTTTAACATGAGTTTGAATGCGGTTCATTCTGAACCCAGCCATGTTGGAGTAATAAGAGGGTCTGCAACCACATGAATTATTTGCCCTTTCCCTCTCAAAAAAGACACGTTATAGGCCACATGAAGAGTGGAAAAAGTTTGGAAATACTTCTTGGTCTCTTTAAAAAAAAACAAAAAAACCTGTCATTTGAACAGGGGTGTGTTGACTTTTCTTGTTGTTATTATTATTATTATTATTATTGTCATTATTATATACAAGTAGTGTGAATTCAATTTATTTTGCCCCACACTATACGACTTGAATCACACAAGTGGTCGCTATTTTTGGTACAGTAAATGGAGAAAGTGAGAGAAACATGGTCATAAAAACAAAAAGTCTAGATGTTTACAGATTTAATCTTTTGGTTGTACTGGTTTGACATTATTCTGTATGACTGTTGGCAATAAAACCGTGAATGTGTAGAACCTCTGCTTTCTACTCCAGTATATGTAAAAAAGAAAAAGAATACTCAAGCTAGCCATCCAGATTGTGTTCAGTTTGAAAATATGTATTTCCTTTTCATTAATTATTTTTTTAACAGATTTTTGTTTCTATTTTTATTTTTTTAAGAATTCCTGTGCCATTTAATTTACCCTTTTATTATATTTAAAATTATGCTATTCACAGTTTTCGTATACAATAAGTGTAATCTCTCCTGTATTTTCATTTACTTTAAATTTTAGATTTTCACATACTTTCTATTTTTTTATTTTATTTTCTTCACATTTGGATTTTCATCCATTCTCATTTCATTTCGATTTTTTCTTTTATTTATCCTATTTAAATGAATTATTTTGAATTTGGTGATTCCGTTTTATTTGAAACATTGTTTTGTTCTACACTAATTGTTTTATTCATTTTATTGTCCCATTTTAATGTCGTTGCACGTTTATTAACGCGTAAATATTGCATTGTACTTTCTTAAAGTTGTGATATTTTATTTTCATTGTGTCTGTTTTTGTTTTTGTTTTGCTAAGTGCATTAAAACTCTAAATCGGGAATTTTATTTATTTTTTTTGACAGAAAAAGTCTGCATGAGCACATTGTAAGTGAGGTGAAGTTGATTTTTGTTTTTTAACATGTTTTGTTCCTCAGAGAAGATTTGGGCGGGCCATCATCACAGGGACGATTTGTGGCCTCTGCTGGCCACATGCACGTTAAAAAAAATAAATCACATGCCCCTAACAAAGTGTAGCTTTATGCTTTTTGAGTTATTACTCAAAAAGTTTTTTTATTTAAAATTGTAATTAAAAAAAACATTTTGTGTGCTTTATTATTATTATTTTTTAAAAGTTCTCACCAGAAATGTGCAGTATTGAAGACTATTTAGTTACTTTAACAACCAGCAGGTGGGACCCTCGCACCAATAGTCATGGTTTCCCAAAGTGCATTCAAGCATGAGCCTGTTGAGATGTACAAAATCTTCATTAGTGCATAACGAGTATAATAAATAAACTGTGATTGCCTCAAACAATCAGGACAATAACGCTACATCAGGACTACGATTAGGAAACCCTACTGACAGTGGTTCGGTTCTTTTAGTTCTTTAGCATCTACACTGTACTACTTAACGCTCGGTTGCCATTTAGTACCAGGATCCGTTTTTTGTCTTCTTCTACTTTTAAATGACCCATCCACGGGACACTAATCTTCGCCGCAGTCCCGAAACAACCTGTGAAACGGAAATGTCGAGACAGAGCCAAAGACGACATCATCCGGCAACAAGTTCATCTGTCGGTGGACACTGCAGTTTGCCCAATTCAGTCCACATACAGTTGAAGCGTGATTGGGATGCGAGAAGATCTGATTCCGTGCATTAACCCCTTCATTCGTTGACTCGACACGACAGGGTACATTTCGTCTTTGCCTTTGCACTTCAGTCGCTTATAATAAATGATACTCATATCTTTCGTTTGAAATCATTCAGATCTGAGGCCTGATTCTGATCCTCAGTTATCCAATTTTGGCAATGATACGCTTTATCAATGACACACAACATCAGGTATGAACTTGATTGTGTGCCGGGGGATTTCATGTTTGTTCTTTCTCCTCCTGCTCAAACTGCAGCTGATTCCCAATCAAAGTCTGTATCCGATGTGTACGTTTACGCTACAGTCACTCCCGACTCGTGTCTGATTTTTATATTAACATTATACTGTATGTTCCGGCCCTGATTTGGATCTGACCGTCATCAGATTCTATGGGTTTTATTCTTCCCACGTTTTAATGATTTGCAATGACAAAGTGCAGTCGATGTTTTTACACTTAAGTCACACCAGATTCATGTCCGGGTGATCCAGACCTGCTTCTTATCTGAGGTTATCTGATTGTTTTTTTTTTTTCTTTTTCTTTCCACTCTTTGATGACTTGCAATAATAGGCTATATCTGATATCTTTACACTGCAGTCACTTTCAATTCATAACTGATTTTTATCTTCCGCCCCCTCCGAGTATGATTCGGAAAGGTTTCACGGTGATTGGGTTCCAAATGCTTTACGTGCGCTTTTCCCCTTACTTTTCCAAGACTCGCAATGACCCGCAATTGATCGCTATACCTGATCAATCCCCTTTCCGCTGCAGTCATATTGACGTTTCATACCTGGTTTTAGCCACAAAGACTAAGGCCAGATTTGGATCCTATGTTATCCGATGTTCTTTCTGATCTGATTGCATGCATACCCCCCCCACCTACTTTTTGATGACTTGCAATGACAGGTTAGATCTATATCAGTCCATTTACACAGCAGCCACTTTTCTGGAACTCAATCTGAATGCGCCAGAACCAGTTCTGGACTTAGAAAAGGGCCAGTTCCCAATGGTCCCAGTTCTTATCTCAATTTGGACAGGTTGTGACTCACAGTAGTGTCGTCTTTGAAGGAATTGTATGTTGTAGTCGCTTGATGTGAGTCAAATCTGGGCCCGGCGCTGCGAGGACCGCCCTGGTCTTGCCTCTCATTCGGTCCCGTCGCTCTGTAGGAAGTTCTCAGCATCGGCACCGCTCCGCCCCGCAACCACTGACACCTTCCCGAGTCCAGAGTCGGCCTCGACATCGGGCCCCGCCTGCCTGCTGCCCTGCTGGTTGTGGTTGTTCTGGCTGCTCCAAGACTTGCTCCGGCTGCGACTGGCCTCCAGACACTGCCTGTTGCCGCTGCCCGCTGCCGACGCTTTGCCCCGGTAGCAAAGACAGCAAGCCAAGCCCAGGAAGGCGCGCCTCATCTCGCGGCTGGCCAGCGTGTATATGACAGGGTTCATGGCCGAGTTGAGCACGGCCAACCCGATGAACCAGTCGGCCTTGTAAAGGACGGGGCAGCAGCGGCGCTGCTCGCACGCCACGTCCACCAGGAGCAGCACGAAGATGGGCGTCCAGCAGGCGATGAAGATGCCCACCACGATGATGACGGTGCGCAGCAGTGACATGGCGTGCTCCGAGTTGCTGTTCTTGCTCACCTTGCGGCTGCTGGACTTGACCAGGACGTAGATGCGGGCGTACAGCACCGACATGGCCAGGAGCAGCGCCATGAAGACTGTGATGCAGAAGGCCACGTACTTCTTGGAGTACAACGGCAGCACGGTGGAGCAGTCGGAGAGGTCGCCCAGGCAGTTCCATCCCAGGATGGGAAGTGCCCCGAAGGAGATGGCGACTAACCAGCACATGCCGATGAGGAGGAAGACCCTGTAGTTCTTGTTGGCGTCGTATGGCCTCATTTTGATCATGGTCAGGTGGCGCTCGATGGCGATGGCCAGGAGGCTGAAGATGGAAGCGCCCAGTGCAACAAACATGCTGCCTTCGCGCATGAACCAAAGAGCGGGCGACAGGTGCAGGGTCCTGTCGCCGGATAGGAGCAGGTTGACCAGGTAGGCCACGCCGGCCAGCATGTCGCACACCGCCAGGTTGCCGATGAAGAAGTACATGCGGTTGTGGAAGCGGTGGTTCCGCCAGATGGCCACTAGCACCGTCAGGTTCTCCAGCACGATGAAGCCGCACACCGCCAGGAACACGAGGGTCTTGGTGTCTGGGGTGCCCGTTCCGGCACCGGCGCCCACGCCGGGCCGGTGGTCCAGCTTGCCCGTGTAGTTATAGTGCAGGTAGATGTGAGGATCGATCATTTTTGAGTCAGAGGAGTTCCGCGGTCTGCTGCTGGTTCCTCTGTGGGGAGGACACGGCAGGAGAAGTGATGCTTCAACTCAAATGCATTTGTCCACTTCCTGTTTGCTCAATGCATACAGAAAGCTTTGAAGGTTTGGCATACGGCCGCAGAGGAGTGTCAATGAAAAACACAGAAGTAGTCGAGTGGACTTACCAGAAGGACTTTTGAGGCTTCAGTCGATCCAGCTACGAAGTGCAAACATGTCATTTAGTTTTAGTTCCGCTTGGATTCCTGCAAGTCAAAAGTCCTCGTAGACAAACTTTCCTGAGCCCTTCTCGCTCCGCACGGCGCACACCATCATCAGCCTTGTTTTTTTTCCCTCCTCCAAACTCGAGAGTTGACGTCGGCGGGCTGGAAGTCACAGCCCTTCTTCCCTCGGCCCTCCCTTCCTCATCCCCCCGCTTCTCTCCACCCTCCTCCTTTTAAGCCAGCAGTGCATACATATTCAGGTTTTGTTTTCATTCATCTTGTATATACAACTAATTCTCACACTAGCTACCGTCTATTGCATGTTCTTTTATGCGATATATAACAGTTTAGATTTTGATTTTGAGAATCCCACCCTTCTGTTAATGCACGGATCATCCATCCAACTACGGAGTCAACGCATCTACCCATCCATCTATTCAGGTGTCACATATCCATCGCTCATCCCTCATTCATTATTCATCCATTCATTCATCCATATGACCCCCAAGTGCCCATTAGTCATTATCCCCTTAATCCATTCACTGCTCCGTCAGTATTTTTAGTTAGCATCATCCATTAACTACCACGTATCTTCCAATCACATCTCTGTGCATCCATCCATCATTTTGGATCATCCATCCATTACATATTATCATCCAACTGCAGATCTCTGTGTCCATCAATTCTATATTCCACCATACATGCATCATTACCGATTCATAATCAATTCATCGTGACCTATTTTTACCTATGCATGTATCATCCATCCATTGCCAGTTTTTCATCCTTCAATCATTACCTATTCATCATCGAACCATCCATCCATCATTACCTACCCACAATCCATCCATCCTTACTAATTCTTCATCATTCATCCATTATTGCTGATTTGTCATCATCCATTCATGAATCATTTTACTCCTCTGTTTACTCATAATTTTTGAATCACCCATCATTACCACTTACTCATCATCTATTGTTCCACTTAATTACCTATCATGAATCATCCATTCAGCAATAAATTATCCATGCATTACCTGTTGTTTCTTCGCCATCAAACATTCATCATACCCCAAGCCATCCGTCCATCACCCATTCATGACTTATCATTTATCGTCCGTCATTACCTACTATTTATCATAAATCCAACCAGCCACCATCCATCCATCTATCATCATTGAACTACACAGTCGTCCATCCATCTCTTTCAATCCGTCCATCCTGTGGCGGGTCGAGAGGCAGTCGGGACAAACAAACAAAAAGGAGCTCATACACAAGTTGAAGTAAGATGAGTGACCATCAAACATCAATTAGCAATGGAAGGTTACAATGGAAGCTGTCCACCCATGAGCCTTAATGTGTGTGACAATACTCCAATGATGGTTGATTAACTGTATTTTAAGATCACGTGACACTTTCTTTTTGTTCTGTCGCCACAGTTGTTTCTTCACGATTGGATGGACGGTCCTCTGGCCAACAAGAAGAGGTACCAACATCTTTCTCTGTGCTCCACAATGTTATTTTGGTTTATTTTTTGCTTGGGATGATCCGTAACAAAGATGACCTCCTAGTCACACGCCTACTGCCATCATAGCGTCCTTCAAGGGGAGACATTTTGAGAAAAGGGAGTGTAGGGATGAGCTCGTCCTTTGTTTCCGGTCCTCCTGTTCTGACCTCATGTCCAGGAAGGATGGGAAGGACCACAGTTGATGATGATAAATATGATTAGGATTATGTGATGTAGAGAGAAGCAACAATTGAAAATAGTCATTCTTTTTAAATCAAATCCAGAAATTTAAAACAAACATCTAAAGGACTTTAAAAAAAAAAAAAAAAAAAAATGGCACACACGCACACACACACACACACACACACACAGTTTTTAAAATAACCCTACAGGAAAGAAATAATTCTAATTATACATACATAACAATATAGAAAAAAAATATATTTTTAAAAGAATAGATTTGGTCCCTTTTGCTAAATTTTTAATCAGCCAAATCCCAGCGTACACAAAAACCTAAATGTATAAATATATAAATGAAAAAAATATTTATTTGCTTTGGCAAATTTCCAAATAATTGCAGGAAATTAAAAAAAAAATACATGAATGCAAGAAAATTATTGAAAAAAAGACTTTGCCTAAGTAACATTTTGCAATTTTTAACCAACCAAGTCCAGAAACAAACAAACAAAAAAGCATACTGTACAGTAATTATATATGAATGCAGGAAAATGCTGAAAAGTGTTTTGCTAATTTTAGTAACTTAAAAAAAAAAAATGTCTTCTTCCTATTAGCATTATATTTACGCCATCCCTCGAATAAATTCCAATACAGTGTGACCCACACCACCATGTGTCACATGGACTGCAGAGCAGACGTGGCATCTGTAAAGCTGCTACTTAACAAAAACATTAGCAAACCTCCATTTTGACGTTTGGCCTTGGTGGAGGTCTGCTGACTTTTCTCGTTCAGCGTCATGTTCTAGCAGTGTGAAAGTTTACCAAAACAAAGCCCAGTTTTTCCTCATGTGGGAGCCAATCATGGAATACTTGAATGTGGTTATGAACCCAGAGGAATGTTTGTGTGCTGCATTAGAATCGTTGCGCAGTCACTGGGAATGAGCAAGCCAGCAGCTTTCGGAGAGCAAATCTGGGAGCCATCATGGAGCGACATTAACAGACACGATTGGGAAAAAAATCTAGTCTTTTTCAGAAAAAAAAAAAAAAAAAAAGCCATGTAGCGCGTGCATCTGCATTTACATCAACGACGGTCCAAGAATGAAACCATCATCTAGAAGGAAGCCATAATATGTGGTTGTGTGTATTCATAGACTACCACAGAAAAAGAAGACGGGTGGAGGGCTCTTTTTGTACCCCCCCCGATGGGACCACCCTCACGAAAGTGCTGGCATCTTGTGTTTGGCCTTGTCATCGTCGTCAGCAATTAGACCGTCGCAGCTTGGACTGTCGCTGTCTGTCTCGCACGTTTAATTCCCAGCTAACGCTAACGCCATTTGATGTCGCCCTGCGAGCCGCAACCCCCTCATTATGAGAGGAGCGCGGCCTGGCTCGGCCTCGGTTTGCCGCGACCTCACAGCTGGGAAAACCATTCCCGGACTTTTCCACTGCTCAGCTGCAGCCAGAACTTGATATTGTGTGTGTTGGAGTTTATTTGAGTTGCACGACCACACTGCACAGCCGACGCTGTTTACGGAACTGCGCTGCAAAACGGTGCTTAACAACATGCAAGAGGCAACTCAATTGTTTTTCTGACGCTCCTGAAGTTGTACAATTCAACTTCGGTAAAAAAAAAATCTTTCACGTCAAACTATAAGCAAATCTCACAAGGTTTGTTGTCTTGATCTAAAACACGGGTGGTCCAAACTACCATCCAGGGGCCATTTGTGGCCCGTCGTCCATTTTTAGCAGCCTGCAGGAAATACAAAAAATAACCTTTGTCACGGCCCGCAACGCTATTGTAAAAAGGATGGGGGTGGGCGGGGTGAAACGTGTGGGTGACATTTACTACAACTACCACTACTACTCATAAATTACTCTTATATTGAGCTTTTCCATATTTGCAAAGACACAAATAAACAATTTACGACTAAAATACATTTCAAAATCAAATGAAATCAATTCATATAGCACTTTTCATACATTAAAATGCAACACAAAGTGCTTTACAGAAATGAAAACCGACAAAAAAAAGTATATCATACAAAAAGTATACTCACCCCTCACACCCCCACGCAAAACACAAACACACAGAAGAACATGCAAACCCGCACGTACACACGCACACACGCACACAGCGCATATTGATTAGAAGTAATAAATAAACTCAATAAATAATTAAGAAATCAGTTAAAAGCTAAACCAAAGAGGTGAGTCTTGAGCCTCCTTGTAAAAACACCAACGGGCTCAGCGCTCCTGATGTCCTATGGCAGGCTGTTCCAAAGGCACGGGTCATAGTGGCTGAATGCAGCCTCGCCGGAAGTTTTCGTCGTAGCCATTGGAATAATTACAAGGTGCCGGAGGACCAGGGCGCCCGTGAGGGTTGATATGATAAAAGCATATTGGATAGATACGATGGCCCAAGACCGTTAAGGCATTTAAAAAGTAGTAAAAGAACCTTCAAATTGATCCTAGAACACACAGGGAGCCTATGTAGTGATCTTAAAACCGGTGTAATATGTCCTTTCTTTCTGGTCTTCATCTGGACACGAGCAGCTGAGTTCTGCAGGAGCTGTAGATTAGAGATGAGTGAGCAGGGCATTGCAATAGTCGAAACGACAGGAGATAAAAGCATGCATCAGCATCTCTGTATTAGCCTGAGAAACTTTGAATCATAAATAATAAATGGGAATAAAAGTTAATTCTGTTTTAGAAGCAAAAAACCATTTCCTCCACTTTCTGCTCTGTGTCAAGGTTTGAATTGTCACCGTATCACTTCAATGATCCTCAAGTAACTGCTTTAAAAATGGTCATCTTACTATAGCAGTGGTTCTTAACCTTGTCGGAGGTACTGAACCCTGCAAGTTTCATGCAGTACATGCACTCACCAAACCGGAAAAATGAAATGTGACTTTTTTTTTTTTTTCAAAATTCAAAGCATAGATAGATAGAGAGAGTGAGAGAGAGAGAGAGAGAGAGAGAGAGAGAGAGAGAGTGAGAGAGAGATTCATTGATGAATCCCTTGGGAGGGTTCCCTCCGGGAAATGAATGTTCTGTTCCAACAGCATCACAGCACCGACAGTACAAGAAAAAACAGTAAAAGTAAGCAAATAAAAGAAAAAGGTCAAAGTAGATTTTAAAAAAATTAAAAGGGACATATGTGTTGGAAAATCTGTTTATTATCTCAAATATGACTTCTGTTAATTTTAGACAACCTTCACGTGCTTTATTGTTATGTTATGTTATGAGTACTAGCTCTGTGTTTGTACGACTTGTTGCAGCTGGACATAGACATTTGTTTTGTTTTCTTTCTCTGTCTCTCTCACTTCGATATAAGAGAGGGAATTTTAGTCTGGGCTTCAGTAAGGGGTGACAACTCGTAAGACTTGTACCTTTTCCTCTCTTTGCAAAGGCTTTTCTTTCTTTTTTTGTAATAAAACCCCACAAAGACAAGTTGGCTTCCTCACTTATTCTGTCAGAAAACAGTTGGTCCCGATCCAGGGGACCCCGGGAGTGAGTCGTGCACAATAAGGAGTTGGTGTGAGTGACTGTGCGGTCTGCCGATTACTGATGCGTTGGTGCGCGTATGTTTATGTCTGTGTGTGATGTTTGAGAGACAAATGATGGCATCTTGGCCAAGTGTTCGGTGAAAGTGCGTGTTTGACTGACTACAGGAAGATCTGTTGTCCGTTGTGGCTACTGTATGTATCTGTGTGCGTGTTACTACTTAAGCAATGCGTTGTGAGCTGTTGCTGCAGGGGAAAATAAGTGGTGGAAAACTTAACTCGTGTAACGCTGGGATATTGTAGAGCAAGAGTTTTGTTTTGTTTTTATGAAGTAGTGAGAATGAGGCCTAGAGACCTGCACGGGAAAAGCTACTGATAACAAAATAGATTCCATTGGGGAAAAAAAGAAGAAAAGGAGGCTGCTCAAAATCGTAGAATTGTCCAACTCAACGTTCAGACAAAATAATAATATTGATTGGATTACGTTATTAGATTGGGATAATTATCAGTGTGCATTCAAAGATAAATATAGTACAATTTTATTTCAGCATCAAACAGATATAGGATTGTTATAAGCTGCAACCTGCAGACATGACTGTCTGTGTGTTTATGCACAGCTGTGTGTCTTATGGATCAGTTGCACACAAAATCACTGTGTTCAAAGAACAAATCATAAATTTCACTTAAAAACCTAACTGCAAAAACCTTTACAGCAAATCATTGTAACCTTTGCTGTTTCCTTACCGAGATACTGTAAGACTTACAAATTCTTGGTACGTCAAGGGTGTGTGCTCATGACACGGTAAGGCAACAGCAAAAGCTGCTGAAGTTCCTGAACTTACAGTGTAAGCTCCAGCAGATACCACGAACAACATCTGACATCTCCGTCCAGAAGAGCACAATACTAGGAACAGCTCCCAGGCCCACAGGCCTCTGGTAGAAGACCCGAGCTTGAAGGAGATACCACATGTGTGTGACAGGCCCAGACAGGGTGTCCCCCTCTTGTTTGTAAGTCTGCACAGACCAGTTTGCTCCAGTTTTCACACAGATTTCCAATAGATCTTTGGAACTGTGTGAAGTCCCATCTTGCCTCAAACGCTCCACCATCATTCCAGTCCCCAAAAAACCTGCAATCTCGGGTCTGAATGACTGCAGGCCTGTCGCCCTGACATGTGTGGTCATGAAGTCCTTTGAACACCTCATGCTGGACCACCTCAAGAACGTCACAAGTCCCCTGCTGGAGCCCCTGCAGTTTGTCTATCGAGCAAAGAGGTCTGTGAATAACGCAATCAACATGTGACTGCACTTCATTCTGGAACACCTTGAGGGCGTGGGACCTACGTGAGGATCCTGTTCGTGGACTTCAGCTCTGCGTTCAACAGCATCATCACCGAACTCCTCTCCTCCAAGCTTCTCCAGCTCAGCGTGTCGTAGGCATCTGCCAATGCATTTACAGCTTCCTGACAGGCAGGACACATAAGGTGAGGCTGGGGTACACCACCTCATTCACACGCACCATCAGCTCCGGGACCCCCCCAAGAATGAGTCCTCTCTCTGCTTCTCTTCTCTCTCTACACGAACGACTGCACCTCAACACTCCCAGCTGTCAAACTCTGAAGTTTGCACCACAGTCATCGGCCTCATTAAAGACGGTGATGAGTCTGCGTATCGGCAGACCTTCATGACCTGAAGTGGGAGACCAACATCAACTCCATCCTCAAAAAGATCCAGCAGAGGAGGTACTTCCTGGGGGTTATGAGGAAGCGTGACCTTCCACAGGAGCTGTTGAGGCAGTTCTAAACAGTAGGCATTGAATGGGTTTTGTGTTCACCCATCGTGAAGGCTCTTACCTAAGAACCCACTTGGATGTTTGCCCTGACAGGGATTTGAACCGGAGTACCATGTGTCCAAAACCATTGGCGTTACCCACTGAGCCAAGAAGCAGGAGCCAGGTGAACTGTCATGGAAAGACAATCCTGGCACGTACCACCAGCAACATCGACAAAGCATACCGGTGGCTGGGAAAGGCTGTACTAAAAGGCAGCAAAAGAACCGTCCCTAAAAACAAGATCAATACTGACAGGGGTCTACCACATGAGTCACGACCCCAGGTGCAGGCTGTGCAAAGAAGTCCCAGACCCAGTGCAGCACATCACAGCAGGGTGGAAGATGCTCGCAGGCAAGGCATACATGGAGGTCCCAGAATCAAGAGGCAGACATCACCAAACGTGGTTGAGAACAACCAGGCCAGGATCTTGTGGGACTTCCAGATCCAGACTGGCAAACTGGTGATGGCCAACCAGCCTGAAAAAATGGTAATGGATAAACATCAGAAACAGCGGTCGTGATAGATGTAGCAATCCCGAGTGATAGCAACATCTGGAAAAAGGAACAAGAAAAACTGGAGAAATACCAAGGACTTAAGAAAGAACTAGAGAAAATGAGGTTGGTGAAGGCAATAGTGGTACCTGTAGTGATCGGGGCACTGGGGGCAGTAACCCCCGGGTTGGGGCATGGCTCCAGGGGATACCAGGAACAACATCCGACATCTCCGTCCTGAAGAGCGCAATTCTGGCAACAGCTAAGAACCTGCACAGAACTGTTATGCTCCCAGGCCCCTGGTAGAGGGTGGGCGATTTTTATACTGTGTATATATATATAATTTTTTTCTGATGAGGAAATAGAATATAGGAACAAATGGGGGCTGAACTAGATTGCTTGCACTTTATAGCTTCCTCTTCATGTGGCTGTGTGAAATAATATAATATTTTCACATGGAAATTTATTGCCATCAATACTTACTTGCAAAGGACGGGACGAGGCAGCGGGTATGAATTATTAAAATGCCATATAAAAGCACATGCCCACATGCAATATATACTATGTGTGTGTGTGTGTGTGTATATGTATATATATATATATATATATATATATATATATAAAGAGAGAGAGAAAAAGAGAGAGAGAGAGAGAGAGAGAGAGAGAGAGAGAGAGAGATGTGTAATAAGTATTATGAAGACATCCATAATTGATTCTAATGCAGCAGTGCAACGTGACCATGACCGGGCAAGAAGGAGCTAAGGTCCTGCGTCTTTAGTGCAGTAAGCGCTTCCTATATTGCGTTTGTCCAGAAGTAGTTTAAGGGGGTAAGTTAGGGGAGGTTGGCCTGGTTTAACCCGTCATTAGAGTGAAAGCGTGACATCTAAGGGGGCAGTGGGCACCTTCATGTGCAATTACTCCCCGAGAGCATGCCTTTAATTTCACCCTCTACATTTTTTTTGTGCGGCAGTCCCCCAATGAGTGAGTGAGGCGGGCAGTCCCCTCCTTTGCTCTTTGGCTTTGCGGTTATTGTATTTTGGGCTATGGCAGCGGCGGCCCCTCGTATGCAGAGAAGGCATACGAGTTCTTCAGCTGCTATTTCATGTTAGTGCGCTCAGTGTGTGTGTAAAGCCCCTTTCACACTGCCTGTAAAAGCTGGCTGGCAATTTCTTCCTCCGTTCCATGTTATTCTTCCTTATAAGCAGTATCGGTGTGAAATGGGAGAACAAAGGCGACTCAGCAATTTTTTTTAGTAGTGTCTGTTTTTTACGTTTCACACGTGCAGTAAAAGCTGGTATTTTTCATTGTCACTGTCATATATAAACAATACATGGAACGGGGGGAAGTTGGCCTGTTACGTTCCGGCTTCTAAGGTAGTATCAAAGCCGTGATAGACGCAGGATGTTGCTTATGTGTAAAACCCCTTTCACATCGTTTGCAAAAGCTGGGATTTTTCCAGCGTGGCTGTTTTATATATACAGCACCCATACAGAATAAGGGGCGTCAACCCAACACTTTCTGGTATCTGAGGTAGTATCAGAGCCTTGACAGAGGCAGGATACAGCCTATGCGTAAAGCCTCTTTCACACTGCCTGTAAAAGATGGGTTTTATTATTATTATTATTATTTTGCTTTTTCTCCATCCAACTGTACTGCGTCAACGGCACATAGATGAAAAGGACGAAGTCGACCCGACACTTTCCGGCTTCTGAGGTATAGTATCGAAGTCATAACAGAGGCAGGATGGTGCTTGCGTGTAAAGCCCCTTTCACACTGCCTGAAAACCCTTCATTCTCTTTTGCTACTTAGTGTGTCAAAAAACTTGCAGAGGACTTTGTATGAAAGTAAGATGAAACCAGTGCAGAGGAAAGTTTTTCATCAGAAGATTAATGTAATTACACAAGAGTCTTGACTTGATGCAGCTGGCGTGTATGTTTTTTTTTTATGTTTAATGCGGTTATGGCGTCTTTCAAATGATTCACGGCATTTGTGTTTTGGCAAAAGTTTTCTAACAAAACAGTCCTTTGAAAAGGCAATTTGTCATTCAGATGAAATATTGAGATTCAATGCCTGATGATGCACACTTGGAAAACAATGAAATAGTCGTCAGTATAAACAGTTTAATTTTGTATTCGTATACACAGTGTTGGGAAAATTCCTTTTCTATGCGAACGAGTTCAAAGTTCAGTTCACCGTTCCACAAATGAAGTCGGTCAGTTCATAGTTCACACTTCAAAATTGTGAACTAAGTTCATCTTTCCAAAATTGAACGATTTTATAGTTCTTCTTTTTTTTCCAATATGTTGGTGATGGCTATTACCCTAAAAATATTGGCATTTCATTTCCTCACCGTTGCCACCCATTCAGTCCACACGAGTAGCCAGCTGCAGCTTTAACACTACAATCTCAAATACGAGAAAAAACCTGTAGCTTGAAGTCTTTTTGTTTTTATTTTTAAATTTTTTTAAAAAAAAGGAGGTATTAAAACAAAAACAGGACTTTTACCCTTAATGTGCAAACAAAAACACAGTATGACAGGAACAATGGTGAAAAAACATTGATAACTTTGCATTCCTTGCTGCTCTGACATTGACAAAATGTTTTATCTCATCTATTCTTATATTCCATCCATTTTCTGAGCCGCTTCTCCTCACTAGGGTCGCGGGCGTGCTGGAGCCTATCACAGCTGACATCGGGCAGGAGGCAGGGTACACCCTGAACTGGTTGCCAGCCAATCGCAGGGCACATACAAACAAACAACCATTCGCACTCACAGTCACGCCTACGGGCAATTTAGAGTCTCCAATTAATGCATGTTTTTAGGATGTGGGAGGAAACCGGAGTGCCCGGAGAAAACCCACGCAGGCACGGGGAGAACATGCAAACTCCACACAGGCGGGGACAGGGATTGAACCCCGCACCTCAGAACTGTGAGGCTGACGCTCTAACCGGTCGTCCACCGTGCCGCCCTATTCTTATATTAAGAAATCAAATAAATTCCATATTATGACAGTGTGATCTCAGTGTTGTGACTAAAGCATTCTGATACAAATAATAATTTTCCTAGTTATCAGTTTTTACAATGACATTGCAAAACAACCAAAGAACACGTGCTCCCATTTATGCAGTGTCCCTGAACGCACCTCGCGCACACAGGCTGCCGTGATGTAAATGCTGCTGCTGAATGTAAACATGAATGGCGGTTGCCAAATATGGCGTTCATCCACAACATATGAAGGCTCGTATATAGTGTGTTCAGACAGGTTCTGTCCTGTAAGTCCCGAGCAAAACCTGGCACTTATTTTCATGCAAAAAAAAAACGTTTTGTTTTATTTACGCCAGAATGAACACGTTCTCAAAAACGTTCATCAGGCAGAAATGAACTAAGCTCAGTTCGCGATCGCCCAAAATATGAACTAGTCCTTGACGTACAACACTGCATATACAGACAGTATACTGTATGTTTGTGTACAGTATGTATATAATTGCACTACAACAAAGTGATTTCACGGGAAGTCTTGAGCTGATCAATCGCATTAGCTCAGACTAGTTTGCTTTTCTTTTGCTTGAGTGCAACTGCAGATGCCCCGCGCGTGTGTGTGAGCGCACTTATTTCCATGCCTCAATGCATTTCTCCTTTACACCATTAGTGCTGGTCGTATTGACGTAAAGTCGTCGCCGCCACTCGTCTTTAACATGGAGGCAGACGCAGGCCCAAGGACAGGTCAAAGGTTACGCACAGCTCGTTGACACGATGGCGGCTTCTTAACTTCCACTTGAACGGTTTATTTATTCTACTACAACCACACAATATGATAATAAGCGGCCCTAGCGTCAATGCTATTCAGAGCTAAAATAATCAGACAATGTTTGTTTCATAGACACAACAAATCATTTCTGTTAGCGTTTGGGATGAGCATTTATTAGCTTAGCACCTTCAGCATCTGAACATGTTTTACCACCATTCCGCGTTAATTTATTTTTACCATAGTAACGTCCATTATGTTTATTTAAAAGAAAAGATGTTGGAGGACGAATATGTTCTGTTAGTAAGCTAAGCTGAGCCTCATTAGCTTATTTGTCTTTAATGCTTAGAAAATCCAAATTGAATGAAATTGACTACGATCAATTTGTATTTAACATCGCGGCATCCGAGTTAATTACTTGGGTTGTGCACTTCTCTTTTATACTCTAAAATGATCAGATAATGTTTATTTCAAAGACAAGACACAAACAAGTTCTTTTAATATTTAGCATGAACGCTCAGGTTAGCTTCTTGAGCTTTTGACCATGTTTTTAATGCTAATAAACTGCGCGTTTACTACTGTCCACTGTACGACTGTTTTCAACATAGAGGTTTAAACTCAATTAGTTTTCAACTGTGAACCACTATCGTGTTGTGTTAGCAGTGCTAGTATTGATGCTAGTGTTAAAACTAGCATATTCTAGCGTGTGGCTTCATATTTTGTTTCTGACCATGTAGCTAGTGCTAAAAATTCTGGTTTACCATAGTTAATTTGTAACACAGTAGCGAAGAGTTAATTTAAAATGCTCAGCAACTCTAGTGGCGTGTTAGCAGTGCTAGCATTGACGCTGATGTCACTATTCAGAATTGTGTGCAGTGATGTTTACTTAAAAGAAATGATTTTATGGGTTGAATAAGTCCTGTTAGCCCTTAGCATGATCGCTCATTAGCTTAGTATCTTTAGCTTCTGACATTGTCTTTAATGCTTAGAAAATGCATGTATACCACTCTCCATTACTAGGTTAACGCAGTGGTGTCCACATAATGGTCAATTCGGATATTATTTAGTGTTTCAACTCTTGTGTTAGCGCAAGGTTCAATGCTAATGTTGCTATTCAAAGTTGTGCGCTGTGCTTGTACAGCCAAACTAAAAGGGTCAGAGATTGTTTACTTCAAACATATGTTATAATGCAGGGGAATTCCGTTCGTGTTCATAGCTTAACTTGGCTTCCGTTGTTAGAAAAAAAAAAAATGCACGTCTACAACTGGCCATTACTATTTAACACAGCAGTGTCATTAATTGCACTTCTCAACAGAGGTGGAACTTGGCAGATAAATAAATAAAAAAAATACAAATAAAAACAACAACAAAAACTATTCCTTGATGGTGCTTTAATCTCATATTATTACATATGACGATTTCAATGGGCTCTGTTTAAATTTGAGGGCGTATCTGTGCACTTTAGCGAGCTAGTTGATTAAAAAAAAAACTAAAATTAAATTCTATTCAATGTATTTTTTTAGTGTTGTCATGGCTCAGAGCTGACTGACTGAAACACAATCCGTTCACTTCCTGTTTGCTTTGTAATCAATAAATGTGCTCGTCAGTTAGCCAGGAAATTACTCAGATGCAGTTTAAGTGAGCTGGAAACCATTGTAACATGATTAAAACACAAGGAGGAGGACGATGATGAGCTGGAAATGATCGAGCATAAAAGGTTTTATGGACGTGCATGCGGTCTATTGACGGCTGTTCCTCATATTTTGTCCCCCCCTAAAAAAAAAAAAAAAAAAAAAAAAAAAGAAAAAAAAAAAAAGCAAGACTTTTTAACCTTTAGCAGCCAAGAAGTGTACATGCCCTTCTCCCAAACAATATACATACATACTTCATGACTGTGACTGTATACACACACACGCAAGCATGCACGTACACAAACGATAGACAGACTTATAGCTCAGTGATTGTCTGGTGCCACTGAATGACGTCAACCAGCTTGATGACGTCTTATTGCACATGTTACATCGTCTTATTTAATGTTATTGGTCTCTCTCATAACTCATATACAGCAGTGTTAATTCTGACAACAAATTTTGACCAGGGTCTGACATTAAGCCTATTGAGTGGCCGTCGGGTTCTCAATTGCAAAGCCGACCTACAAAGCGAAATACAAACATATACAAATAAATACAATAAAAACTAATAAATACATATACAGCAAACTGTAAAATGGGATATAGTTACATATTTACATAATACACATATTTTACATTACACCATATGATGAATAAAAGGTTCATAAAAGACCAAAAAAAGAGGTGCAGCAATCACATACAATATCCCTCACAAGCCAAGTTGATTGCAATACTTGTCTCAAGTGTCTCAGTAAGCTGCAAAAAACAACAACTTTCCTCCTCAAGTATGTATGTGTGTAATTTAAAATTATTTTTTCAAGATTAATTGATTCACACGAGGTGGCACGGTGTGTGCGCGAATGGTTGTTTTCCTATGTGTGCCCGGCGATTGGTTGGCGACCAGTTCAGGGTGTACACCACCTCTCGCTCGAAGATAGCTGGGATAGACTCCAGCACGGACGCAACGCGCGTGAGGGAAAGCGGTATGGAAAATGAAGGGATGGATGGATGATTCACATGAGACTAGCATTATCAGACAGATTATTTTAAAGTAGTTTCAAGTGATACTTTTTCCCGTGATAAATATTGAGAAAATTATGAATATTTAAAACCGGTGAAAATGCATCAATTTCTGGCTAACTTCTTATTACTAAGTCAAAAGGGGTTAAGAGTTTAGGTGTGACCATTTTGTGGAATCTGAGTTTCAAACTTTCTTAATCTTTATCCTATTTTCAAAAGTTTGGTACAATTGCAAAACTTGTGAAACAGAAACTGACAACATATTAAAATGATGTTAAATATTTTGAATTCATTCCAAAGTTAAATTCAAAAATGTGGCACTCAAAACATGAATAGAAAAAAAACTAATTAAGAGCTGCGAATGAACAAACACTCCAAACTGTTAAAATACTTGGGTAGGAATATCGAGCACAGTTAAGAGGCATTTGTAGTTTTATGGCAGCAGTATTGCTGCATAACGCTAAGGAAAATAACCCAGAAAACAGCTGTGTGATAGCTATTTAGGTTGTGCGATCAAGTGCGTAGCTCGTTGAATGACCACTACTGACAGCCAGCCCCCATGACCCGCCGTCACTGGAGTGCTGCCGCTAACGGCTGAGCTCAACTGAACTAAGAAACGAATCAGTGCATGAAGTGATTCCATTCAGTAGGTTCACTCAAAAGGTTTGTTTGTGAACGACAACACTACTCGAGTCCCGTCTACTACTCTGCTCCTCCACAAAAAAAAAAGCATAATGTTTGGCATACAAATACGGCAATACACTTGAATCTGGTGCGCTTTTATTATTTTCAGTGCAAATGCGCACTTGCACGCCACCTATGTGCACCCCCGTTATATTGTCTCTCGACATCTGTTGCTGTACAGTTTGCATTCAAGTATTTGTTGCTTAAAGCATTATGAAACAACTGGTCCGCCACATCCATGCTGTCCGTTAGCCCGTCTTTGGCGTTTTGCATTGTGTGTTAGCATTACGCTAGGTGACTATCCGAGGCGGTTGCTGTATGACGTTGATTTTTAGATGGATTGTAAACCAACTGAGGGAGGCAATAAACAGCTTGAAGCCTCTTTTTTGACGGATTGTTGACAACTGCCAAACGCAGCTTGTTATGAAGGGACTTGAGTTGAGTTCGCTGCCATGATCGAGCACTTGTATCTCAAGTTTTTGCTCACAAGTCAAAGCAAAAGTATCGCAACAAAAAACTCGTAAGTCGGGTCACTTGTAAATAAGGCTACACCTGTATATGCAATTATATAGTGTGTATAAATACGCTGGATGCTGAACCCTCCTGCAGCACTGATTATTTACTCAACTGCAGAGCGTAACAGGCGTCACTTAAAGGGGCAAAACGCTTATACATGATATGAACAACTGCATTTTTATAATGTATGATTTTGTATGGAATGATTTTCTTATTATTTTCTCGAATTTGTATTTATTTAGTCAAACTTTATTTGGATTTAATGACATTTTGTATTCACTAATGACGATTTAATAGCCTTTCATTTATTTCATGCCATTTTATAGGTATTTTATTTTTAATAAAACCTCTTTTCCCTCTTCCTAAGGTAGAAAACTCATCTATGTATCGTCGCGACCCAATGTAACATAAAGAAAACAATTCTACGAAATGTCATTTGAATCCTATCCACATTACGTAGTATATACATAACATTTCTTCATCAGTGATTTCATTTCCTGGCCTGAAAGGGTGTGTGGAGTTTGTCTTGGGTAGTTGCTAAGCGACGCAATGCCAGAGGATACCACATTAATTGAGCAGTCTACCTTTTTATTGTGCACTATTTTTAACAATGTGCTTTAGTTTTACTGGGAGCGATTATGGTTCATGCCAGTGTTTGTGTTTATGAAAGAAAAAGTACACTTTCAGGAAGAAAGGACCCTATAGTATTCTGGTTGTTACTTTATTAACAATAATTGTGGGCCATTAGTGTAAGGAACTTAATAATGGCCTCCTTTTGTAGCTAGACATATATATCATACAAAGTATGTTTACAAATACAGTATTTAGTGTGCACATGTCCATGTAAGGCAGAACTAAATGGGTCATTCAAATATAAAGGAAGTCACTAAAATAATTTGTTTTAATGCCCATCCTTTCATTGCATTGTGGAATACAATATTTCATAATTAAATTGAACTTGACCAATCCATTACTTCACTACTATTATTTATCACTCTATTAACGATTGTATTTCATGATGTAATTAATTATGGGCTTTATATTTCATTTTGGTACCAAAAAACTCCATCGGTGACATCTTTGCTGTATTGGAAATGAATGCGTCCATGAAATTGTGTTGCCTGTTATGTTGATGCACAATGGCACATCCGTGTAGGAAATGGAAGAGAACAATGTGCTTCAAGTTTGACACACTCCAAGGGTCTCCAGCCCACCGGAAACAAATTCTAAACAAAAGGCCTCCCTAGAAAAACAGTAACAACAGTACAACCGCAAGTTTCGAACATAATCAAACACTCGAGCATAAAGTCAGCAAAGGGGGCATTGAAACTCTCTAGCACCACCCAAAGGCCAAAGTACTCCTTAAATGGGAAGGGTCTGCAAAAGGGTTCCATCCATCCATCCATTCGTGTACCGCGTCCTATGGTCGGATTTGAACCCACGACCTTTGAACTGTGAGGCAGATGTGCTAACCAGTCGTTCACCGTGCCCCATAATACATAAACAATATGAAAACACGTCTGTGATGAGATTTATCGATTCATTTTCAAATTATTTTATTTGTTTTATGGCTGGCGTCTGCCTCACAGTTCTGAGGACCCGGGTTCAATCCCCGGCCCCGCCTGTGTGGAGTTTGCATGTTCTCCCCGTGCCTGCGTGGGTTTTCTCCGGGCACTCCGGTTTCCTCCCACATCCCAAAAACATGCATGCTAGGTTGATTGACAATGTGAGTAGGAATGGTTGTTTGTTTGTTTCTATGTGCCCTGCGATTGGCTGGCAACCATTTCAGGGCGTACCCCGCCTCCTGCCCGATGATAGCTGGGATAGGCTCCAGCACGCCCGCGACCCGCGTGAGGAGAAGCAGCTCAGAAAATGGATGGCTGGATGGATGTTTTATGGCTGGCTTCGTTGCAGTTTCACATTTCTTCCGCTAGATGGGAGAAGGACCACACATGAGCGGGAGTCGAGAATTTGTCAAACAATCACGTGTGATAAGACCAAATACATGATATAAGTCAACTAATAGATCAGTAATGTATCAGTGAAACTTGGATCAAATATTTAAATTAGTTCTTAGGTAAAACTGAATAATAATCATATTATTTTTATAATTTAAAATGTTCCAGATTTATTATTATTATTGTGTTATTGTTAGTCTAAGTACTATTGTTGTTATTATTATTATTATTATTATTATTATTAATAGTAGTAGTGTAGAAATATACCAATAAAAGAATGATGTATTATTTGAATGCTTTATAACGCAAATGGTTAAATCTGTTTTTGTAATTACGTAGGAGCGTAATTTGAGTTTCATGGATGCCAGAAAAAAATTGCACAATAGCGGTAGATATTAATAGTCCAAACATCGGTAAAATCTATCAATATTTCACAAAATATGATTTAATGATGATGTTTTTTTTAAACATTTAATTCTACTAACTTGAAGCCAAGTTAAACAAATGCTGAGTGCAATGATGGACTGTATTGACGTGAGAGATGTGCCTTCTCTCCATTCAGTTCTGCACGTCAAAATGAGCAAAATTGAGTTAGCCCACTCATATAATATATGAAGGATGTGGATCATAATCAGCATTTAAGTCCTCCATTTAAAAAAGTAGGGAATCAAATTTCGTATTGTATGTATAATATTCATTGTGTAAAATTTCTATCTTGAAATAAAGCTCTCACACCAGGTTCAACATGTCATGTCTTTATAAAACATTTTGCAAAATATAGCCAAGGCTCATTCATTTAAATACACATAAATAGCACAAAAAAGGTATTTTTTTTTTCTTTCTTTTTTTTTTTTTCCAGTCCCCATTTCAAGTCAAATAAATGTGATTGAGAAGAGTCCTTCTGGAGACACATGACGTTTTATTTACAAAGCATTGACTTACAGTATGTCTCATTTATTGAGCATCAAAGTCTTTGGAACCTTTCCTAGCCTGTTAGAATGTGCTATATACAATAGTGCAGCGGAAGGAGGGTTGTGCTCATTCAGTCAACTTCAATTGTTTATTGTGTGTGTCATTTTGCCGTTAGTCCTGATTCGTACACAGTAATAAATTATGTTACATTCATCTTTGTCACAAATAACTTTTTCTTTCCTGAACATGAACACGGCGCTGCCCTTTAAGGGCGTCTTTAATGCTAAGAAACTGTCCGTTAGTTTTAAAACATCCATCTTTCTGTTTTCAATACAGGGTCGCGGGCGCACTGGAGCCCATCCCGACTGACTTCGGGCGAGGGGGTGGGGTACACCCAAGACTGGTCGCCAGCCAATCGCCGGGCACCTAGAGACATAGCCAAACAACCATCTACACGCACATTCACATTCACACCTAAGCGCAATTTAGAGTCTTCAATAACCTAACATGCATGTTTTTAGATTGTACGAGGAATCTGCAGTACTGGTGGCAAAAAACACAGCAATCATGGGAAGAACATGCAGACTCCACACAGGAAGGCCGAAGCCAAGTTTCAAAGCCCGAACCTAAGGCAGACATGCTAACCGCGCATACACTGTGCAATTCTCAACTTCTTCCTAAGTGCGTGTACACATTCACAATGCTTCTCAAATGTGACATGAATGGATATGATGTGGGTTTATTGATATTTTGCCATACAAATGGGAAAAAAAAATGTTAGGAAGTTCACTGATTTCTTTTTGTGTCTCTAGGTGCACTTGATGTTCATGTGGCCGTCTCCGGGATGGGCGGGGCCCGCTCCAGTCTGACGGTCCAGGGGTCTGAAGCGGCCGAGTAAAAGGGGGAACGGGCCAGCACGTCGTCCCCCGCCAAGGAGAAGGCGAACACCCCTCGCTGCCGCTCCGCCCCGTCCTTCTCCTCCCCGTCCTGGTATGACTTGAACCCGTTCCCCTCCAAAACCCCTGCGGCGGTGGCGGTGTTTGGCGGGCACATGTAGCTGGCGGTGGGCACAGACCGCCAGGCGGCCGGCTTGCGGCCCCGACGTGGGCGGGAGACCCGGCAGCTCTGCCTCTTGAGGTGGCGGTGCAGGTGGTCGGAGCGTGTGAAACTCTTGTAGCAGTGCTCGCACTGGTAGGGCCGCACGCCCGTGTGGATGCGCAGGTGGTTCTTCAGGTCATAGTTGTGCACAAACTTGGAATTGCAGTGCAGGCAGATGTACGGCCGCTCGCCTGTGTGCTTCCTCATGTGGATCTTCAGCTTGTCCTGTCTTCAAGGAAACACACAGTGTTTTTTTTTTTTTTTTTAAATCAGCCTAAGAAATGGCAGTATGCTTGAGACACAGATATAGTTTAGTATGCTTTGGAAGGGTAAACTCATTCTGTGTGAAAGGTAGCAACATGGAATGAGGGCACAAGGGCAACCTGGAAATTTCCTGGCATCTGAGGTAGTATCAGAAGTCTCTTTTACACTACTCGTCAAAAAGTATCTTCCCCCCCATGCCATTCAGTGCAAAAGGTCCCAACCCTGCATTTTCCCGGCATCTGATGTATCAGAAAGCCAAAGTCTAAGCTGGTGTTTTCCGCATTCTTTGTTCCGTGTGGAGGTAGTCTAAGAAGCCCCTTTCACACTGTCCGTCAAAGCTGGCTAAAAAAAAAAAAAGAAGCATGGCTTTTTTCCATCTCATTCTGTGTGAATGGCGTCAACATTTCACCCAGCAATTTTTTCGTAGGTAATCTAAGTAGTTTCAAGAGGTAATGTCAGATGCCCCCTTCACACTGTCCATCAAAACTGACTGGAAAAAGCAAAGAAGAATATATCTCCATGGAATGGGGGGTATGAAGGCAACCCAGAAAGTTTGAGCCATTTGTTTTCCACTTTGTGTGTGTGTGTGTGTCAAAGTTAAATGCAGGCATCCCAGCAAATGCCCATCATCTCAGGCAGTATCAGAACACTATCATCGAAGACAAAAGGTACCAACGCCGATGAGGGGTGACCCAGCAGGTGTCTCAGTAAACCCCTTTCACATGGGCTGTCAAAAGTGGCGCAAAAAAGACATTTTTTCCCGTGTTGTTCTTATGAAAGATACCAACACGGAATGGTGTGACCAAGCTTTGGAGGTAGTCTCAGAATCTCCTTTCACACTGCCTTCAAAGCTGGTGTGAAAAAAAACATGGCACTTTCCGTGCGTCATTGTTATGTGTGAATGTTCCAATAAATAATGGGATTGACCCGAGTTGTCACACAGAATTTACTATTCTCTGTTGTCTTTAGACTGCTATTTTTGGTACCCCCCCCCCCCCCCCCCAAAAATGGTATGATGAAGATTTTTATGATTATTTTGATACCATTCGTGCTAATTTTCGAGTCAAGGGTAGAGAAGCAGTACTTTTAACGTAGATATGCAATGTACAATAATGATGAGAGTGTAGAATGTCAAATTGGGTTTTGCTGGTGGAAAGTGTGCCTCAGCTGTGGGTGGGTGCCACATCACCGCAGATAAATTAACAGAGGGGGTTTTCCGCACTTTTCTTCTTGATCCTTAGAAGGGTGGGTTAGATGAAAAGTGAGTGCTTCATTTTCCATTAACCCTTTGACAAAACAAAGCAGTGGGGTTCGATTGTGTTTGATATGGTACACAATTTATCGTGAATCGTTGAAAAGGGTACCAACATTTTTTGGGCACACTGTTGTCAGGCACCCAGCCTAACCCATATAAAAACGCTATGGTACTTTCCATTGATTGGGCGACTGCGAATTGTCCAGTTCATGTTCAAGGAGGGACTCCCTGGTAGTGTAGTGGCACCAGATGAGGTTTTCCATCCATCCATGGCAAAGCAAAGGACACGTTTTTCACTGAGCCGGTGCTGGTAATCGGTAAACCCAGCAATTTCCCAGTATCTGAGGTAGTGTAGCCCCTATCACACTGTTCGTCAGAGCTGACTGAAAAAAAAATAGCTTTTTCCTAACTACCGGAGACAAATTCCTTGTGTGTTTTTTTTGGACATACTTGGCAAATAAAGATGATTCTGATTCTGTTTGAAAGGTACCAACAGGGAAAGGGGAACGACCAGGCAATTTCCCGCCATCCGAGGTAGTATCAGAAGCCTCTTTCACGCTGTCCATCAAAGCTGGCACAAAAAAGCTTGGCTGTTTCTCGTATCTCGTTTTGTGTGAAAGATACCCACCTGTAATGGGGCCAGCCTGTATCACACACTGCCCTACAAAGCCTAAAATGTGGAAGGAGTAGTGCTCCACTCACCTGGTGAAGCGCACCTCACAGATGGTGCACATGTAGGGTTTCTCCCCCGTGTGGGTCCTCATGTGTCGCGGTAGTTTCCCAGCTCCCTGGATGATCTTGTTACAGATGGGGCACTGCTGCGAAGACTTGGGCTTCATCTTCCTCTCCTCCTCCAGCTGCCAGGGAGGGAAGAGAGCCCCTAGGTGAGACGTAGAGTTCAGGAAGCTCAGGTATGAGCGGAAGTCGGCCTCGTCTTTGACCGCACCCAGGGCGTGGCCTGAGGGTGGCACAGGCCCGGTGGAGCCCATGGCACTGCAGAGCCCAGAGTTGACGAACTCCTTCAGGAAGTTGCCGTGGAGCAAACCAGGCAGGACTTCCTCTTTCATTTCCTCTTTGATGATCTCCCGCTTCACTACCAGATCGAGGGGCCCGGGCGGGGGGGCGTCCGGCGTCGGGTAGTTGGTGGGGACCCGTGGGGAGCCGGCGCCTGTGCGAGGGTGCTGATGGAGGCCGGGTTCCAGGAAGCGTTGGGGAAATGCCGGGAAGTCGGCAGCCCACATGGAGGGGTAGAAGCTCGGCAGCAGGGGGGAGAAGCTTGCCCTCCTGTCCAGAGCAGACATGCGGGGGTACAAGCCGTCCTGGAGAAGAGACTCGATGGAGAAGTCCTTCAGGGCGCGGTTCTCCAGACTCTCCTGCAACAAAACTAACCGCTATCATAGCATTCAACACAGAGGGAATGTAATTCAAACACTCAGGTTGCTAGCAATATGTCAGCATGTGAGCATTTCATTCAAACCTCATTGAAATAGTGCGCTAATTTAGCGAGATGTAAATCTAACTGTATCAATTGGCCTTAGTGCTTTCTCTTGTCATGCTACGAAATGTTAGCGTACCAAACTGTTGGCAAATCAGCATTTGATCAATTCTCTTTGGAAAGAGGATCTAACTGCAGCGCAAGATGTAAAACATATGAATCGTCCTAAGCATTTTGTCTTCTTAGGTCGCAATGTTGCTATGGTTTAATGTACAAACTGCTAGTATGTTAGCATTTTATCAATTCCTATTGATCAGCCTCATCACATTCTCTTGTCATGTTGCTATCTTGCTTTATGTTAGCATACCAAACTGTTATGTTTGCATAATGTTAGCATTTGATCAAGTCTCATTAGAATTAGGACCTGACGACAGCGCAAGATGTAAAACTCATCAGTCGACCTTAGGCTGCAATCTTGCAATATGTTATCCTACCAACTTCTAGGATGTTAGCATTTTATAATTTATCATTTGAGATAGTACCTTTTTCAAATTTTAGTGCTTTGTCTACCCATGTTTCTATCTGATTATATGTTAGCATGCCAGCTGCTAGCATGTTAGCATCTTCCATCCATCCATCCATCCATTTTCTGAATCTACTTCTCCTCAGTAGGGTCGCGGGTGTGCTGGAGCCTATCCCAGCTATCATCGGGCAGGAGGCGGGGTACACCCTGAACTGGTTGCCAGCCAATCGCAGGGCTCATACAAACAAACAATCATTCGCACTCACAGTCACACCGACGGGCAATTTAGAGTCTCCAATTAATGCATGTTTTTGTCATTTCTCATTAGAAATAAAATAGTCCCAGAATACAAGGCAAGATGTAAAACACTTCTCTAATGGCCTTAGTGCGTTCTCTGCTCAGTTTTTTATTATTAACAAACTGTAAGCTTAGCTTTCGACACAGGGGGAATTATCAATCGGAGCCTTGGTTGAGGTCTACCTGCTTTCCACGCATGCTGTCAGGCGACCGCTCCTGGTAGGTTGAGGTGCTGGGCGGCGGTGACTCGTCCATCCCCAGAGGCTCCCCCCTGCTCTCCGACGACCGGTCGTCATCCTCCTCCTGATCGTCGTTCCTCGATCCGTCTTCATCTTCCTCTTCTTCTTCTTCCTCATCTTCCTCTACTTCCTCTTCCTCCCTCCCTTCAGACCCTCCCCCTCCTCCCTCACCGCTGTCCATGATCTCCAGGCACACGTTGATGATGCAGGGTATCTCCAGCATCTGCGCCGCGTTCAGGATCTCACTGACATTGGACGGCGTCACCGTCAGTGTGGAGGTGTAAGCAAACTCCAGGATGGCTGTGAGCGATTCCGGGGCCACAAAGTCAATTTCGTAGATGGCTGCGGAGGGCGTAGGGGCGGCAGCGTGGTGGTGGCCTCCATCCTCGCCGTTGGCCACGGTAAAGAGCTTCTTGAAGTAGTGGCTGCAGGCGGCCAGCACCGAGCGGTGGCTGCGGTATTCCTGATCTCGTACAACGAGGACCACGTCGCAGAGGAGGCCGTTGCGACGCTGCTCGTTAAGGCTGCACAGGACATCGCTGCTGTGATTGGGGAACGGGATCCCGATGCGGTCTTCCTCTCTGTGGTGGACCATCCTCCGCTCCCTGGGTAGGGACCAATAGAAAGCAACGTTAGCTTATTATCCATGTCGATCGATGTCAACATTTGATCCACTCTTATTCAAAAATGTATCTGAATGAAGGAAAGGCGTAGAACTATTTCTCTAGTCAGCATACAAAACACCAGCATGTGGGCATTTGATCATTTCCCAATAGAAATAGTTCAGCTACTATTACTACAAGGCAAGATGAAAAACTTAACATAATTCCTGGCTTGTTAGCATTTGCCATTAGAAAAAGTACCTGAATACAAGGCCAGATGAAAAGCTTATGCACATTACATTCTTGATATATATTCTGCTAGCATGATGGAATTTTAGTATTTCTCATTAGAAATACAGTAGTACGTAACTGCAGTACTCTGTACTTTCTTGCAATGTTACCATTTTAGCATTCCTCATTAGAAATTAGAAATTGTACCTGAATGTAATGCAATACTTTCTTACCATAGTTTGACATACCAACTGCTTGCGTGTTAGCATTTTAGCATTTCTCATAAATTTAGCAGTATCTGGACTACAAAGCAAGATGTAAAACTCTTATTATTCGACATCGTGTTTTCTTGCTATATGTTGTATAGTAATTGCTAGTATGTTAACATTTTATAATTTCTCCTTAGAAATGGTACCTGAAAGCAAAGACAGATATAACACTCATTTCAATCGACCTTAGTGCTTTCTCTATTCAGGTTGTTGTCTTGCTGTACACCAACTGATAGCATGTTAGCTTTTTGTCTCTTGTCGTTAGAAATAGTACCTGAATACAAAGTGAGATTTTCCCATTTCTGCAGAAATTGCATTTAGTTTTTATTATTATACAATTGTACCATTTCTTTGGTGAGCTACGTCATGATATTTAATTATCATCATTATATGACTTTTCACACAACAAATCTTTGTATTATACATACTGTATGATAGAATATGGTTCCTTTCGCAAAAAGAGCTCATTCTTTTTTTTTTGTAAAAGTCCATTTAGCAGTTCAACTGAGATGAAAGAACGTATAAAAATGAGAGAAGAACAACTATATGGTCATTTTACAAGAACAACAACAAACATGGTCATTCAACAACCGCTATTTTGTAAAAATACACTTGAGGCTTTTTGATTACAGTATTTGACAGCGCATATTTGAGAACACGCTAAATGAAAGACACAGCGGTTAGTGTGCTAAAGACTCAACACGCTCTCACGTTTCCGTAGAAATACTTCTGAACTTGTACTACTACTTATCAACGTTCTCTTATTGACTCCTGCGCAATCCCATTCTGCCTTTTACATCAGAGTTTGCGTTTTGACTGACACCGTCAGAGTATACAAACATGTTTATCCGTGGCACATCATTACACACACTGTAGAACTGTAGAGAGAGTCAAGTTAGGAATAGCTCTTAATAAATATGTCACAACCTCTAATAATAAACATAACTTGTTAATAATTAAACATCATCATAATAACATTAATAATGCTGTAATGGGTCTTATTAGAATTTGTGTGGGTGGAGCTTATGTGTACATTTCTCTGTTGTTACTTTAATAAGCATTGTAACATTGTGAAATTACACTAGACAATACAATCCATAAATAAAAAGGTAAACAATTATAATTGTATTCTAAAATGTAGTTAATGGTACAATCAATATTTTTTTTCCCTCATTATATCGTCATTACTTTCTTCACTGATTTGTGCCCTGCAATTAGCTGTCGACCAGTTCAGGGTAAAAAAAAGGACAAATCATAACCATTAGCATAATCATTGATTGTTTTCATGACTTGAAAGAGTAAGATGACCCATTTAATTAGCATGCGGCAACAGGAGAGCCACAGAAGAGGTCAGATTGTTGTCAAGATATTAGCATCCTGTCTCGAAGCGCTTGCTCGGCACTTTTTCTGCAACTCGTAAGGTGTTTCCAAGTCCCGCTCCCAGCTTGTTGATTGGCAGTGGACTTAGAGTTTATGCAGAAAAATCCGGTAAAATGCGACCCAAGACTTCACAAAGATGTTCGCGTGCCTCGCGAGTGTTCAGATCAGTGAGCATCAAGGGATCAATTGTTTTGGTTTTCTTTAACTTTAACTTACCACGTGGTGTTAAGCGAAGAGTAGACTCACATTTAAAGCAGTTAGACTCCGGCATCACTTGTTGTCATGGTTTTTTTTTTTTTTTATAGTCGTTAACGGCTTTTAACACTTTTATGACAGGAGTCACAAATTACCTTCTCGTTTCGCCTTCATCATTAAAGTCAAGACTCTTATTTTTTCTGTCTTAATATGAATAAAAATGATATAATTTGTGCGCTGCAATTGGCTGGAAACCATTTCAGGGTGTACCCCACCTCTCGCCCGAAGATAGCTGGGATGGGCTCCAGCACGCCCGCGACCCTAGTGAGGATAAGCGGTTTGGAAAATGGATGGATGGATGGATTATATAATTTTTA
Organism: Phyllopteryx taeniolatus; assembly: GCF_024500385.1. Taxonomy (NCBI): domain Eukaryota; kingdom Metazoa; phylum Chordata; class Actinopteri; order Syngnathiformes; family Syngnathidae; genus Phyllopteryx; species Phyllopteryx taeniolatus. The sequence goes on along the minus strand of NC_084516.1, from coordinate 15,502,228 downwards.
CATGTGCACTGACAGTTCAAATAAAACTCAAATTGCCTGCATAGTCATAAAGGTTTTAGGAGGCGACAGTTGCAGCCCATAACAGATTATTTGTATTGGAATCTATAATCTAATAAATCTATAAAGAAAATCGACTAAGTAAAAAATATATATTATGCATTTTTAAATAAAGATAAAGATAAAACAACTCTAAATTGTCCATAGGTGTGAATGTGAGTGTGAATGGTTTCTTATGTGCCCCCGTGATTGGCTGGCGACCAGTTCAGGGGGTGCCCCACCTCTCGCCCGAAGATAGATGGGATAGGCTCCAGCACGACCGCGACCCTTGTGAGGATAAGCGGTGTAGAAGATGGATGGATGGATAAAAGTAAAACATAAAAATGTTAATATCTGAGTAAATAAAAAATACCACAATAATAAAACTATAAAGTAAGATGTTGAAGTCAAACAAACAAACACAAACAAATGAATAAATAAATAAAAATACAACTGTCGCAGTCTGCCATGTCAGTCAATCACATTCTACTAGACAGCCAATGTGTCAGCCAATCACCTTCTATTAGACGCCAGTCAGCTACACCTCCCTATTTAAGGCCTTGTTAATGATGCAATTTGTGTCAGTGTCCGACAATCATGCATGTGGGACGCTACAACACGACACAGTGAGAGGTCTGCCTTATCACGTTTTCCTGTTCCTTTCCCCGTGGTTGTTGGGGATTCTGCTACAAGGTCAACAAGGTGTGGGTTTCCCCGTTTCTGATTTTTGTGACTCGTGGATTAAGATAACAGCGAAATCAGAGCGTTTCCTGACCTGCTATCAGTGGATTACGGAGCATTGCATCACTTTAGCCCAAGATAACAGCCCATCCATCCATCCATCCATCCATTTTCTACCGCTTATCCGGGTCGGGTCGCGGGGGCAGTAGCTTCAGCAGGGACAGCCCTATCTTCAAATAATAATAATAATAATAATAATAATAATTAAATAAGCATGTTAAATTGCTGTGGACTTCACATCAGTCCCGATTAAATAAATCAGAACATAGAACAGAGATGTTGATAACTCATCTCAACACTTGGATGACAGTTAAGAATTTTAAAAAGTCCAGTTCAAAAGGTTTTAGGACGTGGTGACAATTTGACCCTGAACCAGATTATTTCCATTATTTCCTATTGCGTGTAATCAAAGTAATTAAAGAATCCCCTAGTTCACCTGCAACCACACACCTCAGTCTTAGTTTATTGTCTGTCGCTAGGGAACGGTTGCTATGTTGACGCCATTGATCGAGTGATTTACAGGTCCATAGAGGATGTGGCTCAACCGGATACAAGCCCTCAGGCCTGTGCAAACACCCCGTGGGAAAAAGTGCGACTAAAGAGCAACTGTCCAGTGACGAGACACTTTGATCGATTTATTACGTCAACTGTTGACTCAGGTAACACACCTTGACTACGTGCACTTTGAGATTTGGAGCAAGGGACCACATTTGGTGAGAAAAACTCAAGGCGCGAGAAGGTAGTAGAACCATGTGATTTTTCCTCAGCCAATCAGTGCGGAAAGGTGACGATAATAATGGAAAAGTGGAAAATTATATAGTGCTGCTCATGAGGCATCATCATCATTCTTCATATAACAACTTAATATCATACTTTTTCCAGAAAGTTACCTTTAAAGGGTAAAAAGGATTTAATTCATTAATTGTCCCAAATGCAAATAAAATAAGGAAAATTATACATTAAAATAAATACAAGCTTCCTAATGAAATACATAAAATTGAACTAAAACACGTACATAAAATGAAATAAAATGAATAAAAAATAGCTCAAAAAAAATTAAGAAATGGTTAAAAATAACTAAAATAAGACTCCATACATAATAATACAATTAATAAATAATCTGTTAAAATAGATAATGAAATAGGTTAAAAAATGAGATCAGTGATTCTCAAACTTTTTACACCAAGCACCACCTCAAAAAATGTTTAGCTATCCAAGTACCACCATTATGACATGCATTCAAATACGGTAAAGTAGTAAGCCTATGTGTTCATTAAAAACAAGGCAGTAGTTTTATTTTGAAAAATGATTGTAAGCCACTGTAACATTATGCACAGAACAGTAACACTGCACTTAAACAGGAAAAAAGGAATTAATGATTCAATTAAAATGTATTTCACATAAAAGAAAAAGAAACAAGTAAATGTTTATAAATAGTTCTTGAAGATTACATGCTAATTTATTTACTGTTCTAAAAAGTTAAATACAACTGAACTGTACTTAAGTTATTTTACATAAAGTTACAAATGTACTGTACAAGAAAAGTAAAAAAGTACTTATATTGGAATTTTTAAAAAAACAACAGACTAGGCACAGCTACAACTAGGTTAATTTTAATATGTTTGACTGTATCGCATGTTTTAAAAGTTTTTTTTTAAATTTGTGTTTAATTCAGTGATTCTTTCACATATCAGTAGGGTGAGCCCGTGTACCACTAAATCACTGAATTAAACAATAAAAAAAACACAAATACAAATAAAATCCATCCATCCATCCATCCATTTTCCATTCCGCTTATCCTTACTAGGGTCGCGGGCGTGCTGGAGACTATCCCAGCTGACTCTGGGCGAGAGGGGGGGGGGGTACACCCTGAACTGGTCGACAGCTAATTGCAGGGCACATATAAACAAACAACCATTCACACTCATATTCACACCTACGGGTAATTTAGAGTCTTCAATTAACCTTCCGTGCATGTTTTTGGAATGTGGGAGGAAACCGGAGTGCCCGGAGAAAACCCACGCAGGCACGGGGAGAACATGCAAACTCCACATAGGCGAGGCCGGATTTGAACCCTGGTCCTCAGAAATGTGAGACAGGTGTGCTAACCAGTCGTCCACCGTGCCGCCCACAAATAAAAGACTGAGTAAGAAAAACTAAAATAATAAAATCAAAATAGTGTTTTAAAAATAAGTACAAAACAAATACATAAATAAATAAAACTATCACATAAAGTAAATCAACATTTTTAGTTAGAAAATATAAACAACTAATCTGAGTAATAAATAAATCAAATCTACTACTACCGACAAAAGAATCACACAAATATACTAATTTACTAAGACATAAATAGAATAAAAATGTAAATAAATAAAAAAAATAACTGTGCTGTGATGTAAGCACAAAAACAAACCTCATGTATTGATAATAAGCACATTATGGTGGCGTGTACATCAGAAATGATTGCCCCCCCACCCGCTCCCCCCAGAGGAGACAACACAACCGTTGACTTTGTTCAACAGTAGAGCACGTGCGTCAGCCCCCATTAATAGTGAAAGCGTGGGTGAAAGGTCCTGTGAAAAGTTCCCTAACAGGTTGCACAAACAGCAGAGGAGGGGCCCCTCCCTGCGAGGCCCCCGCCAAGGCAAACAATAAAAAGCCCAACTGGGAGGCGCAACCCTCTGTCATCTTGTGTGCTCTGAGTCCATCCTCAAAGTACCCCCGCCCGCTCAACGCCCCAGTCCTGGAATGACGGGACGCGTGCTTCCACTGTACGCCTGCTCTGGCTCGCAGTAGCCAGCCCCTAATTACAACGTGGAGAGGATCTAAGGAGGATGTGCCACATAGACATAGGGTGGGGAGGCTTGGCGTGGTGGCTGTGGCTTCCCCACCGTCAACGATATTTCTTCAGCCACACGCCCTTGTTATGCCTTCGGCCACCAGGGCGGCGACTCGCCTTATTTAGTCACCACTCCGGATTCAATATAAAATGCTTATTGGTATATAGATGAAGAGAATTTGCTCCGATTCCCTTTCCTGGCCACGTCTGAGCAGCCGCTTGTTGCTAGGCCGAATTCATAGGGCTCAATCCTAACTGCCCTGGAAGCCAATGAAAAAAAAAATAATAATCTAGTCTGCAAGCCACGCCCACCAAGCTGTTCAAATGACAGACGGCAGACAGAAAGTTACACAAAACGCTACTTTAAGGATGATGACACATACTGTGAACAACACACATTCGCAGTTCGGCATTTACCAATTTCCCTGTTCGCAGATTTTTTCGTGTTTCTCTTATTCACTGAAAAACTCATATATTCTCTGTTTTTGTAGTCATGTCTAATATTAAAGTATTGCTTTGGGACCATGTGGTATCTTGGGGCCAAGGAAGTATGTTGAAGTGAGCGGAGGTGCTTAGTTTAGTCAGGTCGTAGCCTTGTCGAAGAAAAAAGTGCTTTGCCACCATCCAGTGGCATCTACAGACAATTCCAAACCTTAACTGCCCAACTCACTTTTTTTTAATCGCTACTGTGTATTCCATATAGAATGCACATTATAGCGTAGGTGAACAACATTTGCTCGGATTCTTTTCCCCGGTGATGCCACAGGTGTTTGTGCGGCCTCGTGTCGCTAGGCAGAATTCATAGGGCTCCCCCCAAAATTGTTATGAACCCGTCACACACACCAGGCTGTTTGAATGCCAGATGGCGAGCAGGAAGTTACAAACTCAAGGACGTTCCTACAATATTAGACACATTTAATCACTTCTCCAGATTAAATATAACATGAATATTGTAACAAAGATTTCTTTTCCTGGTTAAGCCATGTTTGTGTGGCCTCTTGTTGCTTAATGCAGTGATTCCCAACCAGTGTGCCGTGAGCGCTTTTCATGTGCGCCGTGGGAAAGGATTACATTTTACTTAATTGCTCCCAAAAAATGTATTTACAAGAAATAACGTATCTTTGGTCATCTATTTATGCCAGTGGGGCATAGTCACAGAGAGAACAAATAAATGCTCTTCTATTAGATGGCGGGAAGTACATACAGTGATGAATGCATCCACTTTGTGACATATTTGTTTGCTGGTGTGCCGTGAGATTTTTCAACTGTAAAATATGTGCCTTGGCTCCGTAAAGGTTGGAAATCACTGGTTTAATGCGTACACATACTGTAACTTCATGATGTAATCCCAACTCTGTATTAAATCGAAAATACATAATGGAACGTAGTAATTTAAATGAATTGCTCTGATTGTTTGGCGTGGCCACATGTTGCTAGGCAGAATTCATGGGGCACAGTTCTTAGTGCCCCTATGCCCTTTTTTAAAATGTGTTTTTTTTTTTTTTTATTATTTGCCTAATTTTAAGAATGATTCATTAATAGATTATTATACCCCAGTCACACTTACTATGCCGTTTCCATGGCTACCTAAAAGGGCTCAAATGTGGGCTCCCCTGCCACACATAGAAGATAAAGGACTGGAAGAGTCGACAGGTAGTCAAACGTTATTATACATACGCTGTCCTAATTAAGCCAAGCGCAAGCTGAACTAATTTTGTTATTGAGAGTTTTTGACTCTGGAATGAGCTCGGTGACAGTCGATCAAATGTATTAAAGCGACCCCCTCACATGCACCTGTGTGTCACCTCCCCCTCTTCTTCTTTCACTCCCTCCTCGTCACCACCACGAGGTCCTAACACTGGGCAGCCGGGCCCCGCAAATCATCCGCACGCGTCCCAAGCGAAATGACGAAAACGCTTTCAGGCCAGCGCAGGAAATCATTCATTACGAGGCAAAACGTTGACGGCGAGAGGCCAAACAAAGCGGTCGTGAGCCCCCGTTCGTCGCCCCACCTTATTAAAAGAACATTTGAGCTGCTGTGGATGTCATCTGTGCACACATGACACTCCAATTATGTACAGATTGCTGTCAGTCACAGTCCAGTTCCGCTTAAAAGTGGAAGCTCACGCCTTAGTTTACTGTTTAATGGGAGTGGAGCTTCACTTGTATTTATTTTGGCACATTTGTCTACATCACCCAGGATAAAACACAATTTGAACACAAAATTGGATTAAACTCTACTTTTTTGGGGGGGTCTAAAATGCCTTTTCTGGCTTGAGAGAGAGTCACAATATTCTGGTGAAATTAGGGACAGGTGTAAAAAATAATAATAATTAAGTTACTTCAATCCAGGCAGGCATTTTTTTTCCGTCTTAAATCATAATGCTAATAATAACTGTGTGTCAAACAGAAGCAGCCCATAAACGGATACTAAAGTAACACCAGTCATTAGATGCTGTAAGTCCACTATGTAAGAACGTCAACAGTCACTTAACGTGTCACTTGAAATCCTTTTCAATATTTAACTTTGATTTAAATGATCATCAAGCGTAGTGCAGATATAATATAGAGCTGAAATGATGTCATTTCCAATGTAGTTTGGTGACAGAAAACTATGATTTTACAGCATAAGATAACAACAACAATAACCAATACCCAAATAATTGGAACCAAGTTTTGAAATGGATGTAATAATAGATGTGTGGAAGTAAACAAAGATTGAGGAAAATAAAAATAACAAGATTAAAGCCAACTCATGAACATCTTTGCCTCCTGTCGAGGCAGCATGGACTTACTGTAACTAAAAACATAATGCACATGCCACACGTGTGTTCTTTAACACACTATCACACAAACACACTGGGGAAAAAACACACATACACAAAGTTTTGCGCTCCATCACCTACCTCAGTTGTCTTTTGTCCAGTCCTTACTACTGTGAACCTCTGATGGTCCTCACCTGACCTCTCAGCATTTCCCCGCTTTTTGACTGTCAATCAATCAGTCTTTCAACCAATCATTCCCATTCATAAAAATGTCGAAAAAACAACAACATCAACAACAACAAAAAAGCCAGTGAGGAGAATCCAATGCGAAGCAGCCGAGTAGTGCAGGTTGTCGGGTCTGTGAGTGAGTATGTTAAGTGTGTGTGAAGGCGAGCGGGAGACTCAGGTTGTGTGTGTGTGTGTGTGTGTGTGTGTGTGTTTCTGAGAGTGTGTGAAAGGAGTGTCGGGGAGAGGAAAGGGAGGGGAGGGCCGAGCAGCAGCACTGCGCTGCGGAGATGTCGCACCGCTAGTTTTTATAGCAGGGTGGGTAGCTGCAAGATAATAATACCCCATCCTCCTCCACAACACAAGTGTATGTGCACCGTGTAATAAGCCCCATGGCGCAGACACCCTCTGATTTAGGTCAGACAAAAATGAATTTTTAGTCGTGTTCGAGGGGACCGGGGGCAAAGGAACTCCGAGGGGTTGTTTGGGGAAACGGAGGGAGGCGGCCGAAGAGAGAGAGAGGGGGGGGAAAAAAACAGGAAAAAAGGAGGAGAGAGTGATTCGGGAAAACTATTTCGCCTTTTCTACTGGGATGTCAGAGAGCACAGAGGGGGACTCACAATTGTAATTTAAGACTACTTTGTTAGACGTTTTATGACGATGTTACACATGCAAGAGCAATGGCATTTTTGTTGAGTGAAAATGTTATCATCATATTTTTTTATCTTTATTTTGGTCATTGACTGACGAGTGACCCGACACGATGAGCTGATAGATAGATATGATATGACATAGATATGAGCTGCTGTGATTTTATTCTAATTTTCTTTTTTATTTTGCTGGCTGTGAAGTTCACAGCCAGCAGCAGTTCAGCAGATGGTCAAAAACAATGTTGGGAAAGTTCATTTTCTATGCGAACTAATTTAAGGTTCAATTCACTGTCCCCAAAAAAAAAACTGAACCAGTTCAGTTCGTAGTTCATAATTCCAGATTTTGAACTAAAGTCACCGTTTCCTCACTAGTTCAGTTTTTGTTTTTGTTTTTTTTTAGTCTGTTGCTAACAAGCTATAACCCTAGGAGCCAGTGGGAGCTTTCACCCTACAATCTCAAAAGCATGAGAAAAAAACCTGTTGCTTGAAAAATGAAAATTGAAAACAAAAACAGGACTTTTGTTCTTAATGTGCAAACAAAAACACGCAAGACAGTACGACAGGGACGATGATTAAAAGGACATTGATAACTTTGCATTCCTTGCAGCTCTGGCTGACTATATTGACAAAATGTTTCATCTCATCGATTCTCATATTACAAACAAAATAAATGACATATTATGACAGTGTTTTAACTAAAATATTCTGATACAAATAAACATTTTCCAAGTAATCACTTTTTACAATGATGTACTGCATTACAAAACAAGCAAATAACACATTTGCAGTATCACCGAATGCACCGCGAGCACACAGGCTGCTGCGACGTGTCTGCCGAATGTAAAATGGCGGTTGCCAAATACGGCGTTCATCCCCGACATATGAAGGCTCTCATAATGTGACTGGACAGGTTTTGTTCTGGAAGTCCCAAGCAAAACCTGGCACTCTTGAATGAAAATGAACGTACGCTCCAAAAACATTCTTTGACGGCAGAATGAGCACATTCTCAATAACAAATGAACTCAATTCAGTTCACGTTCGCCCAAAATATGAAGTAGTTCATGAACTTTTGTCCATTGAACTCATTCAGGTGCAATCCTGGTGAACATTCATCCATCCATCCATCCTCTGTACCGCTTCGCATTCACATTCACACCTACGGGCAATTTAGAGTCTTCAATCAACCTACCATGCATGGTTTTGGGATGTGGGAGGAAACCGGACCGCCCGGAGAAAACCCACGCGGGCACGGGGAGAACATGCAAACTGCACACAGGCCGGACCGGGGATTGAACCCCGGTCCTCAGAACTGTGCTAACCAGTCGTCCACCGTGCCGCACCCCGGTGAACAATTCTTCAAAAAAGAGGTCAACTGCTTGCTTCACGCTGTTTATTGCAACTCCCGGTTGCATTTTAATGTTAAATTCAGCATAAAACCGAGAATTCCAGATTGTGTCTTTAAACAAATCAAATTAACTTTGTCTTACGAAAATCCACTGGCTTAATGCTAACATACGATTCAAATGGCCACAGACAGGTTAGATTGCTATTTTCCTCATTAAAAAAACCCCCAAACATTTCAGCTGGTGTTTTTTGTGGGTGCTGGAGCAGATTAATGGTATTTCCATTCATTTCAAAGGTAGATGATGATTTGAGACGCGAGTGTTTACGAGCGTGGTCACGCAATAAATGAAACTCATAAAACAAGCAAGGCACTACTGTATCTTCGTATTTGTTGCATCGTATTAGAGGTAGGAGTTTGGGTTTGGGGTTAGTGTTGGGTGTTAAGAGTTAGGATCCGTGGTTAGGGTTAAATCAGAGTAGGGTTTGGGGTTAGGACTGTTAGTGTTACAGTTATTAGTCGGGTTAAAATGATGCGTTAGTATTAGGAGTCGGGTTTCAATTAGAGTTAGGGATCATGGTCAAGAGTAGGATTAGGGTTGGGTTAGGTTTAGGGCAATAGGAGAAGGGCTAGAGATTAAAATTAGGGTGAAGGGTGGGCATCGAGGGTTAAGATTTGGGGTTAAAGGTTAGGGATTGGTTTGGGTTAGTTTTAGTAATTAATTAATTAGGGATAGTGGTTATGGTTAAGGGTTAAGTGTAAGAATAAGGTTAGGGTTAGACTTCGAGTGGGTGGTTCAGACGAGGTGTTGTCATAGGGTTCGGGGTTAGGTTTAGTCGTCTGGCAGATGGTGGCTCAGACATTTGATGAAACAAAGCACACCATCAAAAGAAGAGTCCGTTTTATCGGAATCAAAACTGCCAAGTGTGAACATGCCTGAGATATTGCTTTGTGTCCAACAGCACTGACATAGTGTGACCGTAGTCCAGCTGGCCTGCACAAAACAACACAAGACGACGAGCCCACTTCCCCTCCGCGGCGGAGCCCCACGCTCCCGCTGAGTGACACTGCTGCGGCCGACTCACACTGGCATCCGGTATATATAAACGCAGGGTTAGCCACTAACTGCTAGCAGGCCGGCCAGACGGCCAGAAAAACAACATAAGACGGCCCGGCTATTCTCGCGCCCTAAGTGGCACCTGCGCGGAGCGCCTTCTTATGAAGGTCGGCCCGTGACCGACACCCGCTCGGGGGTTTAATGGCGCCATCGACCTGTGCGTCGCTTTGACGGTGAACGCGTTCACTTCTCGCAAGACCAATCGGGACGAAACAAAAAAGCAGCCAGACTTGAATGACAGAACGCAGCCATTGTAATTATGAGGCGAGGAGCTCAGGACGGGCCAAGCGACAAAGTAGTGAACTGAATGCTGTGAGACTACACGGCTCATTTCCTGCTTTCGGCCTTGACCTCAAACACCTGGCTTTCACTGTACAGGTCACATGATGACTGAACGACAAAGCAAGAACAAATCGCCAAAATCATTCCTTTAAAACAAAATCAAAATAAAACATCTTGATGGAGTCACCAAACACTGTGTTGAGATCATATGCCGTTGCATACCAACATCAACACAACACCACACTCAAATTCTCTTCAATCGCTAATTTCATTTGCAAACCCACAAAAGAGTTGATTAGCGTGTCATTGATTTAAACGGTACGGAGACGCCCGTCCCCTTGGCCGATCACACCGCTCGCTCATGACTCGCTCAATGTGCCGCAAATGACGTGAATGGGTGTTCGGTGTGTATGAATACTATACTGTAGCTCCCGCGGGAAAACTCTCGCGACGGCGCGAGTCTGATCAAGGCATGGAAGGACGTGACATCGCTATGTGGGAAGATGCCGTGATATGCACCAGTCGGAGCTCAGCTGTTTTCCATATTTAAATTAGGGACAAAGAGCAATTCAATCAGAGCAAAGCTCATTTCTTCTTTTCCTTTGTGCTTGCCCCGTTTGTAGTCGCCACAGCGCGACGTCCTTTTCCATGTCTCCTGCATCTTCCTCTCGAACACCAACTGCCCTCATGTCTTCCCTCACGACATCCCCCAACCTTCTCTTTGGTCTTCGTCCAGCTCTCTTGCCTGGCAGCTCCATCCTCATCACCCTTCTACCAATACACTCACGCGCTCTCCTCTGGACGTGTCCAAACCATCGACGTCTGCTCTCTCTAACTTTGTCTCCAAAACATCCAACCTTGGCCGTCCCTCTGATGAGCTCATTTCTAATTTGATCCAACCTGGTCACTCCGAGAGAGAACTTCGACATCTTCATTTCCCCCACTTCCAGCTTCGCTTCCTGTCTCCTCTTCGGTCCCACTGTCTCTAATTCGTATATGATGGCTGGCCTCATCGCAGACTTCTGCTCAGTGAGCAAGTACGTGATTAACTCCAAAAGTGCGATTAACTTTTTCTTTGGCTCATTTTACTGGAATTACATATGTGTGTAGGTGTGTGTGCGTGTAGCGCGTGCGTGTATTGAGGGTCGAATCTAACGAGGAACGGAGCTTGCCGTCGTGGGATCGCCACCGTCTGCCTTCGGGTAGCGCGTGTGTGTGTTTGTGTGTGCATGTGGGCATGTGTGTGTCAGCAGGAGAGCCCTGAGGCACCATGGCACCTCCTAATTAAAAGCAGTCAGGCTGCAGGGCAGGCCAGACACATGCCTGTCACCACACACACACACACACACACACCAAAGACCACGCTGCTCACACACGCACAAGGTGCGAGGTACAGGTCAACTATTTTTGAGCATAAGTACGACCCCCCCGCCCCAACACACACACACACACACACACACACGCAGATACACGCACATGCAGACCACACAGGTTAATGGTCCCAAAAAGTGTCCGCCTGGTTGCAGTTGTTGTGCTGGAAGCTTGACCTGACATTTAATTAGACCACCAATTAGACCATTCCGTTTATTACCTTCACCAAGGAACTCTTAATTTGTAAGCGGGCTTAACATCAAGCGTCTGCTACCACATAACGACAAGATACACACAGCTAGTTGAGAGTGAGCACCCTTTCATTGAGAGCAAGTGCAATTCAACTATGTGTAAGCCACTAATTGCCTCTGTCAAAGTGTGAATGATCATGGTCATTGATTAATTAACTACTTAAGCCACAAAACCTGTGAAGTGAAGGGATATGTTGTCGCCCAAATGGAAGTTGATTTTTACCGATTAGCAGCACATTTTGGTTCCAATCGGACTAAATGTGCCATTAAAAGCATTGTCAGAAGCCTTTTAGGCTCTGTATGTGTTAGAGGGAACCCAATGAACTACTTTTAATTGTATACTATTTTTAAACTTCTGATGATGATAAATCAGGAAAATATAATTAGAATATATGTAGTAATGAAAAATCTTTTTGTTTTTGTCTTTATCTTACTTCAGCGAGTGGCTGGGAGAAATCACGTGATTCTAATAACTCATATTAAGGCATGTAAGCGCCCACTTTGACCAAAAATGGTCCCTTGCCCAATAAAATCCTGAGCACCGTTGGGCCTTGGCAGAAGTCTTGTTGGAACCTGAGCACCAGCTAGAATGTTGACACTGACGGCTTACCTGTCCACGTTGAAGCCGGTGGAGATACTAACAAGCTAACTGGTGCCGGCGGCGGCCAGGTGGGCGGACTAAGGCATGCGGCAATTGGGTGGGAGGCCATCCCACAGGCGCTCACACGCACACGCACGCACGCACGCACACACACTCTCTCTCGTTCTAAGGTGGGTGGACCCGCTTCTACAGAGCATTATGAAATCACTCGCTTTTATGCCTGACTCTTGTTCTTCTTCTACACAAGAACTAAGCTTGGCTCCCAGTTAAAAAAAGATTTCACTCAACATTTAACCATTAATAAAATACCTACAGTGAGTGTTTCAAATATTACAAAATTCAGGTAACTACATGTACATTTAAAAACAAACAGAAATAAAAAAAAAAGTACATGTAGTTTAAGAAATCCCTAACATAAAATATAATAAAATGAGATACAGACCAGTACATGTACCGTAGGTTAGGAAGCCCATGAAGTATGAAATAAAGTAAAATAAAAATAAATACAGATGAATGCTTGTCATCTCTGTAACTACTGTAATTGAATTGAATTGTACAAGATCTCAGATATCAGCTATATTAATTACCTTCTTAATAAAAACCCATCCATCCATTTTCTGAAACCGCTTCTCCTCACGCGGGTCGCGGGCGTGCCGGAGCCTATCCCAGCAATCTTCAGGCGAGAGGCGGGTACACCCTGAACTGGTCGCCAGCCAATCGCAGGGCACATGGAAACAAACAATCATTCGCGCTCACATTCACACCTACGGCCAATTTAGAGTCTTCAATCGACCAATCGTGCATGTTTTGGGAACCCACACAGGCACGGGGAGAACATGCAAACTCCACACAGGCGAGGCCGGGATTTGAACCCGGTCCTCAAAACTGTGAGACAGATCTGTTAACCAGTTGGCCACTGTGCCGGACTTAGTAGAAACCCCTCAAATCAATAAAATAGAGTACAATAAAATACAGACTCGTGAAATAAAGTAGAATTAAATTAACACAAATACCCATCTTTTAATCCAATTTATATTTTAACAAATTTAATAAAATAACTCCGAAAATTAAACTGAGACAGTAGTTAGAAATTGACAAAAGAAAATACAGACCAATACATGTACTTTAAGAAATCCATAAAATAACATGGAATGCATACGAGTACACAACACTTTAGGAAATCTAGAAAATAAATTGCAACAGAAATGGCGTATGAAATATTGGTTAAGCAGTGACAACTGCCTCCGACACAACAGGACGGGAGAAACGATTATCGGGGTTTTAAGCTTTACTCCCGATTCCCGGCAAGTGATGAGGAAGAGGCGACAGAAACGTCTCAAACGAGCCGACCGCCGGGAGCGTCAGGGTTCGCCTCCCAGTCAGCTGCTGTGTGTTTTGGTGAGGAATGCGAGTGTACACAAATCCAAGCTCTTTTTTTTTTTTTTTTTTTTTTTTGGCAGGCAGGCAGGCCGGGCCGGGCCGGGCCTCCCACCCACGGCAGCCTCTTCCAGCCTCCGCCCAAATATCCTCTATTCATCGTCTTAGTCAGTCCCACTCCACACAACCAATATGGACTTTACTCCTTTATACAGGAGGAGGACGACACGCAGGCACGTGCAGACATGAACATACAGTAGCTGTTGGAGGCGTGCTAAGACACACTCGCGGTGCTGCATGTACACACTTACACGCAAAAAAACATTTCCTGAAAAGTGATGATTTTGGAGATATGAGGATTCCGCCCGACACCGGCGATATGTACTGTACCTGTGGCTCAAAAGCGAAGTGTGGAGAGTTCCCTGAGATGCACGAATGCAGTCAATCAATGGAGCTATCATTGCCAATGCCAACAGCCTCTGAAATATCGACACGCTCATCTCGTCCGTTTCCTGTCTTTGTATTATTAGAATATTGATTCAGCGGCCAAGGAAATCCGCTTCTTCATTGACAATCGTGCCATGTTGTTCGGTTAAAAAAAGGAATACAGCACAGTATTGTGGAGCCGCAAAATTGTTTCCCTTGTTTGTGATTTTCCAGTTCAGTCGTGTTCGTCGCGACAGGCTGTGAGAAGACAAAAAAAAAACAAATAATAATAATCTGTTTTCTCAGCTGTAAAAGTCAATTTACTTGGAGTTGCCACTTGTTGCGAGGCAGTTATAACTGCCCCATTGGCTGATGAAAAAAATAATGCACAGGTCAAACCTACTCCGAAAACAGTACTATAAGAAATATCAGGCACGTTTATTAATATACATGAGTTGCACAATTTCATTGCTGCCCTCATTTTAATATGTACACTTCCAGCAGCGGACAATTGGAATAGTTGGTCTCGCAGGCAATATTAAGGACACACCTTCCACACAAAAAAATTGTCACTTGTTGCCAGGTAGAGTTCACAGAGGTTGCCCCATATGTCAATGAAGTTGCTACTGTATATGCCAGTCACTTAAATTATAAAACACACACTATAGGGATTGTAAGAATAAATGTATTATTAATGTATGTATTATTATGTATTGCGTAGTTGCAACAGAGTTGCCACTGGAATCAACCTCAGCCAAAATTTGGGGGAAAACACACCTCGAAAGTGCATCCATACTTGGAATCCTAAGTGATGTCGCACGAAACCTCAGCAAATCTCACGAGACTTCACCACATCCATCCATCCATTTTCTGAGCCGCTTCTCCTCACTAGGGTCGCGGGCGTGCTGGAGCCTATCCCAGCCGTCATCGGGCAGGAGGCGGGGCACACCCTGAACTGGTTGCCAGCCAATCGCAGGGCACATAGAAACAAACAACCATTCGCACTCACAGTCACGCCCACAGGCAATTTAGAGTCTCCAATTAATTAATGCATGTTTTTGGGATGTGGGAGGAAACCGGAGTGCCCGGAGAAAACCCACGCAGGCACGGGGAGAACACGCAAACTCCACACAGGCGGGGCCGGGGATTGAACCCGGGTCCTCAGAACTGTGAGGCTGACGCTCTAACCAGTCGTCCACCGTGCCGCTACTTCACCACATCGTGGGAGTAATCTTGTGAGACTGAGATGTTTTTTTTTTCCCCCTTGGCCATACCAGTGTTTTAATTTAAATGTTTTTTTTTTTTTTTTTTTTTTTTTTTTTTACATATGACTTTTAACATATGACAGTTAAAAGTTTCATTTGGTCACAATTTGACTCAGGTACTCAACAGACTAATCCTATTTCATTCTTTTCTTATGGGAAATAAATAGTTGCTCTTTCAAGGCTTCACTGTAAATAACAAGACATTTACACATCTCCAAGCACGCTCCAACTCCTATTTAGTGCAAAAACATGAATTATTCTTGCGCAGTCACACGTCACGCAGTGAGTGGATTACTTGTCGCAGACTCGTGCGAACACGGATTATGCGAACATGAATGCAACACGCCCTCGGTGATGTTTGCCCAAGACAAAAGGCCAGCGCGGATCAGCTCAATTTCCCATCAACCCACTGAGGTCCATCATAGTGTGTGCACAGTATGCGTGTACTGTATGTATGAGTGCAGAGAGGTGTGGCTGTGTCTATTGGAAAGTGTCCTCAGTTCAACTCAATGGAGACACACCTCCACTATTCTTCCTCTCCTGTGAGGCCCGCCACAATTACGCACACTTTATTAGATACCTGCACAATCTCGCGCGGTCCCACACAAGAGCCGTGTGACCCGAAAAACTTGCCAATGTTTATTATTGCGGTTGTTGTTCGCAACGGCGTACTTCCGCACTGCTTCCACCTGAGAGCTGATTCTAACAATCGAGTTGACAGTTACACGAGAGGGGCAAAACATGAGAAGCACCATATGGAAATCGGGCACGTAGTGAAAACTCAGTCAATATGCAATTGTTGAGTAGTAAAGAACAGCAAACAATCAATATGAACTACACCAGTGTTTTCACTTCTATGTGATCTTTCTACTCTTTCTTTATAGCTTTCTATATATTTGCACGAAAGATGTTGTATTTCAAACATCATGTTTTGTTATATTTGATGTACCTAAGTAGAGTTCAACTAACGCCAAGTAGAATAACGGCATGTAAAAAGTAAAGCCAAGTAAAATCAACTCAAGTAATGCAAAGAAAAGACAAGTTGCGCCAAATCGAGTGAAATACAGCAGGGTTAAGTCAAGCCAAGTAATGGCAAGTGAATTTAAATAAAATAAAGCTGTGTAAAGTCAAGTAATGTAACACCAAGTAATGTAAAGTCGAGTAAAGTAACCCCAAATAAAATAAAATAATGGGAAGTAACACCAGGTAAAAGTAAAGCCGAGTCAAAGAAAATCAAGTCAACAACTGCCAAATAGAGTCAAGTCACGGAAAGTAAATTAAAGCAAAGTCAGCTAGCTAACATCAAATAAAGTAATGGCAAGTAAAGTCAAATAAAGCAAAATCAAGTAACGGCAAATCAAGCTAATGCAAGTCAACTAATGCCAAGAAGCGTAAAGTCACACCAAGTAAGGTAAGGTCAAGTACTCTAACACCAAGTAAAGTAACACTAAGTACAATAAAAGCAAAGTGCTAATGGCAAGATAAGCAATTGGAAGACAAGCAAAATCAAGCCTAGTTGGGAAAATAACAGCAAAGTAACACTCAGTTAAATTTGGAAACACCAAGTAGGGTACAGTAACGACAAGTGAAGTCGAGTCGAGTATTGGCAAGTCAACCAAAACAAAGAAAAGTCACAGAAATACAAATAAGTCCAATAATGCAAAGTGAAGTAAAGTAAGGTACAGTCAAATTTTGGGATTGTACACATCCCATTGTTGTGTGTATTTTTTTTTTTTTAATACATCAGGTCACCATGGTGACGGGAAGAGAGTTTGAATGACAACTGGATGTGGCTCACATCATTTATGACAATAACTAAAGTGGGTTCTTGGAAATACAAAAAAAAACAAAAAAAAAAGGGAGGTTCAACTTGCCTTCCCGTAGGAGAGCTGTAACAAGGTTGCATAATGTATTACTGTCATATTAATAATAGACGTGACCGATGCGCACACACACACACACACACGCACGCATATACATATAAAGGGCTGCTTTTTGATGTCATATGCTGCATACTGTCAAGCCTTATATTAAGTCACTATGACACCTCACATACAGCATGGCGCCCCCTCACCTTCGCACTGATTGGACACTTTGCTCAATATAAGAAAGCATAATAGTACATATAAAAGCACATTTAAAAAGACTGACCTTTCCCCAAAAAGCGAACTTTTGATTTCACTTCCTCTGCTCAGTGCTCGTCAGGAGCTCTGACACTCGCTCAAGTCAAGAGTGAAAGAGGAGGCGATTTCAGGTGTGCGTGCGTGTGTGTGTGTGTGTGTGTGTGTACGCGTTTGTGTGAAAAGGTAGTGCTGAAGAAGAAAAAAAAACTGTTATCTTAGAAACATAACAAAAAAGAAGTACTACACCCTACCGGGCCCTCCCTCCTCCTCCTCCTCCTCCTTTTTCTAAACCAAAACTATTTGGCAGCATTCCACTATAAGTCCACCTGTGCTCAGGGCTAAGGGAGTGACACACACACACACACACACGCCAAGGCTTGAAAAACATTGCTAATGGGGGGGCTGGTTACAGCTAAGAAAAATGTACATGATGACACATGATTGCACACTGATAACTGCTTAATATGTTAATATTAACAATACAATATCAGTATTAGGGGCGCTTGAGTACTGATACCGGCCTTTTTTCAAGGTATTGGGTAATTCTGAAGGCTGCTGATAAAAGCCACCGATACTAAAGACAAAAAAATAAAATAAAAAATGACATCAAGTCCTCCTCGCCAGTAGTTGGCGCTACACTGCGGGAGGGAGCTTGAAAAATTGGCGAATCATGTTGTATGTCAAAAAAAAGAAGAAGAAAGATCTTTCTTCACAATTATAGGTCATCATTGTGTTAATTGAAAGTTTGTGTTTCAAAAGTACGAGTGGTATCACTAATCGGTATCGGTATCTGTGAGTACACTGGAGTGAATAGTTGGACTCGTATCGATCTGAAAAAAAGTATCGAACATCCCTAATGTTCTATGGTTATCGTCACACTTTAACATCTCTGGTACCCTTCTGCGGTGGCAACACATAAAAAAAATAAATGAGGTTTAATTTGAGAAGGGGGCCAGTACTTTTTCACAACACTGTAGGTGACATACAAGTACATTGTGGTTGTTGACCACTGAGGAGTCCGGCAGGAATCGTGCGGGTGAACCAAATGAAGTGTCTGGCGAGGGTATGTTGAGGGAGCACGTCTAACGTGTTTTTGCAGGTTACATTTGCGTGTCATAACTTTTTCTAACTGGGAAGAAAAAAAAAAAAAAAAAGGGATCCGCAGCATCGACAAGTGTGACTCACAGAAAGAGTCCGGAGCAGACATCCATGCCAAACTGGCAGCAGGGGAGCATGGAAAATGCTGTATGTGCAAAATTCCCATTAAGTGTCACAACAACAAATATAAGACAACACAAACAAGTGCTCGGACAAAAAAATAAGAATTTCACGTTTATGATTGTGTATTACCGAGAGCTGTTCCTTATATTTTGACAACAACAAATCAAGGCAACGCCCACATGCTGCTGTCGCTTTCACGTCGCCACCTGTGGAGTGGGAGTGGGAGTCACCAACTCGAGCCACCAAATGTGTCCATTTATGCATTTATTTTTTTCCACTCCATTTCTTTGTGTTGGCAGGTTGGCACCCATCTGACCGCCAACGCATGTTCTTCATATAAGCAACGAAGCCAGGAAAGGTGGGATATAACCGCAACTGCGTCCAGTAAAATACAGTCGCTGTCTGATGACGACCATTGCTTTCAACACAACACAACACGGTGTATCGGCATTGCAGACTTTCCTTACAAACAGGTCATGTTTACGCAGTACGGTGACGTGGGGAAAAGGCAGACTCAAATACTACCTCCAAAGGCGGAACATTGCCAGGTCAACTCGGTCCTTCCGTTCCATGTGATGCCATCCATCCAGAAGAGACACACAGAAAAAAGGTAGGAAAATGATGGCAGTACGAAAGGGGATTGACGCACAATTACCTCTAAAAAAACTTTGTCCCACCATTCTGTGTCTGTGCTGTTCATTCAGAGCAGCAGCACGGAAATAAGTGGAAAATGTTCATTTTGAAAGGCGGTGTAAAGGGGGCTTTCAACACAGGTGTCATCCCGCCTCTGAGGTGGAAAATTGATGAGTAGAGTTTGACCATCCATCCTGTGTCGGTGCAGTTTATTCAGAAAAGTGTCACACGGGGAAAAAGGTGGGGAAATGCCGGGCAGTGTGAAAGAGGCGTGACACGCAGATGCCGTCACGCCTCTGATACTACCTCCGAAGGTGGAAAATTGCTGGAGTGACTTTGTCCTCCATTATTTCCCCCCACCGCTCATCAGCCTCTTCACCACTCCCTCACCACGAAACCCCACCCACTTGAACACGATCTCCCAAAGATATTACCACCCCCATCTTCAACACACACACACACACAGACACACTCCTACTCTTCGCTTCGTCATACCCATGCGTCCGTTCCCCCCTATCCCACCCGTCCCTGCCGTCCTCCACTCCCTCCACGCTCCTGCCAGGCCGTGGTGTTTTTCTTAGCCTCTCCTACACACATTTCACACAGCTCCCCTCTGCCTAAACACACAGCGTCGTCCCACACAAGCCGGGCCCGGATGACCCACTGAGAGAGGAAAAGAAGAAGAGGGGGTGGGCGGGAGAGCTCGGGGTGGGCAACAACACCGGTAGGTGCTTTCAAGGGTGGGTGGTGGATTGGAGGTAGAGGACAGCCAACACATCATTTCAATTGTTTAAGTGGGATTATGGATCCTCCAGTGGTCCCCCTTTATCTGACTGTGGTGGACTATTGTGTCAGCGATCTTGGGTCGGGAGAAAAAACACGTGGATTTCTTACCTTGGTTAGCATTTTTCTCGAGCAATGGTTATCTTTACTTGAAATCAAAATGCTATTCTAGTAAAAGTATTGTTTGTGATTCAGTTTGAGGGGAGTGAACTTTGCCGGCATTCAACGTTTGAACTGCAAACCACGATTTTCAAATAACCCAATTTTAAAAATGCCCCTTAGATGAATGACATGGTCATTTCACTACACCCCCCTCCCCCTTCATGTCTTTTGGAACATTCTGAAAATCATGTAATAAAATAACACTTACACCGTGTCTTTAGCTGTAGCATTTTGGCGAGCATGGGCCGCTAAAATATGTGATATTCAGCTCATCACTTTCTCTTAATGTAAAACGAGGTGCAAAAGTTTCAATGTTCTTGCCATAATTCATTTTGCTAACATTACATTCACACACACGCACACACATTTTCTTAGATTGGGTAAAATTATTAAAGCATGTAATCTAAACTTTAGCCGCGGTTTGATCCTTCCACAGTCGCTAAAGCTAAGAATGATTAAATTATGTAATGTTAGTTTTAGCGGCGGGTTGATCTTTCCATCCCCTCCTTGAGCCGTCACCTTATCATGGTGGAGCGGTTTTTGTGTCCCAATGATCCTAGGAGCTAAGTTGTCCGGGGCTTTGTGCCCCTGACAGGGTCACCCATGGCAAACAGGTCCGAGGTGAGGGACCAGACAATGCACAGCTCCAAAAACCCCTATGATGTTAAAAAAATCAGGAAGATGTTTTCCCTTCCCTTGCCTGAACGCGGGTCACCGGGGCTCCCAGGTGGACCCAAGGGTGCACAGCCCGAAAGGGTAACGTGGGCCCCTCTTCCCAAGGGCTCGCCACCTGTGGGAGGGGCCAGACTGGGGTGGTGGTCCCCTTTTTTAAAAAAGGGGTCGGGTGCAGTGGGTTCTGTGATGCTATCATTTGATAATCGCAAGCAAACTCACCATATTTATCAGATTATTGACACGTCGAATCAAATTTCTTTCAGGGAATTTTTCCAAGGGCCACCCCTTATAATCCTATCTTTGAGGAAAATATTGTTATGGTAGGAAAAGAAAATCACCATATTTTTTTCAGAAAAAAAAAAATGGTTGTAATGTTTTAGAAACAGTCATATTTTGTCAAGAAAAAAAATGTTGTACTACAAGAATTCAAATGTATTTTTTCAGGATGAACAGTTGTAATCTCATGAAAATAAAGTATTTTTCCCAAGATAATGTCACAATTTAATAATATTAAAGACAAACTTCAACAAGGGAAGAAAACCACAATCACACAAGCACATTTCAAAATTGCAGCTTTATTATTGTCTATGGCGCCTTTTTCTCTTGTTAAATACCCCTTTGATCTCCTGGTTGTGTTTTTTTTTTTTTTTTTTTTTTGTCCTGTTTGGCTGTTAGGTCAAGCAGAAAGGAGGATCTTGATCCCTTTTATGCCGGAACAGTTTTACTGTGTCACAGTAGAGTTACCCCTTTATTCTCTTAAAAATTATATTCTCGAAAAAATACGCCTTTTGTTCTTGGAAAAAAACAACATTCTTATTAAAATTCTATTTTGTTCTCAAAAAATAGAATGCACCTTTTCCTCTCAAATGAAAAAAAAACAAGAACTTTATTGAGCAGGGACGTTAGATTTTCTTTGCTATGTCACAATCATATCACAGCTTTTAATTTGCCCAAAGCTCTGGGACGGAGGAGGAATTGTTTTAGTATGTTTGTTTTATCGGCACACTGGTTCCCGTGTTGCAAGTATGCACTTTTTTAAAATGTTTATGATACGACCTAAACGTTTATTTTAAATTATTTCGCAAATCCCCAAGCAACAGCTCATGGTCCCCCGTGGGTCTCTGGACCGCAGTTTGAGGCCCTGCTAATAAAAATATGAACAAAATTGGACTACAAGAGGTGGTATCGTCAATAAAAGTATTCCATCAGAGCAAACAGAAGAGTTCCTTTGACTTGTTTATTCCCCTCGGGATGAGGCCAGTCCATGCGGGACAATATAAAACTATATTTAGTAGATGATAATAATCACCGTGCTCTATCAATATCCACATGATGATTATGGCGAGAGGAGAGGGCGCTGGTCACTTGTGGCTCAGAGTGGCTAAAATAGCCACGCCGCTGGTGACGGTGAAGACTAGCGAGGCGATGGTAGCGCGCTGGCGGCAGCGTGCAAACCGCGCGCTGACACAAACGACACAAATGACTGGCCTCGCCTGGCTTTCATCTCAACGGGGAAGCCGAGGCGCTGCTCAGACACGAGGAACGGCTCGCCAAAAACATACAGCGCCGAAAGGCCAGGAAGCGTTTTATGTCAACATCCCGGCTTTACGGAAGAACACTTTTGTCTTTTATATGACACGCTGCCTTCATAAACTGTTTTCACAAGCCTGAGTTTATTTACTGTGTGTAGCTGAGCACCAAAATTGACATAAATGCAACTTGTTATGAAATATATTAAGTGGTGATGATTTTTGTTACCTTATAAAAGATCCTGACTGTCACGCTAAGTAGCAATAACATTAAATGTGATCAAATACCAAGAGCTGTATCTAAGATTCCGCCTCTTCAAAGTTTTGTCTGATACTTTTATGGAAGGTATACTATACATTGAACGACGTACACGGACCGAGCCCCGCCGCCAAATCAGCAAAAGGTTTATAGTTACCTACAGATGCCACAAGATGGCGGAAAAACACTGCTTTTCTATTAGACAGGCAACGGCCTGTCTAAATGAAGTTCTACCCTCAGTTCAATATAGTTCATTTGCACCAAAATGGCATCAAAGTAATGTATTTATATTAGACAGGGCTTTGGCCTAAGCACAAAACAACAAATAGGTGAGTTTTTCAGGAAGCAACAGAGGATAGGTTACAAACAAATCTTTGAATAGGTTAATTCCCCAGTAGCGTATCACGAATATGCGACGGAACATGGTATATTACGAGTGTTATAGACCCTTGGGAATCAAACACTCTCAACTTCAAATTAACTGAAGATGTGAAAAAATGATGGAAATGTCTTCCATTGTGTTTGTATCTCCAGATTTAGTTTTGTTTTGTTGTTGTTTTTTTGCAACAAAAAAAAAATCAAAAATCAAAAATGGCGTAGGGATTATGTGGATACTGGTGACTGGGGTTTATCTAGATAAACACTCATCAACGTTTTAGGTATTGGACAGAGAAAACAGTAATTTGCACCAGTTTGGGACCTTACTGTATGTTATTCTGCAGCAGCACAGTGGACTAACTAGTGGTTAGCACATCTGCCTCACCGCCAAGAGGTCCTGAGTTTGAATCTCGGCTCCGTTTGCATGTTGTGCCAGTGCTTGCGTGGGTTTTCTCCTGGTTTCCTTCCACATTCCAAAAAACATGCATCTTCGGTTCGAATTTGTCCATAGGTGTGAATGTTAATGTGAATGGTTGTTTGCCTATATACTATGTGCTCTGCTATTGGCCAGCAAGCATTGCAGGGTGCTCCCCGCCTCTCACCAAAGTCAGCTGGGATAGGCTCCAGGTTGCTCCTGCAACCCTAATGAGGACAAGCTGGATGGATGGATGGATGGATGCTCCAATTTGGGTCCTCATATTATTCTGCTACATTTTTTTTGCAGAAACATACATTTTAAATACGGGTAATTGTATTTACAGAATTGAGTCATTTTTGTCATGTCAGTAATCTTCATTAATTTTTCCAATCGCACATTTTTTTTTTCCATTTATGCTTTTTGTTCTTTATTTTTGTAAGTGCAAAAAACTCCCAACTTTTAAATACAGGTCAACATTACTTTCCATTGACAAACATGTTTCCCCTGATTTTGTGAGTTTTCCCCTTTTTATTCAAAATATATATATCACTTTTGTTTTTGTTGTTATTTACGGATGAATACCAGTCCTTGTTTTTCACGGGATTGTGATATGTTTTCAGTAACTTGTTTACATTTCAGACCATATTTTCCGATAAGACAGAATAAAAATGTCCCGTAATCATTTTGCTTTTTGGATCATATTTTTGTTAACATAAAACTTCCACTTTCCAATCAAAAACACAATGAAAAATCTTTTTTTGTTTTGTTTTTTGGGGTGGGGGGCAGAGGGATAATATCAGAATTTGTAACTATGGATTTTTCACTGGATGAGCATTAAACCTTTAAATACAAGTTGTCACAATCTGAAGAAAACCCTTTTTTAATGTAAAAAAAAAACAAAACAACAACAACAAAACCAGAAGATCTTTCAGTTTTCTATGACAGATTAAAACACTAGACACTGAAAACAGCCTGCACCAAGTATGCATTTTTGAAATAGTTTGTTTTAGATGACTTTTCATTTTTTGTTCCATCATAGGATTACTTGAATGTCTTTAGGTGCTGAACAACCAACAACATGAACAATTGATAGGGTGCGTACAACATGACACGTCTGAAGATGTCTTAAAAACAGGTCCATTTTGGATCATTATTATTTGATATAGCTGTCTGTAGCTATTTCTCATAAGCTCTCGTCATAATCTAATGTGTTTTTTTTTTGTGTTGCCAGGTCAGCGTGCCCACTCAGCAGGGATGAGCAGGAGAGGAGGTGGGAAGAGGAGCGAGGACAAAGGAGGATGAGCACGATAATATCAGATTGGCAGTACTGTATATGACGATTATGATAGTATCACGATGCAGCTAGTAGCTTATAATCGACAGACTGTCCTCGTGTCTCTCTGTCCAAGTATATTTGCGACCATTTGCGTGTACGTGACTCACTTTCTTCACATACTAGCGTACTTGTGTCCTAGTTGACGTGTCCTAGTTTACCTGTATTCCAGAGTGTACAGTATGTAGCCTGGCGTATTTGTGTTCTTGTCTCGGTTGTTGGCACAAGGATTGACCCTTGTCTTGCGTACCAATTAACAGTTAAAAACACAACATAACAAAGCATTGTTTTATTTGTAGTATTTCGAAATGCAGCTTTAAAAAGAAGACTTGCACAGAGCCCAAAATAAGCGTTAAAGTCTGCTTGTTTCAAGCTGTTTAGTTTTTACTCCCTGTTGAAGTTAACTGTAAACCGCACACATAAAACAAGAGTATCGAACATTGTGTATTGAAACACCAAAAGGTTCAACCCATCCATATTACTTCGTCTAAAGGAAGTCTGCTAGCTTAATGGTAACGTATAATGCAAAACGCCATAGACGGGCCAACGAAAATTGGCATAGATTTTACGGTAATTATAAAAACCTTCAAACCACTACTACTTTAACACACGGAGCACCGATACATAGAGCGTACAACAATACTCGGGAATATATTCTCTCTTCACTGTGGGAACAGCAAATATGAAAAAGGCAGAACGTCATACTGTATTACACTGAAGGCGGATTCTCTTCTCCTTGCTGTTGATTATGCTGCATCTCTTCAAGTGTATATACATTTTTTCATTTATTATTTATTTAACCTTTATTTATCCAGGTAAGGCAATTGAGAACAGACTCGCATTTGCAATGCCGACCTGGCTGCAGACAGAAGAGTAAAACAAAGCAAAATGAAAGCGAATACAAATAAATATAATCAAAACAAATAAATACATATACAAAAAAAACTGTATAATGGGATATACTGTAGTTAAAATTTTACATAATCCATTACATTATAGCATATGATGACTAAAAGGTTCATAACAGGCTAAAAAGAAGTGCAGCGATCATGTACAGCACAAACTCGTGGCCCAGGGGCCAGATCCGGCTTGCCACATAATTTTATGTGGCCCGCAAAGGAAAATCATGTGTGTCGGCTTCATGTTTCTTGCTAAAATACCAATATTGTACATTGTCTTCACTTTTAATATAATGCTCAGATATTGCAAGCATTTTTTCCCACAATCCTCCTTTTACAATCAATTGGAAAATAGTTGAACAAATTTATTTTTACTGGCTTCTGATTTCAAAACTAGTTCGCCATTATTTTTTGGTGTGTAATTTATGTAATAATATGAGGTGATCATACATTTATATGGGTTCAAAGAAATAACAGCTCCTACCGGAGAAACCATAACTACGATGTGGCCTGTGAAAAAAAATTAGTTTGACACCCCTGAATTGTACAATATCGATCATATTGGGATGAAAATCGTTTGGGGTAGAACATTGAAAATACAGAGAAAAAGTAGTCCAGACTTTGGGAACGAAGAGGTTAATAAAACTGCAGTAACGGAGAGTGAGGGTGGTGGTATGCATGGTGAGCAGAGAGCGAACCTCAAATTGAACATAAATGTTGCGCCACAAAGTGGGACCTCACTGAAGGCGCACAACTACAGTATATATCTGGACTTGCCTGTATACTGTAAAAACCCATAAAAACGAAAGCGTGGGTACACTCTATTGATCTTTGTTGCTGCTGTATCAGTACTGTATTCTAAGAAATAGGATAGCTTACAATTTTGATATATTGTCGGACCCCAAGTGTGCACGCGCATGTGTTTGTGTGTGTATGTTAGCACGGCCCCTGTCTACCAGCTGCCCGTGTGTAGCGCTTAATCCAGCGGAGGCTCAGGCTTAATTACAGGCGCAAGGCTACAAATTTAGCCACCATGCTAACCATAACAGAGGAGGCAGCAGGGAGGGGATGGCTCGGAAAAGTCACAGGCCGGACGGGAGCTTCATGAGAGCGGACCACAGGGACAAGAAGGGAAGGGGGGGGGGGGGGGGGGGGGGGTTTGGCGGTGGTGCTACTCTATTTCAGGATGCACCGCTCTCATTATTTATCATCGTCTGAAACCTACAATTGACCAGCACGTAAACCCCCACCTCAGACAAGCGCTCCCGCCCCGGCTTTTATGTCAGGCCAAACTTTTAAGAATAGCCAATTAAAAAAAGAAAGGGGGAAAAAAAAACACCAACATGATTTTACTTGATGAATCTTTGTAGCACACGTCTCAAACGATGCTCACACCCCGAGTCAAATGCTTACATATACGTGTGTGTGTGTGCGCGCGCGCGCTTATGCGTGTGTGGACAGTTTAGCGAGCGCACGTGTTGGCAGTTCAACTCAAAGCTCACCCACGACTCTACCACTTCCACCCACAGTGTCCTCTATACAGCTGCTCTCGCTGAGCCAAACTCACACCTCAGCCTCATCCCTCACTCCTCTCCTCGACATGCCACCCTCCCTCCATCGGGCCCACCGTCCGTCCGGCCATTTGTCTGTCCGTCCAGATATTCCTCAGACCGTCGGCTACGCTTCAATCTCATCTATCCTTAAATTCACAAGGTCATCAGATAATCTCATCACCTCCCACCTTGTAAGCAACTGTACTAGCATTAGCTTAGTGAACTTGTGTCTGAGTGTCCTATTGCAGGGGTGTCAAACTCATTTTTGTCGCGGGCCACATTGTAGATACGGTTTTCCTCAGAGGGCCATGATGATTGTAAAACCATATCAATGTTTAATCGCCTCATCATACTATTACACATAGACAGCAAATTGATGGATAACTAGTTTTGAAATCAGAAGTCAAGGATAATGGTTTGTTCAACTATTGTTCAAGTAACTGTAAAAGGGGTTTGGAGGAAAAACATGCTTACAATAGTTCATTACTATTTATTACATATGAATATTACACAAAAATTTGGAGCAGATTTTTAGCAAGAATCATGGAAGTTGACACACATGATTTGCTTTCGCGGGCCACATAAAATGATGTGGCGGGCCGGATCTGGCCCCCGGGCCTTGAGTTTGACACCCGTGTCCTAGTGTAATGTTTCCTAGTGTACTTGGACGTAGGTTTACACCTGTCCTAGTTTCCTATTGTTCTCGTCTGCTTGTGTTTTAGCGTGTTTGTGTCCCAGCATCCTGTCTTCTTATGTCCATTGGTCCCTTTATTCCTAATCCTGAAGGTCTTCGCACCTTGAGTTGGATCATGTTTTTGTGCGAGTACACGAGAGAACACTGAAGATCAGGCTACTCACTACCTTCACAGTTAGCGTCCGTGACACTTTGAGACTCACCGTGCATTTATACCATTATAAATAATCCCCCCGGCACCATTCGAAAGAAGCGATGACTCGGCAACAAAGAAGTCATCGACAAGAACAGAGGAGTTGACTCACACGACGACAGCTCGTGGTTGAGGCTCCGCTCACTGTTTGTCTGCTCTTTAGCCCTCCTTTGACTCGTTGCTGACCACATGAGTGTCAGATCTTAGCAGTCTGCCATTTCCTTACACACGGCCTCTAATTAAATCCAATTCAATCCAATTTGACAAATTGGTTGCCAATTTCATTTCAATTTTTCGTTTTCCTTCTGCCAAATAGCAGCGAGCACTCCACATGTACATTAGCTTTGCGTGCCCTGGAGAGCGTTGCCATGCTAACCAAAGTGCAGAGAGGCCTAACACTTGTGAAGTAAACAAGCAAAAGTGCATTTCGCGCGCTTCAATTGAGAACGCTGAGATGCAAGAATTTGTTCTGGGTTCTCTCTCACACATGCTAGACGCACAACGGATGCCATTCAGAAAAGAGGTACTTTTCATTCCCCCCGAAAAATACTACTTCATTTCCGTCAATGGCATCATTTTTTTCTTTTTGTAAAAAGGTAGTTTCTTATAAAATGGTGACTTTGGTCTGTGTTACAACCCCCCCAAATGTAACACTATACTAAAAAAAAACCTTTCGGACTTAAATCAATATATGACTTTATTCTCATGCTTTACCCCAGAGTATGACTTTAACAAAATAACTTCCAACTTTCTTCCTCAAAAAATACAACTTTATTATTGTGAATTATGTATTTATATTCCTGAAAAAACATCTAAAAAAAGAAAGAAAAAAAGGAAAAAGTAGCTTAAGTTTTATCTTGAAAAAAACAACTTCACATATTTTTTTTCATAAAAATTATGACTTTATTTTCTCACGTTCCAACTTATTTTGTACCGAACCTTATTATCGTACATTCCGTAATTTTTTGGGAAAGAAAAAAAAACAACAAGACTTTATTTTGGTATGTTGTGAATTTATAAATATACAGTATAATACATCCATCCATGCAATTTCCCTCCCACGGGTTGCGGGCGTGCTGGAGCCTATCCCAGCTAACTGCAGGGGCAGGGTACAGGGTACACCCTGAACTGGTCGCCAGCCAATCGCAGGGCACATAGAAACAAAAAAAAACATTTGCATTCACAACTACGGGCAATTAAGAGTTTTCAGTTAACCTGCGCTGCATGATTTGGGGATGTGGGAGGACACCGGAGTACCCGAAGAAAACCCACACAGGCACGGGTAGAACATACAAACTCCACACAGGCGGGGCCAGGGATTGAACCCAGGTCCTCAGAACTGTGAGGCAAATGGGATCACCAGTCGTCTACCGTGCCACCCAGTATGATGCATATAAATGTAAATATACTTTCAATATAAATTTACTTTATTCTCATATTTTATGATGCCCCAAAAATGAGTTAACTTTTTTCCAAAAAAGAGAAAAAGTTGTTACCAAAATGTATGCAATTCTTCATCCTCAAAAATAATGTAATTTTTATTCTTTAAAAAAATAACTTTATTTTTGTACATTGAATTTATTCTTGTACTTTAAAACTCCCTTACCAAATTTGGCTTTAAATACAGAACTATATTTTCAAAAGTTAAAAATTCTGGTCCACTGTCCGGCGTCTCAGGAGGGGGAAGCAGTGCACCATCAACACTGCGTATAGTGGGGATGGCGCGCTGCTGACCTCGACTCGGGACATTGTGAGCCGGTGGGGAGAATAGTTCGAAGACCTCAATTCCACCGACACGCCTTCCCATGAGGGAGCAGAGTCTGGGTTCTCTGAGGCGGGCTCTCCTATCTCTGGGGTTGAGGTCACCGTGGTGGTTAAAAAGCTCCTCGGTGGCAAGGCCACAGGGATGGATGAGATTCGCCCAGAGTTCCTAAAGGCTCTGGATGTTGTGGGGCTGTCCTGGTTGACAGTGGAGCAGCTCTACACCCTCGGCAGGGTCCTCGAGGGTGCATGGGAATTCGCCCAACCAGGCTACATGTGTTTTGTGGACTTGGAGAAGGCATTCGACTGTGTCCCTCGGGGGGTCCTGTGGGGGATGCTTCGGGACTATGGGGTACCGAACCCCCTGATACGGCCGGAGTCAGAGTTTGGTCCGCATATCCGGCAGTAAGTCGGACTCGTTCCCGGTGAGGGTTGGACTCCGCCAAGGCTGCACTTTGTCACCGATTCTGTTCATAACTTTTATGGACAGAATTTCTAGGCGCAGCCGAGGCGTAGAGGGGGTCCGGTTTGGTGGCCTCAGTATTGCATCTCTGCTTTTTGCAGATGATGTGGTTCTGTTGGCTTCATCCAGCCGTGATCTCCAACTCTCACTGGAGCGGTTTGCAGCCGAGTGTGACGCAGCTGGGATGAGAATCAGTACCTCCAAATCTGAGACCGTGGTCCTCAGTCGGAACAGGGTGACGTGCCCTCTCCAGGTCGGGGATGAGATCCTACCCCAAGTGGAGGAGTTCAAGTATCTTGGGGTCTTGTTCACAAGTGAGGGAAGAATGGAACGGGAGATCGACAGGCAGCGTCCGCAGTGATGCAGATTTTATATCAGTCCGTTGTGGTAAAGAAGGAGCTATGCTGAAAGGCGAAGCTCTTGATTTACCGGTCGATCTACGTTCCTACCCTCACCTATGGTCACGAGCTGTGGGTCGTGACCGAAAGAACAAGATCCCGGATACAAGCGGCCAAAATGAGTGTCCCGGCTCTCCCTTAGAGAGAGGGTGAGATGCTCGGTCAGCCGGGAGGAGGATTTCAGACTAGAGCCGCTGCTCCTCCACATCGAGAGGAGCCAGATGAGGTGGCTGGGGCATCTGATTCGGATGCCTCCCGGACGACCCGGGACACGCTGGAGAGACTACGTCTTTCGGCTGGCCTGGCAATGCCTCGGGATCCCCCCGGAAGCGCTGGATGAAGTGGCTCGGGAGAGGGAAGTCTGGGCTTCACTGCTAAAGCTACTGCCCCCGTAACCTGACCTCAGA
This sequence comes from Phyllopteryx taeniolatus, assembly GCF_024500385.1. Lineage (NCBI taxonomy): Eukaryota > Metazoa > Chordata > Actinopteri > Syngnathiformes > Syngnathidae > Phyllopteryx > Phyllopteryx taeniolatus. The sequence continues at coordinate 15,471,058 of NC_084516.1, read as the reverse complement.
TAAGCGGTAGAAAATGGATGGACAAATGTTTTTTTTTTTATTATGCCCTTATTTACAGTAAGTTGTTTTTTCCTGGAAAAAAAAATAAAATTTTATTTTTGTAAATTACATAATTTGTTTTCTGAAAATGTTATTGTCAGGAACTACACCATTTCCCCCCTTAAAAAATGACTATTAATGTACTTTCCCTGAAAAAAACTTTGATCTCATAAATGATGTAATCTTTGCCTGAAAAAATTATATACTTTTTTTTCAATAAATTACACATTTATTCTCACAAGTTGGACCCTTTTTTTGAAAAATATCCAACTTTACTCTTGTTACCAAGCAAACCAAAACTAAAAAAACAGTTCAAGTGCATTTCATACGCTTTGACTGAGAACGGCGAGATGCTTATTTCATGCAAAAAAAAATGGGTTTTAGACTTTGCACAGACACGGCGTGACCTGATTAAAACAGTGGCGACACGTAAGAGATGACATTCAGAAGAGATGAAAGTGATGAGTCGTGTGTGAACGTCACAGTCAGCAGATCTTGACCCACTTCCAACGCGGTAGACGTCGTCGCCATCGTTAATCGTCACTCCATCCCTCTGTCCATCCATACGTCCCTCTGACAGTTTTTACAGTCATGTCACCTATCCTTCCATCCACCATTGGTCCACCAGTCCAAGCATCCATTCCATCAATCAGTCAGATCCATTAACATGTCATGTATCCATCCATCCATCCATCCATCCATCCATTCATCATCCATCCTTTTATACGGCCCTTTGTCCAGCCATTCTTCCCACCACCCAGCCCACCGGTATCTAAATCCATCCCTCCATCTGTGCATCCATCCAGCCATTTTCCACCTGTCCTTATCATCCACTGATAAATCTATCCATTGATAGCTGAGCCATGTACAGTGTATACAACCATCTATCCATCTTTCAATCTGTCTCTTTTTCTATCCTTTCTACTCTTAATCTCCCTTTCTGTCCAGCTGTTTAACCATCAATAGATGTGTCAATTATTTTGTGTCCTTGTGCACTTGTGTCCTAGTGTATTTGCATCCTTAACGACCCCGTGCCTCGGTATACTTGCATCCTAGTCAATGTGTGTACTAGTGTCCCAATCTATTTGATTCGTGAGCCCTGAGCTCTAACGTACTTGCGTCCTAGTGTACCTATGCCCTGATTTAATTGTGTTCAAGTGTACTTGTGATCTTGCACCATAGTTTAATTGAGTTCTTGTGTAACTGTGTCCTAGTATACTTGTGTCCAGATGTATATACGGTATGTGTCATTACCTACTTGTGTCCTTATGCCTAGCGTCCTATTGTCTTAGTCTCCTTAAGACCGAGTGTCCTTGAGTACTAGTGTACTTGTGTCCACCAATACCAAAATCCCTGCATCTATCCAACCATTTTCCATCTACCCTCGAGAAACAAATCTTTCCAGTACTGGACAAACATACAACCCAAAACTTCCTCAGATGCGTGTGATGTGTCTCAAGTGCATCGGTGAGAAATTATCCGACCGAAGCAGAAACACAAACGCACCCGGATAAGTTGCTCCATTTGCCGAAGTAACCAAAGTAAAGTAGCTCACCTTTAAAAAGTGACGCCCACCACCGGTTGGAGCTCTGCCGTGTCAGCGATGCATTGTGGGGAATGAGGAGGAGTGGGTGGGTGGGTGGGCGCGCGACCTGTTGACCTCGCAGTTAAACTGGCTCAGGGCGCCGTCTACGTCTCCCAACGCCGATCGATTGCCCTCAACCTCCAAACTTTCTTTTTTTTTAAGGGCCCCACAGTGTACACACCTCCTGGGCTTCTTTTCAGTTTACAATACTTCTACACGGTCGACCTCCAGCTCATTAAAATCTAGATACAGTAGTACGATATTAGCGTTTCTAATAAGAAAGAGTTACTGTATATGGTCATTAACAAAGGATTTTGCCCACACACTATTCAATCAAATGCAAATATGGACATTTGCACAATTGTATTATATTTAAGTTAAATGATAAGCACATATCATTGAGTCCGGAATTATCAGTTAGACAGCTGACGAGACTTATATCAGCATTAGGAAGTGGGGGAACCTGTTTTCACATTTCTGTGGTCCGGGGTTCAAATCCCGGCCCCGCCTGTGTGGAGTTTGCATGTTCTCCCCGTGCCTGCGTGGGTTTTTCTCCGGGCACTCCGGTTTCCTCCCGCATCCCAAAAACATGCATGGTAGGTTAATTGAAGACTCTAAATTGCCCGTAGGTGTGAATGTGAGTGCGAATGGTTGTTTGTTTGTATGTGCCCTGCGATTGGCTGGCAACCAGTTCAGGGTGTACCCCGCCTCCTGCCCGATGATAGCTGGGATTGGCTCCAGCACTCCCACGCGACACCCCACCACACACGATCACGGTACAGGGACAAGGGTTGCCATTTGGCGACCTGGTAACCATAGCCGCGACGAGATGGGGCGCCGTCGCCTGTCCTTGCTCACGACGGGAGCCGAACATGGGCTCGCTTTTGGCGGGCTGTGATCATTTTCAGGTGGCAACTGGCTCCTGCATTGGGCCCTGTTGGTGGCTGGTGCCCCCATGCTCTCCGGGGGGTGGTGGTGGCGGTGGGGCACGCTGGGTGGGGGATAGGGCCCACCCTTCCTCAATGTGCCAGCTCAGCAACTCCGTACACCAGTTGACTAACACGCATGTGATCTGGTGTTCATTCACTAATAAGTTCGATAGACACAATATAGGCTTTAATTGCTCGTGCTGGGACCACTAATAACAACAGAGGTTATACTAACATACCAACTCACAGGTTCTTACAAGTGTTCAGACACTTAAAAGAATCCCACTCGTCAGTAGCGCTGCCTTGCTCATTTGCCACACCCTGTTTTGTCCTTTCCTTTTCTGTCCTCTTTCATCTTGTTCTCTTGGTTAGTTTGTACATGTCCTCACCGGGTGTGTCAATCCACAAATAAGAACACGATTTGACTGTTGTAATGTTACTTGTGTTCAAAGATCGAGACTGTCTCACTGTTGTTCTCACTAATCTTACTTCCAGCCTAAAATGTGAGTTTTTTTAAATTAAAAAAACATTACTTCGGGGTAGGTCATGACTTTTTTTTTTTTCTGAAAATGACTTTGAAGAAGAATGTGATTTCTCCCCCCACACCAAAATCAAGACTTTTTTAAAATGAAGAAATAGGACTTTGGTCTTGCAAGTTACAAGTTTTATCTTGTTGCGTATGTATTTCGCATTAGTCGTGAGTCGACAACGGGGCCGTTCACACCCCCCTTTCCATGTCCTCATCCCTCCACCCGACGCCTCTGAAGCCTTTCTTTCCTGGCCGCCTGAGGAACGGAGGCGCAGCTCGAGGCGCTGACCTCGCCCCCGAGACCCCCGGAGGGGACGCTGACCATTACTTGGCTTCCGCCCGTCTCGCTGTTATCCCACCTCGGACGGAAATAGCATCGAGCGGTCGCCCTGGCCGCCTATTAGCGCTGTCCCTGACACTGCTGCACATGAGGCGAGGTTTTAGCTAGAGGAACTAATGATCTGTGCACGTCTTCAACAGTGACATCATTGCCACTTATGTTGGTTGACGCCATGACGGGAGGAGAACCGGGAGGAAGTTCAAGTGCAACACGTGATGATAAAAATGCTAGTAAGACATTTGAAAAGCAAGTTATTATCAGTGCAAAGTGCAGGATTCATGTCCGTGTCTACGGGAAAAAGTTGAAAGTTAGAATTGGGTGCATTCAATGCGGGCAATAATCAGATGTGCCCCCTTATGGCTACCCACAGCTTACACTGCAAACATCACAGTTAAGTTTCTTTTCGCGGAAATCAAAAATGCGCTGTACTGTACTTAGTAGAAAAACGACTTCTTTTGGGGGCCATGCTACTTTTTTCGTGTAAGTTATGAAAATGCTAAGGCCCGCTTTTTGTATGTGAATGTTTTTTATAGCAGGACTCGAAAAAAATATGATTTTGTTCTCATAAGTTGCGCCATATTTTCCCGAAATCATACATTTTTATGATAAGTTACTTCTTTTTTCCTGCAAAAAAGAAACATCATCAATTTCCCAAAATAATATTTTTCTCATCAGAAAACCCAACATTATTCACATATGTTCTGGCTATTTTGGTTTAAAAAAAAAAGAAACAAACAAACAAACAAAATATGTCATTACTCTTGCAAGTTATAACTTTTTGTTATTCGTAAAAATCCAACTTTATTCTCGTGTACAAGTTCCGTTCCTACGCTGGCGACGTAACACGATTTTCCGCGTAAGTCGGATTTCACCGTTAAAGTCGAAATTTACGAAATTTAAAAAATATTTTCCTGCAAATTACAAATTTTCCCCCCTAAAATTATTCTTATTCAATTTAAAAATTCTGACTTCATTCTACTTATTCTAGTTCCAAATTTTTGTAGAAAAAAAATCAATAAAATACAGTTTCACTCTTTCAAAGTAATACTTTTGTTACCTAAAATTAGAATTCCACAAGTTCCAATTTTTTTCTAAAAAAATAAGACTTTATTCTCTTAAATCCAATAAATTTGGACTTTATTCTGTCTGTTATGACTTTTTTTTGTCTAAAAGCAAAAAACAAAACATACAACCTCACACTTAAAATAAATACTTTTTGTTACATGAAAAAATACAACTTTAGTTTAGTTAGTAGTTTTCTTTTGCCCCCCAAAAATATGATTTTATTTCTATAAGTTATAGCTGCCCATCCTAAAAAAAACCAATACTTTATTCTTCCATTATTATTGTTATAGTATCCTATTATTTTTTGAGTCATGTCAAGGAAAAAGCGTCTTCGTCTGAAGGAAGTTTTGATTCTGCTTGGATGAATTCAACGTATGCAGTAATTACATGTGCCCTCCACACAGCATAAAGTACATCACCGCATTCTCGCAGGAATTTAGTTGGATTATATAGAAAAATGTGCTGCAATGAGTAGAAAACTGACTTACGTTGGGGGTGACTGGAATGAAAAGCTGTTTCTATTTGTGTAATTTAAGCAAATGCAATTGGAAAGCCTCACGAACCGCCTTGAAATTATGTATTTGCACATAAAATATAGCGTCGTCAAGCAGAGCATGTGTCAGCCATATCTTTATTCTTACAAGTTCAAATTGATATTTTTCTGAAAACGTTTTCATGTTAGGGTTATGTCATGTTTTCCTTATTTCAAAAAGCATTACTCCAGCAAGTTCCAACTTTATAAAAAGTAATCCAACTTTATTCTCATCATTTTAGAGAAATTACAACTTTATTCTCCTAAATAATTGTTTCCCCCCTTAAGAATCCCTTTTATTCAAATAAGGTGGAACTGCTTTTCTTAAAGAAATCCAACTTCATTCTTGAAAGTTTGAAAAATGACGGCTTCATTCTTATACATTCTTTTTTTCTTCTGGAAAATCTGACACATTTCAACTTGTTTATATTTTCTTTCCTGGACAAATATGGCTCTTTTGTGATTACTTTTTAAAAACAAAAACAAAACAAAAAATTACTCTTGTACAAGTTCGGACTTTTTCTCACCAAAATAAAGTGACTTAGTTCATTTCTGTCTTCTTTTTAACTACATTTTTCAAAAAATTGTGAAATTGTGAATTATTATTATTATTATTTTTTAAATCACAAGAATACAATTTTATTCTCTTAAATCCTTACTTTTCCACTTGGAAAAATAATAGTACTTTATTCTCATAAGTAGAGTTTTTTTTCTCAGAAACAAATATTGTAAATTATGATTTCACAAAAAAATCCAACATTATTCACTTTAAATTATAAAATTATTCTGACATTATTCTAGTAAGTATCAAATTATTGAAAAAAAAAAGAAAGAAAGCGAAACAAAATACCACTTGACTCTAGCGATTTACAACTTTTTGTAACCGAAAAAACTTGAATCTCACTTATTGTAAACAAAAAAAAAACATGACCGTTACTCTTGCAAGTTCCAACTTCTTCTTCTGGAAAAATGTGACTTCCTTAGGTCGCGACTTTTTTCTCAATTGTTTTTGAATGACTTTTGTTTTCTATGACTTTGTTCTCAAAAATTGCGTCTTCAATTTACACCAGATTACTTCCCCTTTGCGTTATTTCCAGGCAAGTTTTTTGACACTGCACGTATCCACCAAAGTTCAGGTACATATGCAGCGATGGTGTCATTTGCCGGTTGTGTCTTGGCTGAGGCCTGCTCTCTGGCGAGCACTCTGAGTCGACTGAGGCTTTTAGTGGCGAGAGAAGCAAGGCGGTAAAATGGAAAGTGAAATAAACACCCATTTGTACACAAATTGTCCAATTAGCGTTGACGTTCCGCTCTACAAACATTAACAGCGGTGTGATCCATACTGAACACTTGCATGCATGCGTATGCACTTGCACTGAGCATGTGGTCATTTCAGCGTTCAACTTTCGGGCTGAAAATGACTTAGCCGTTGCTGTTTTATAGGCTTTTTTATGTTTGCTGTAGCTAAACAGCAGTTTATTTTGGCGGAACCAAATAAGAAGCTAGTAGTTAGAAGGAAGAGGAGACCAAAAAAAGCGCAAAACTAAAAACATATTTAATTATGAGCCCATCGAAAGTGGACTTGAATTTTGGACATCTGTTTGTCATGGTAAACTTGAACGGTAAAGTCTAATTGTGGTGTGGGTATTTTGCGACTGTAATCTAGTTAGTTAAAGTTTGTTATCTCACAAAAATGTGACTAGTGAGTTAGGACCATTCTTCATCGAAAAAGGATGACCATGTTTTCATAAGTTCCAACTTGTTAAACTAAGACTTTAGTTTTCATTAATTAACAACATTGTACTTTTGTAAGTTTCAATATTTATTCAGAACAAATAAACATTATTCTCATAAATTGCGAATTTTTTCTCACTGAAAAAATATCCCATTATTCATGTAAATTGCAACTTTTTTAACTTCTAAAATTATGACTTAGTCCTCATATGTTTTTTTTTTCTTCCTACAAACACTTACTCTTGTAAGGTGTCCCCCTCACACCCATGAAAAATATGACTATATTCTCATAGCTTCCATTCTGATTTCTTTTATTTTTCTTTTAGGTATCAAATTTTACCTTGAAAAAAAATGGACATTCCTACAGTTTCTTTTGAAGAAGTTTTTATTGTAATATCAAACTTTTTTTCACATAAATTCAGAATTTTTCATAAATGTAAGTTCAGAAGTTTTCTTCCATGCAAAATGACAACTTTTCTAATTAGTTCTGACTTTATTGGAAAAGTATATTACAACTTGTACGACCGGTTAGCACATCTGCCTCACATTTCTTAGGACCCGGGTTCAAATCCCGTCCTCTCCTGTGTGGAGTTTGCATGTTCTCCCCGTGCCTGCGTGGATTTTCTCCGGGCGCTCCGGTTTCCTCCCACATCCCAAAAACATGCATGGTGGGTTAATTGAAGATTCTAAATTGTCCGTAGGTGTGAATGTGAGTGTTAATGGTTGTTTGTTTATATCTGCCCTGTGATTGGCTGACAACAAGTTCAGGGTAGACCCCGCCTCTCGCTCAAAGATAGCTGGGATAGGCTCCAGCACACCCGCGATCCTAGTGACGATAAGCGGCAAAGAAAATGAATGAATGAATGAATGAATGAAAGAATATTACAAGTTTTTCTTCAAAAACTGACATTTATCTCCAGAATTGTTTTTTTCATGTTGTGAGTTTTTTTGGGGGGGGATTTTTTCTGAAAAAAAATATGGCCCAATTCTCATAAATTCCATTCTGATTTATTTTTTTTGTTGAAACATCCAATTTCATTCTCATCAATTCCAACTGATTCTCTTGAAAAAAAAAATAATTTTTTCTTGGAAAAGACAACTTTTTGCATGCAAGTTCTGAAATTTTCCTTGAGAAAATCTAATATTTTTTCATATAAGGCCCAACTTTTTCTCTGATAAAATGAGATTTTTTTTCTCATAAAATTGAACTTTTTTCTTGAAAAAAAACAAAATATCTTTCAAATAAATTCAGATTAAGAAGTAAATTTTGTTTTCTGGTAAAATCCAACTTTTTCCCGATGCAATAAGGCTTCATTCTCAAGAATTGCAGCTCTTTTCACTTTCTCGTAAGTTATTATCAGAGGTCCATAGTACATATTTCCATTAATAAACGTCTTAAAATCAAAATAAGAAATGTACGACCTCCACACCCAGCATCTTCCGTCCGGAAAGTGAGGCCAATCTAAACAGTTTAAGCGTTTGTCCCATCAACTCCACATTATGCATAGCAAATGGAGGGTGTACGTTCGGGGGGGTGTGCAGGTAATGAAGCTCGTGCAGCGTGAGAAGGCCAATTAAAGCGTGTGTGGCGGCCGCTACCGCACTGAGCTCGGGCTCCCTCCGGGCCAAAAGACACAAGCTAGTAAACATCTCCTCACGTGCACACACATGGGCGCAGACCCGCAAGAGGCCCCAAATTTTGACTGACACTTTGGATTTTCTGCCCTTTAGCAAAATATCAGGAACAGCTCTCAATATGATATAATAATCATATAATTAGAATAATAAACATATTGTTCAACTACAATTGGCAGTTGAAATGTTAAAAAACAACAACGTACGTCATCCACTTAAGACATAAACACGTATACCTCAAATATAGCACATTCATAAATGTCCTTCCCAGGTGAATTTTCCAGTAAGTGTGGAGACATTTTGTAATTTTGTTCTCCACACCGCATTGAGGATGATCGATCATATGCTATATTCTGTCTTTAGCACGCAGCTCTGTTTTTCTGACAGAGCAGACTGAATACATATCAAGCGTACTGACCACGCCTGCGCCACAACAACGGACCAAAATAGCCAAAGCATTGATGATGCTCTTCAGAACCAAGAACATCAGCATGTGCATGCTGTTAATCAGATTTACACTTTCAAAAACAGGCAAGTGTGTCTTTCTTGAGAAAAAAAAAATATATTTTTCAACAAAAAAGCAAGCATTTATGGGAATTTGTTTGTCTTTTTTCAAGACTTTTTCTTCTATTATTCTAGTTCCATAAGAGACACATTTTTTTTACCTTAAAAAAATCTGACAATGAATTAGCTAATTGAGCGTTTCTTATCAAAGGTACAGTCAATTTCACCTTACAATGGTGGTCAACTTCTTATAACACTTGTAACAGTGAGACCTTGAGCAATAAATCCACAATAGCCCATAATAGTCCTTTTTCTTTGGTTTTAAACACCATTTTCACTTGGCATACATTATGATAGACTGCTAACATTGTAATATTCTAACAATATTTTTCCCAAAAAGGCCATCAACAGTTGAATAAATCATCTTTACCAGCCACTATTTGTGTACATATATAATTGTGGCATACAAGTTTTTTTCTATTACGAGTCAAATTTTGAGTTACGAGTGAGCTACAGATACGCTGGTGCTCGAGTGAAGTAAAAAAAAAAAAAAGAGAATAGCAACACTTTCAGCTGTTTGTTAAATGGGCAAAACAAATACAAAATGAAAACAATCGCAAGGAGCATGGAGGAGACGCTCAATCTGGACTAACTCCTGATCTCACTCTCTAGCCACGCCCCTTAAAGGCCCACACGGATATTACCCCAGTTGGCCAAATTTGAATCATGTGTAACCGATAATTAAGTTTTTTTTTTGTTTTTTTTCCCAGCGTTCCGCTGTAAGGTATTTCACTGACAGTGACAATCACAGGTGAGCATCATTATCTTTGAAAAGGTAGAAATGAAAAACCACAAAGTGCTGTGGAGGAAGGATAATGTGAAGGGAAAGGAAGGTGTCGCAAGGGTCCGTCTGTGTCGGCCGTTGCACAGGGTCATCGTGGGGGAGGTGAAAATTAAAGCGCGCGGGCGACGTCTTGCACCTCAAATCCCCCCCTCGCTGCTTCGCCCTCAGTGGGATCACTGGCCTGTTTGTGTGAGCATGTGTTTGTGTGTGTGTGTGTGTGTGTGTGTTGGATTTATGGCACACGTAGATGCAGGTGAGTCACAGGTGGAGCTGTTGTCACTGCATATTTGAGGCCGTTCATCACTTGGGTGGAGGGGCCCGAAGAGCATACACAAACCATTCTGATGGGAGTCTGTGTGTGCGCGTGTGCGTGTACTTGTGTGTGTGTTTAAATGAAAGGGCAATGCCACTTTTTTGGGTTCATGACATCATTTTATGTCCATGGTTATCATCAGATGTTTCCTCTTTGTCATCACTGCTATCCTTCTGTTGTTGACACAAAACACACAAAAAGGAAAACGCAAACATGCTTGGAAATGAGTTCATACCAAAGAGGCTAACTGTTCAGATTCCCCCCCCCCCCAAAATATGACTTCATTCTCTTAAAGGTCCCGTTTTGTGGCTATTTAGACCTCCATGGAGTGACTCTCTAACATGGGACTTAGTATCAAAATTCGATTGAGCTGCTTTCAGGCCTCTCACTCAGCAGAAAAACCGCTGGAACTCAGGAAGGCGTTGACGGTTTGAAGTCATATTTCACATGTTTACTGAGGCACCAAAGAGACAATATTACATCTTAAATACGAGAAGAAGTTGGTTTGGCAAAATATGGGACTTTTAAATGGTGATTTTCTTTTCAGAAAACAATCAATATATTCTCTTTCATTGAAATTTTTCCCAGAAAAATATGACCTTATTCTCAAAAATAGCGCACCTTTTTCCTGAAAATGTTGACTTTACACTTTAAATCCAGCCATTTAACATTTTTTCTTGAAAAAAATGCTGCTTTATTGTCATGAATTAAGACTTTTTTTCCCGAAAAAATATGACATTATTCTTGTAAGTTGGAACTTCCCCCTAAATATGACTTCATTCTTGTAATTTATGACTGTTTTTTTTTTTTTTTCCTTGAAAAAATGCTACAGGTACTTTGGAAATTGAGACTTTATTTCTGAAAAAAATATGACATCATTCTTTTAAATTGTGACTTTGTTTCTTTGAAAATATATTATGTATATTTTTTCCCACGTGACGTCACCACAAAGGTTTCCCAGTGATGGACAAAAGAAAAGTGTGATGACAACCGTAGAACCACAAATGAAAAACAGCTTCTACATTACACAAAAGGGTGAGTACTCAATTTTTACCTTGGTTAACTCACTTAATTTACATTGGTAAGAATATCAAAATGTTACTTAAAACATTGCCGGTACACTTAATAAAGGCTTTATGATGGCGACGGTTTGACCAGGTAACAGATGCATATCATTTGTTATAGGAAACTTATTCTACAAATCGATTTGACAGCATTTTATCAAATTTTGAATCATCCTTTGAGGCCTTTCAACACAGTTCACGCCGAGCAATATTGTTTAAAGTGATTTTTTTCGTCCCTACTAAAATTAACCTGTGCCAAATTAAAACACATGGCGGATGAAAATACCCTAAATGTTTTTTTCGTCTCCGCTGCAGCCATACGCGTGCGTGTTCGTCGCCCGCGTGCGCGTCCTATCGCGGGCCATGTGACTCAGCGTGGCTTTCGCCGGCCACATCATCGAGATGTCCTCGCATGTAGACCATAATCATCTCCTGACATTAAAGGCCACTCGTTTTTCTCTAGTGTGTAATAAAAGGGGACTTCCACAAAAACAGCTTATAACTTTCTACAAATCACATCCCATCAAAAGGTTTCCGTGTTGGGGTTTATTCCCACTTTGTCGTGTGAAGGAGACTCTGACAACATTCTGACAGATTTCTGCTCATTTTTGGGCTCGTCAAGTCACTCAGCGGCCAAGTCAATAGTTACTGTGATTTGAAAGTAATTAGTTGTTTAGCGCTACTGTAAATATGTCAACAGGTCCCGAGAGCAGTCCTTGTACCGCAGTATCATGACTGGCATGTAGATCACCCAATAACTGCGTGAACAGTTACTGAAAAGTGCGTCAATGACAGGACAGTCCAATTATAAAAGCACTTCTCAGGTGCTACGTGCTGCAGTAAACAGGTTAACTGGTTAGCGAGTTGAATCCTTGCTGCTGGATATGAACAGTGACTAAAAAGCTGACCGATGAAAGTGCGCATTCGAGTCCGCCGGAAAAAATGGACGCAGAATCAGAATTTTTTGATTTGAATCACAATGAAGAATAAAGAATAACACACTACTTACTTTATTCTGACAGGAGCCACAATGCTGCCATGCCGAATTGACATTTCAAACAGTTCACAGTGTTTAGGCTTCGCTTTTGGCCGACGCTATTTTGACTAACTGTACATAGTTTCTGCCCATGTACCCAGTGTAGCTCAATTAAGTTTGTTTAAAAAAACAAGAGCTCTCCCCTGGAGGAGGGTTCTATTAGCCTAACGACGAGATGCTGCACGGATAACATGGGAGCACCACAACAGAGGCCAGCGGAAAGGAGCCATCGCTGGAGGGGCGACCGCGGCAGATTGAATGGGAGAAAGTTTGTCCGGCACAGCGTGAAAGATGATGAGACCGGCTAGGTAGCCAGGAGGCTGAGTAGCTAGTAGACTAGGTGGAAAGGTGGCAGCGTGGTGCAGTCCGCGAGGATTTATGGCACCGATGAGCACAAAACAGACTTGGGGTTCAACAGTGAGGGATCCTTGTTAAAATAAGCCATTTTAAACCGAAAACAAAAACTTTTCTGTTTGGCGATATGGCAGCTGAAACTCGTCAGTCAAAACTTAACAATGTCCTCTCTTACAGGTTCAATAGATAGTTTTCAAATAATCAAATTGGATTTTTCATTTGTTGGACTATTATTGCGAAATGGTACAAGTAGTAATGATTCAATTGTGATTTGCTAGTCATTCGTTACTGTCAATACAAACAGCAAATAGGATTTTAGGGGCCAAGTCTGAGCACTACTCGCCAAGCACCATGTGCTACTATAAACCCGCTAACTGGTCCAGAATTTAATTCTTACGGATTCACCACTAGACGGCCCAATGACTGCCTGAACAGTGACGCTGATGTGAGCTGATGACGGTACAGTAAAACTATGAATTACATTCTACTGTTAACAGGTCCCGAGGGCTGTCCTTGTTTCGGAGTCGACATGTGGACCAACTAACTACATGAACAATAAATGAAAAGCTAACCAGTGACAAAGAAAAGCACAAAGTAATACGACTGTGATGGCATTTCTCCCAACATCGGAGAGTGGCGATGATCCAAAAGAGTGGGATGAGGATAAAGAAAGGTCGGGGATGGACGGGCAAGACAGATAAAAAGGGGGAAAAGGAGAGCGAGCCAGCCAGTGAAGGTCAGTGTTGTAGACGGGAGGCGAAACTCTGAGAAAGTCTCCAAATAAAGCAGCCAGGGGGAGGAAAGGGAGGGAGGATGTAATCTCTGCCTTCACCAGAGAGGAGAGGAGGGTGGGAAGGGTTTTGGACTTCGCTTCACACACACACACACACATACACACAAACAAGCTGGCCATGCCAGGCGGTTAGGTGGGAGGATGTAAGGGAGAGGGCTACACCCTTGAGCTGCAGCTTTGTTGTGTGACACATAGACAGCCCACCCTAACATTCCCACCCCTAAATTTGGCCTTGAATACAATTGCAGGTTTGAGGGCAACAAATCGGACCCGGCCACGCAGGCGGTACTGACGCGGCCCAGGACTGGCCCGAAAAGAAATGACTCAAACTAGGAGGAGGACAAGCAGGACGAGGAGTAGGTACACTGATTTTTTTTAATTCGGTTTTCAGCCCCAAAACTGAAAAAAAGAAGTGTAAGCCTGACATTTCACGAGAAAGTCAAAATACACAACCACTGCATGGTACTGACTCCACTCCATATATACAGTGGGGCAAGAAAGTATTTAGTCAGCCACCAATTGTGCAAGTTCTCCCATTTAAAAAGATGAGAGAAGCCTGAAATTTTCATCATAGGTATACCTCACCCATGACAGAAAATCAGGGGGAAAAAATCCAGAAAATAACATTGTCTGATTTTTAAAGAATTTATTAGCAAATTAGGGTGGAAAATATGTATTTGGTCACCTACAATCAACTCTGGGAGAAATTATTAGAAAATTGAAGACATACAAGACCATTGATAATCTCCCTCGATCTGGGGTCCAAGCTAAATCATAACTTTTGGGGTCAAAATGATCACAAGAATGGAGAGCAAAAATCCCAGAACCACACGTGGGGACCAAGTGAATGACCTGCAGAGAGCTGGGACCAAAGTAACAAAGGCTACCATCAGTAACACACCACGCCACCAGGGACTCAAATCCTGCAGTGCCAGACGCGTCCCCTTCCTTAAGCCAGTACATGTCCAGGCCCGTCTGAAGTTTGCTAGAGAGCATTTGGATGATCCAGAAGAGGACTGGGAGAATGTCATATGGTCAGATGAAACCAAAAAATAACTTTTGGGTAAAAACTCAACTTGTCGTGTTTCAGAATCAGAATCAGAATCATCTTTATTTGCCAAGTATGTCCAAAAACACACAAGGAATTTGTCTCCGGTAATTGGAGCCGCTCTAGTACGACAAAAGACAGTCAATTGACAGAGAACACTTTGGAGACATAAAGACATTGACGAAAAAAACAGTCACTGAGCAGTAAAGGGTTGCTAGTTATCTGGTAATGCCGGTACATTTCTTTTTTTTTTTTTGACAATTGTGCAAAAAAAAAAAAAAGGAGGAGGAGAAAGAATGCTGAGTTGCATCCAAAGAACACCATACCTACTGTGAAGCATGGGGGTGGAAACATCATCCTTTGGGGCTGTTTTTCCTGCAAAGGCACTAGGACAACTGATCCGTGTAAAGGAAAGAATGAATGGGGCCATGTATCGTGAGATTTTGAGTGAAAACCTCCTTCCATCAGCAAGGGCATTGAAGATGAAATGTGGCTGGGTCTTTTAGCATGACAATGATCCCAAACACACCGCCCGGGTAACGAAGTAGTGGCTTCATAAGAAGCATTTCAAGGTCCTGGAGTGGTCTAGCCAGTCTCCAGATCTCAACCCCATAGAAAATCTTTGGAGGGAGTTGAAAGTCTGTGTTGCCCAGCGACAGCCACAAAACATCACTTCTGTGGAGGAGATCTGCATGGCGGAATGGGCCAAAATACCAACAACAGTATGCAAAAACCTTGTGAAGGCTTACAGAAAACGTTTGACCTCCGTCATTGGCAACAAAGGATATATAACAAAGTATTGAGATGAACTTTTGATATTGACCAAATACTTATTTTGCACCATAATTTGCTCATAAATTCTTTAAAAATCAGACAATGTGATTTTCTGGATTTGTTTTTTCTCATTTTGTCTCTCATAGGTGAGCTATACCTATGATGAAATGTCAGGCCTCTCTCATCTTTTTAAGTGGGAGAACTTGCACAATTGGTGGCTGACTAAATACTTTTTTGCCCCACCTTTATAAGTATATATAAAAAGGTATTAAACTACCAAAATGAAGAAAATAGATTGTCAATTTTTTTATATCATATATAGAATTCATGTTATAATAATACATCAATGTAACAACATAATATTTTGGAATATATATATTATCATAAAAATAGCCCATGGCTCCACTTCCGCAAGGCAGGGCCACCTGGTAAAATGTGCAAACTGTTTTATCGATGGCGAGATACATCTTTCATTGTGGTTTTTGCGGTGAGTGTTTTTCTTTCTCTTTTTTTTTTGATAGAAGGAAAGTGTGTGGCTACAGCTACCAAAGCAGCCATTTTTTTTCATAACTTCTATGGCTGCACACATTTCTCTCCCCACCACTTCATACTGGCTATAAACATGTGTACACACACACACACACACAAACAGTGTTTATTCTGAGTGTGCATCCCACCCCGATGACCGCTTTGGGCTCTAAGTCATTCTCCACTTAATTTACTGTCCTCCACCACCAGTCAACTGCTGTGTAATTACCACGTGTACGACACACACACACACACACGCAGAAACACATACACAAGGTGCATGGACACACAATTATACACTCATAATTATACCCGTTGTACGCATACAAATGCACGGAGAAGAGATAAGAGCAATAAAGATGAATTGATAGGACAACATGAGCATTGGTGAGTACAAGATGTGCTGTTTGATATTTTTTCCTCACATGTGGTCAATACAACTACGTGTGTGTGTGTCTGTGTGTGTGCGCGTGTGTGCGTGTGTGTGTGCGTGCACGCGTGTGCGTGTGTGTTGTATGGTAGGAAAAAACATTTCCAGGCAGTTTAATATTTAGTTTTCATTCCTATAAAACAGATATGCCCAAAGTCCTGCCCCCGGGCCAAATCCGGCCCGTGTGCATCCGAAACCACGGATGCATCCGACACCGCTCGGTTACTGATTTTTTTGAGAGGAGTGGATAGTGACATGAACGTGCGTGAAGAGCTACTTGACAACCAGAGACCTTAAGGACCAAACGAGGGAAAGATTTTTTTGCTTCTGCTTGTTCCGCCGTAGATGACATAAAATTACAGTGGAATAAAATCACGGGGATTATTACGGATGGTGCACCTGCCATGGTTGGCGAGCACAGTAGATTATCAACCCTAGTGTGTAACAAAGTAAGCGAAGAAGGAGTTAAAGCTATAAAACTCCATTGTATTATTCACCAACAAGTTCTATGTGCCAAAGATCTGAAATATGATCACGTTATGAAACCGGTGATAAAGGCTATTAATTATATTCGCTCCAAAGCCCTGTGCAACCGCCAGTTTCAACAATTTCTAATGGATATCCACGCTGAATACGGAGATGTTGTGTATCACACTGATGCCCTGAACATTAGGCCTTCAGGGGCAAAATGCATTGATAAGCCAAATGTATTCACATATTGAAGCCTTTCGGACCAAGCTGCTACTTTTCCAAACCTACCTTTCACAAACGCAGCCCAATACCACACATTTCCAATCTCTGCAAGAAATAATGACCTGTTTTCCAGCGCACAATATCAGTGCGCAAATGAGGAAGTATGCCGGAAATGTTCATCTCTGACTGAGGAGCTTCAACAGTGTTTCAGGGATTTTGCAACTATTGAAAAGGAGATCACGCTTTTTTTCCTCTCCCGTTTCCGTGGATCTCAGTGACGTTCCAGCCAACCTGCAGTTGGAGCTCATTGAGCTGCAGTGTGACACGGAGTGTCGCAGCCGGTACCAACAACTCCATCTTGTCAACTCCCTCTTTACCAGCAGCTGGATAAAGACCGGTTCCAAGAGATTCGCACATTTGCTAAGAAAATGTTGAGCTTGTTTGGATCGACATACTTGTGCGAGACGACATTCTCAGTCATGAACATGAATAAGAACCGCGTGAGGACAAGACTAAGTGACTCCCACCCTCGTGACATCATCGCTTTTGAGCCAGACCTGCCCCATTTACTGCAGTCGAGATCTCAGTATCACCTTAAAAGTATGTGTCAGTCCTTAACGCACTTGGACAGATGTTAACCCTCATTCATTCAAAACAAAAATCTACAATAACAAAATCTAATGCTGGAGACTTCTTCCTCTTCTTCTCTTGTAATAAGTGTTGCGAAAAGGCCAAAGAAAAAGCCAAATACAACAGCGTTGCACTTTGGATGCTCAGTGACCTGAGCTCTCATTCAAAGTCCGAGGTATTTGTGCGACTTTGGGAGTGTATTTTGTTCCACGCTGCAGTGCACATCTGAAGCCACAGCCCCCAGCCTCCCCTCACCCTGGTGACCACAGGCCAACCCACGCATGCACACACACAAACACACACACATGCACACACATACATACACGCACACACTCCTGCCTGGTCCCTCAAGGCCCTCATTAGGGGTCTGACTTCATGGGTGACGCCCAGCAGGTGCTTTTTAATTTTTTTTTGGACGCAAGGTCTGTCACATGACAAAAAGCACAAAATAATATTCATATTCACATGTATTATTTATACATTTTTCTTGTGCTCACAAATACTCTTGTATCCCACAGAAGTTTCCCTATTTTTATTTTTCAAATTACTCCCTGCAGTAACTAAATATATCTGTGGGGCTAATGTGAATACCATAGCAACTAAAGCAACTATGTTCCGTTTTTTTAAGAGCCACCATGAAAAATATCAATTCAAAAAGATGTATTATCAAATAAAATATTAATACAACAGAAAAAATGTGTAACATTCTATCAAATGGAGATTTAAACACATAGTGTAAAATATAGTGTATATTATAGAAATGTTATATAATATGATTTAAAATGTGTAATGTATGTAAAATATAGATGCAAATAATACACAATATTAACTTATAGACTTATGAGAAAGGTTTCTTGTCCGAACAGGAAAGTAGTCCATTACATGTGTGCATTATGGTTGCCCTTAACTACCGGGTGATTGAAAAGTAACTCCCTATTTTCAAGTACTTGTATTTTATTTCTGAACTATAATTCTTACAAGAAATGAACATGAGAAGAAAGTGTATTGCATGGAGTTTTATTTAAAATTTGATATGGGCGCCAACATTAGCCACCAGTTTCTCAAGCCGCTTGGGAACCGCATTAACTGAATTCACAAGGAACTCTTGTGGGATGGAAGACCTAACTTCTCATAAGCTCTTCCAAAGTCATTGGGTTGGTAGAATAGACTTGGTCCTTTAATCATGGAACATACACAAAAACATTGAGAAAAATTTTACAACATATGAATAAATTGTAAGTATTTTAAAATAGGGAGTTACTTCTCAATCACCCTGTAGACTTAAGTTTGCATTTCTGTGTGAAAATGAAAATGCAGGAGTTAGTTTCGTTATATTTTCACCTGGGACTTTATTATATGGACATCAGTGCTTTATGTACAACTCGTCACTATTACGTTGTTTTAAAATTTAAAACGAATTTGGAATTACTCTAGTCTATATATATATATATATATATATATATATATATATATATATATATATAAAATTTCAAGTAAATATTACAGATAAATTAATATTTATATTATAATAATTATAACAGCTATATTTTGTTACATTGAAATTCTAATAAGATTATAATACCTATTTCCCACAAGCATGTTTTTTTTAATGATTGCGCATGTATAAAATATTCACATACATCCATCCATTTTCCGTACTGCTTTATCCTCACAAGGGTGGCGGGCGTGCTGGAGCCTATCCCAGCTATCTTCGGGCGAGAGGCGGGGTACACCCTGAACTGGTCCCCAGCCAATAGCAGGGCAAATAGAAACAAACAACCATGCACACTCACATTCACATCTACGGGCAATTTGAGTCTTCAATCAATCTACCACGCATGTTTTGGGGATGTGGGAGGAAACCGGAGTACCCGGAGAAAACCCACGCAGGCACGGGGAGAACATGCAAACTCCACACAGGGGGGGGGGCTGGGATTTGAAACCCGGTCCTCAGAACTGTGAGGCAGTCGTCCACCGTGCCGCCCATTCACATACAATTATGCAAAAACATGCAGAAATGTTCATAATCAATACAACACTCACTTGAGAAACGTATAGGACATATTCAAGTTTAAATTTAAAAAAAGAGTCAAGACTACACATTCAGCTCAGCCTTGTGTGGGATGCTGTTTGGTACACAGACACACACACACACACACATATACACAGGTCAGGAAGGGTCACTTAGTGGGCAGATTATTAAGTTTTAACATTCCTTCATGGAGTCCTCCCACTAAACAAGCAGGCACACACACATACATATATTCAGAGACAATGTTCCCAAATGAAGCAAAGAAGAATGAATGAAAACAAGCGACAAAGGTCTCTAAACTAGCAGTGAACTTGAATGCAAAGTGAGAATAAGTCATTTTGAGTCACTCCCATTCATTCGAAAACAGTCATCCATTCAAGACACCTCCCTCAAATAGAAGTTGATTTTCCCCCTCAGGAAAACAAAATGGCTTTATAACTGTTACTAGCTCACTTCACAGACGCTATTGTTTACAAACAGACTTCAAAGAGTTAACGCCGAAGCGCGTTTAAACTCAATTACTCACCAAAAACAGCAGCACATGCCGAGGCACATAAACAGTAGCACAAAGGAAATATGGTATCCAGTCTTACAGTCTGTTGTAAACAACTTCCCTAACAGAAAAAAAATATACAAAAATGCCTGGAAAAATGGCGGCACGGTGGCCGACTGGTTAGAGCGTCAGCCTCACAGTTCTGAGGACCCGGGTTCAATCCCCGGCCCCGCCTGTGTGGAGTTTGCATGTTCTCCCCGTGCCTGCGTGGGTTTTCTCCGGGCACTCCGGTTTCCTCCCACATCCCAAAAACATGCATGAATTGGAGACTCTAAATTGCCCATAGGTGTGAATGTGAGTGTGAATGGTTGTTTGTTTGTATGTGCCCTGCGATTGGCTGGCAACCAGTTCAGGGCGTACCCCGCCTCCTGCCCGATGACAGCTGGGATAGACTCCAGCACGCCCGCGACCCTAGTGAGGGGAAGCGGCTCAGTAAATGGATGGATGGCCTGGAAAAATGGAGAGCAGCTACAAGAACACCTCACACGATGACACCACATGAAGTTGGTCACGACATTGTGGACTGAAGGAAGCAAAGCGAACTCAGCAGAACTATCTCTGCTGTGCAGGGAAACTCGTTTGCAGCATGCAGCAAGGCCCTACACTTGAATTCATCTGATGGACTGTTTCAGTGCTGCTGTTTTGGTTAGCAACAGAGTTCAAATGGGCTCAGCTGTTCAATTTTTAATGTCTGTGTGTGAACAATAGGGTCCATAACCCTAACTCATTAGATCATGGAGGTGTGCCTTATATTGTGGCAGCGATTAACAATACAAGCTGTTTGTGAGAAATAGGGAGTGAGAACCACGAAATGTGAACTTACGCGAATACTTGACGCTCCCCTAAAAGTGATTATAATGTCCTATTTTATTAGTTTAAGCAAAAATATACCACCAACTATGATCCCAAAACACTTTAATAGAATGTCAAACACTTACAAACATCTTCCAACATTGCTGTACCCTTTAAAATACAGCAGAGTAAACAGTTTACAGCTAAGCATGCACATATACTGTACAGTATCTGTACGTACGATGTAAAAACTAAACATTTGACTGTACAGCAAAGCGCAGGAGTTACATCAATAGTGCCAACACTCCTGGGACAGCCCGTGCTGTCAGAAATGCTCCTGCTTTGTAGGAAATCCTGCTGCTGCGTCGGATGGCTCGCACTTCGGTGGTTACTGACACGAAACCAGCGGATCCACGCAGCGACAACGCGAACTGGCGGTCGTTAATAGGTTTAGCTATGTTCAACTGAACTTTTGTTACGGATTCCATTGGTTTTGATGCCCTGTTTAGTCCGAGTTTGGTGAAACTGTTGGATTAAACAACATGGCGCTTCGACCTTATCTAGCCACTCCACTGACTATCCATCAATAATCTAATGTGGCTGCAGTTAGATTGTGATTGGATGAGCCAGTGTGTGTAGGTGGGACTTCTACCTCCTGCCTTTCGCAACCAAAGTTTGGTTGAATGGAAGTTTAGTTGAGCGGACAAATGATTTGATGTTTTTTTTGGCAAGTTTACGGCTGACTAACCATTCGTTTTCTCATTTAAAGAGACGCTACAATACAATGTTAGATTTCTGTTTGGATGAGTGTGTGTGTAGGTGGAACGTCTGCCTTCCACCGCAGAGTTTGATTGAACGGAAGTTATATGTACAAATGCAGTAGAGGGTTAGGGTTATTTTGCCCCGAAAAATCATCATCTTCAGACATTTTTTGCCACATTACAGAAAATCGCAAATGTTTTCCGGGAATATAAGAAGATATGTTCTCCCACCTCCCCCCAAAAATCCATGAATAGATTAATTTGCGAATGCTGAACTGAAAATATGCAGAGGACCAATGTTTAACATTTCCTTTGTCAAGCGTTGAAGGTCATGATTATGTTGTACTTCTTCCACCCTGTATCCTTCCTCCCTTCCTCCCTTCCTGTAGTTCTCCTGCACTTGATATCATTTTCACCCCCACCCCAAGAGCCTCAACTCCACGATGCATTTGCTATCACAAATACCCCTCCTTCCACCGTCCTTCCTAGCTGTGTGTTTGCCGGTTGAACTTCCCTCTGTGTTCCATCTGCCCCTTTGCCACCTCTCCCACTGCCTCGCAGCAGACCCACCTACTCAACGGGTGCTCAGCGTGCATACACGCAGACGAGGCGTCCCCACTCTGGTGAGCTTGCTCAGCGGGAGGGGGGGGGGGGGGGGGTCTGTCGGGCTGCCGGGTGTCGAGAGCTTTGGGTCTGCAGCTTCCAAATGTGGAGCTAAAGCTCATATTAGGAATGCCATGTTCATATTGGACATGTCGGCGCTCCACAATGTTGCATCTGTCCATGCTAACCAAAACAGCAGAACCTCCTGAGGCATGTGAACAGACTCTTGAATGAGTTCAAATGTAGACTTTCCTGCACAGTACTAAAGGTGATGATGGAGTTTTTTTTTTTTTTAGCAACTTCTATGCAACTACATGCAGTCGCTCCACAATTTCGTGTGTTTAGACTTACTACATACGAGTTCCCTGTGCAACATTAAACCTATCTCTCTCTCTCTCTCTCTCACTCTTGCTCTCGCTCTCTATCTCTCTCTCTCTCTCTCTCTCTCTCTCTATATATATATATGTCCATCCATTTTCTGAGTTGCTTCTCCTCACTAGGGTCGCGGGTGTGCTGGAGCCTATCCCAGCTGTCATCGGGCAGGAGGCAGGGTACACCCTGAACTGGTTGCCAGCCAATCGCAGGGCACATACAAACAAACAACCATTCGCACTCACAGTCATGCCTACGGGCAATTTAGAGTCTCCAATTAATGCATGTTTTTGGGATGTGGGAGGAAACCGGAGTGCCCGGAGAAAACCCACGCAGGCACGGGGAGAACATGCAAACTCCACACAGGCGGGGCCGGGGATTGAACCCGGGTCCTCAGAACTGTGAGGCTGACGCTCTAACCAGTCGGCCACCGTGCCGCGCACATTCACACCTATGGGCAATTTAGAGTCTCCAATTAATGCATGTTTTCGGGATGTGGGAGGAAACCGGAGTGCCCGGAGAAAACCCACGCAGGTACGGGGAGAACATGCAAACTCCACACAGTCAGGACCGGGGATTGAACCCGGGTCCTCAGAACTGTGAGGCTGACGCTCTAACCAGTATATATATATATATATATATATATATATATATATATATATATATATATATATATATATATGTATATATATATATATACATATATACAACCTGACCTCGCTTGTTTCTTTTTTTTTTTCATTTTACTTTTAAGCAAACTACTAAACTAAAAACCTTTTACACTCAAAAATAGAAAGAATTAAACATTTAAATAACCTTTAAAACGTTTAATTAACTTTTAGCATAGGACACATTATATAGTAATAATTATAATGGCCGACTGGTTAGAACGTCTGCCGCACAGTTCTGAGGACCGGGGTTCAATCCCGGTCCCCGCCTGTGTGGAGTTTGTATGTTCTCCCTATGTCTGAGTGGGTTTTCTCCAGGTACTCCGGTTTCCTCCCACATCCCCAAAAATTTAAGACTCTAAATTGCCATTCGGTGTGAATCTGAGTGCGAATGCTTGTTTGTTTGTATGTGTCCTGCGATTGGCTGGCAGCCAATTCAGGGTGTACCCCGCCTCTCGCCCGAAGGTAGCTGAGATAGGCTCCAGCACGCCCGCGACCCTAGTGAGGATAAGCGGTTCGGAAAACGTGAAGACGGATATCTTGCATATAAAAAAAACATGTGTAATCAGAGAATAGTCTGCTAATTAGCAAGTAATGCACCACTACTACTGTATATGGCATTATTGGTTGGCCTTGACGGAGGTCTGCACTCTTTTTATGTGTCTTTACGATGAATTTGGGGCCTAGCTCTTGCATTGGTTTGAATCAGCTCATGCAAGTGTTACCTAATGTTGTGATTGGTGGGATTATAACTCCAATGTATTAATTCTTTTGGCAGACGAACAAAAAAAAAAACAACCCAGTACATTTTATGTTATTCACATATTTCATTGCATGTGGGGATTATCTTTAAAATAACATTTATATTATGTAACATTATTTAGTCCCAGATTTAAGTAGCTGTCTTCAAACGTTTTATTTATTTTTTTTCCTACATGAAACTGCTCTGTCGTGCCACATGTTTTATAATGATGATGATATAATGAGTTGACACCCACTGAAGTATGTTGTATTGTATTAGATACAGAGCATTCAGCGCCATCTCTCACTTTTTGATTTGTGTGCTGCCCCCACCTACTGGCTGCAAATCTAACATTGTTTTTGTTACTCAACAAAATGGCTCCGGGCCCATTTGTCAGTGGGTAGTCACTTCCCACACAGACACACATCCCAAAGTCAAATTGCAGCACAACACTGCAACACGAGGCCTAATGAGCTGATATTACACACAATGTGCTAATTATCTGCAGACATGTTGAATTACATACAAAACAAAAAAAGCCAGATGACAGAGCTCTGCGGGGAGAGGCTGTGACTTTAGGAGCGGTGTACTATCCTGACTTGATGTTTGTGTTTTGTTTTTTTCCTTTTATAACGCACGCAGATGGAGCCAGAGGCACACGGAAATATCATCACTGCTAATTGCTGCCTTGGTGGTACCCATCCCGCAGCCTGAGGAGTAATGAAAAACTGCTCTTTCTGTGTCATGCATGTATTCTTTCTACAGTTTACTATGAAGGGTGTCTCTAGTGGTTAGCACATGCGCCTCACGGTTTTGAGGTTGGGGGTTCGAATCTGGGTTAGGGCCTTTCATGGTCTCCCTATGCTTGTGTGGGTTCTCTCTGGGTACTTAGACACATTCCAAAAAACATGCATGTGAGGTTGAATGAAGCCTCCGAATTGTCCTTCGGTGTGAATGTGAGGGCAAATTGAAATTTGGCTAGGTGTGCTGGCTGGTGACCAGTTCAGGGTGTACGCCACCTCGGACGAATGCAGTGCCTTCAATGTTATTGTTGGCCTCCTAGTTTTCGTCTCATCTTGTCATCAATTTTGGAGGGACGTCCAGTTCTACAGTTCATCGTTCTGTTTTTTTTTTTTTTTTAACGGTTAACTTGTTTATACACTTGTATGACTGTAAAAAAAAAATTATCAAAAAAACCCTCCTCTTTACTTTTTCTTTGACTTTTGAAAATGTGATTTTACACTATGGTACCATTGATGACAAAGAGGATTTATGTGATGACAACCATAGAACTGGAAATGGAAGCTATTGCGACTTAGTGGTGGCGCAGTTATGAAAGTATCTCTCAAAGATCAGGAAATGACATTTATGTCTCTTTATGTTTTTATGTGAAAAGGTTCAACTCCCAAATAAGCAGCAGTAAACATTTGCCAAGGAGTCGATCACCGCATTAGCATTTATGCTTATGCTTAAAACTCTTTCAGTGCCAGCCCTCCCAGTTAACATGGATATCTGACTTCTAAAGCAATCAATGGCAGTGAATGTGTTCTTCTTTTTACACGTGTTATAATGCGCTAAATCCGCATTTGTAGCATCATACCTAGGTGCTTTACAGAAAGCGTCACTTTTCATAGCGTCCACAAGGGGTCATGATTACATGTTTTTGTTAAGGTGGTCCTCGACTGTGGTGGACAGCATGTTTGCATCTTTTTCTATGCTTCACTTGACGATTCATTAGGTACAACTACACGATCCAAGCTCCATCCTAAGATACAATGCAGTATATTACAATCACGCTCAATTTTTGCAATGACACTGACAGAGGTTGAAATAGTGCATAAAATAAAAACACAATAATGAAATATAATGCAATCAATACAATTCTAGTGTGCAATATTGATAACGGGACACAAAATATTATCACATTGCGCATTAAACAATAAAATATTTTTGTGTATGTACTAGAAACATTGCAATTAGGCTTCCAAAATTACAGCAAACGTGAATTACAGCAAATGGAGTACTGTATAATGGCAATTCATAGGAATAAACGTTTTAAAAAAAAAGGTTTATTTTAAAAAACAATTGTCGTCAAATGTGTTTCTATAAGGGAAACTTAAAATATGTATTGAAGCATAATGGGGTATATAAATGCAATCTGTTAAATAAAAGTATTTTTGGGGCTAAACTGATCAAGAAACAATGTTTAGTTTTTTTTTTTAACTGAAAGTTTGTTCCCTGTTGGCAAGCATTGAGCTAAATATTGATTTCATATACAGTACTAGTAATTTGCTACGAACAGTAAATTTAAGCCTCGATACATTCTATTTGTCACAAGAGTGGATTTTACGCGTTCTCTCAGCCTTTTTTTAATGACGTTTAACCTGACGTCGCCGTTGTTGTTGTCCATTCAAGACTACATTTCCCATGAGGCACCCCTCCGACTTGCACGTGTCAACGCTGCCAGCAAACCGGACTAGACGTCACATTCCTGCATTCTTTTTCTCCCCGGGTTTTCTACGTTGCCGTTAGCTAACATTACCCCCTTCTATACACTTCTTCCCATTTTTTTCCCCCTCTCACTCCCCCCAAACAAACACAGTCATGACGCGGCGGGTTTGATACGAGAAGGAGGTGAACCCGGGTTTCAGAGACACATTCTCAATTCGGGTGAGCATTAATCTCATTATAAACCAGTTGGTTTATGTATGTGTTTCCAGAGCTAACAAGTACACATACCAAGGTTTACGTGGTAAATGTTCTTGGAGTCTCCTTATGCTATGACGTTTTTTTTTGTGTGTGTTTTTTTTCGGTCTGGCTCATAATGTGATTTCCAGTCTATAATGTGTGCTCTTGTTGTCTTGCGGTTGTTAGCATTAGCCGGCCGGTTAGCCGCAAAGTTGGCTTCAGGTCATCGTTGTTGTCTTACACGCGTGGGTTGACTCACTTGGGCGGAGGGTTCACCTTCGTGGTTTTCCTTATGTGTGGACACTTGTTCCCACAATAGTGTTTTTGTTAGTTTGTTTTGTTTTTGTTGTTAAAGACGCTAAAGCTCGTGGCTAACGGATGTAGCTTTTCAGACAATATGGGCGTGGTTATGGTCGAGTAGAGACAAGGAGACTGAGGGGGTTTGTTTTGGGGGGGGGGCATCATTGCATGGTTCAGGTGGTGTCACAATTCCGAGTGTGTGTGTGTACGTGCGTGTTTTCAATGCGAACGTTCAGTTATAAAAAATTTTAATTAAATGGTTCAGTTCGTAATTCAAAATTTGTAATTAAGTTCACTGTTCAAAAATGAACTAGCTCGTAGTTCGTTTTCCCCCCCATTGGGGAATGTCATCGTAGTGTAATTTTGCGCATACGCATAAAATTGGCCAAAGAGCCAACCATTTCCATGTCACATTGACTGAGAAACTTCGTTTTCGTGGATTTGTATCACAGTATGCACATTTGTGCCATCTGATGCAAGGCAAAGACATGCACCAAAGCTAAAGTGGCAACCAAGATTTGCCTTAAATACGAAATTGCGGACAAATGGGGCCCAAATCCATTCACCTGGCCTGACCTGAGTATATGATGTATATGATCGACAACTTTTAATATCGGCCCACACAAAAGATTTACGTTTTTACGAGTCTCTTGATGCAGACGAGTACGTTTTAATCATTCAGTTGTTGATTGGAAAAGGTTAAGAAGGCGAAACGTCTTGATACGTGACCTGTATTTGTATATTTAGTTAAAGTATACGGCTCATATCCCATTGGTAATTTGTGTAAATCAGGGGTATCCAAACATTTGGCATGACATTCCTCGAACCATTGCCATTGTAAATTAACATGTAAATATGTAACTATTAGACTTTACACTGATCTGATCGGCTTTATCGGTATCGGCCGATAATTACCATTTTATGCTGATCGGCTTTCATGTCATAAGTCATCGATCTGATCAATGATGTCATCGATCGGCTCCGCACAAGACATTTAACGCCGCGTCTTCGTCATGTATGAATCTAAAAGCTAGTTTATTTTTAGCCCTGTCCCATGTCTTGTTGCGCAGTACTGTAACTATCTGACGGCCAGTAACGTTTTTTCAATCTTGTCAGTGAAAAAAAACACGTCATCGGTGTGGGACTATTTTGCGGTGTCTCAGACATCCATCGATCCATTTTCTGAGCCGCTTCTCCTCACTAGGGTCGCGGGCGTGCTGGAGCCTATCCCAGCTATCATCGGGCAGGAGGCGGGGTACACCCTGAACTGGTTGCCAGCCAATTGCAGGGCACATAGAAACAAACAACCATTCATACTCACATTCACACCTACGGGGAATTTAGAGTCTTCAATCAACCTACCACGCATGTTTTTGGGATGTGGGCCCGGAGAAAACCCACGCAGGCACAGGGAAAACATGCAAACTCCACACAGGCAAGGCTGGGATTTGAACCCGGTCCTCAAAACTGTGAGGTAGATCAGGAAATTTGGACAGGGGCTGGATTTGGCCCGGGGGCCGGACTTTGGGCATACCTGCTTCAAGGCCTCTTTATACTCACGTGCTCGCGCAGCCGACAACGCCCGCATTGCATCACGTTACCAACGCATTGGGCCGCACTTGACGCGCACACGGCAAAAATTATTGCTGCCTGTAGAAACATCGGAGATCATCTCTCGTGATTGGTCCGTTTTAATCACATGGTGTGGTGACGTACTCGGCGTTCCCCTTGCTACCACATACCACCTACCCCGCTGCCTTCTTGATTGATTTTGCAGCATAATTAAACGTATCATCTGCTCATGTAGGTCCATTTATTTTAACAGGCACTGTTCCACGGTTGCCATTGTTTGTTGCTTTGTTCCTTGTTCCGGAAAGGAAAGTAAAAATGGCTGCCGGAAATTGCCATAAAATGCAGAGGAAACACCACCCTGTGGTGTCCTAGCCAATACCAGCCGTAGCGACACCCCGACTTGGAGGAGAACTGCAGCACATTTTCAAAACAGCATGCGTAGGTTGTGCTTGAGTATAAAGGCAAACTGCGTGGGAGATAGCCGCAGTGACGTCAGCACGGTCACCGCCCGTGCGAGTATAAAGAAGCCTGAACAATGGGTTCGCCCCCTGGTGGCTGGCTGACCTGGTTGCCACTGCTGCAAATGAAGCACTTTTCATATGTTGCAGTGCCCGCATTTTAAATGTGAAAAAATTGCTGACGATCAGGCTCATTTAATAGTGATAGACCGACATGGTTTTTTCAGGTTCGATACCAATTATTAGTAGTCAAGGAGGCCGATAACCGAAAATTGGAACCGATACTTGTTTTGCGGTAAAGAGGAAAATATTGGCCTCTAAATTTTAAATAAAAACTCCAACACATGACTTCATTTAAATGCCTTTGAGCACATCAAACAGCTTTTCAGATTTGCAACATGTTTTTTTCTTTTTTTTTTTTTTTTAAATCTTAGAAAATACTCATCTTTGTATTAAAATTCTAACAAAAAGTGCATGGAGCTCCCAGCCTCAGCAGCATGTCTTACAAAGTTAAATGCAAACTTTAGCAGATAAATAGCTCTATAAAGTTATTTATATTAAATAATTTCCCCAAATTTCTATATAATTGAAATGTTAGTTTTGAATAATAATAATAATACAAATTTTAAGTTCAAAAACAAAAAGTGCAGGGCGTTCCCAGGGTCAGCAGCATCTCTTATTAAGTTAACTGCATATTTAAATGAATAGTGCCCTAAAGTTTCATAATGTCAAGAAAACAAAATTAGAGTTGTCACGTCCACCACAGCAATGGGTCCCCTTTCCACCTGTTGATCACTGGCTCCTTGAGGTACAGATGTAGCTCATCCTCAACGCAGCTACTGGCCAAGCAGGTCACCAGTTTGATGTTCCCAATTGTCTACTAGCAAGGGTTAGCGCAAGGCAAGGCACTGGCAGCTTTCTTTGTACAGTGCATTTAATATACCAGGTAACTCAATGTGCATTACATGATTGAAAGTGCAACATTCACTCTAAGCAAATTCACGGAATTAACACTAACAGACACGTCTTCAGGGACTGCGGGCGATATATATATATATATATATATATATAAACCTTAATCGGTTCATATTAATGTATAGCTTTCTCTTCTCTGTCCCGTGTGTGCGAGACTGAGAGTGTTTGGCATGTATTGCAGGGATTTTACTGCGCGTGGTGTTGTGGGCAGGACAACGTTGGAGAGAGAAGTCACAGACAGAGAGGCTGGCTGCGGCTGCATCAGAGCCAAAATAACCCACCAAAAATAACCCATGTGCACCAAAATAATTGGTCTATCACTATCATTTAATTGTGGCAGGCAAAATAAAAATTAAAAATCATCATTTTCATTGTTGTGGTAACACCCGCCGCGGTGCTCACGACGCAGCAAGCCACTGGCAGAACGCATTTGCAACACAGCCACAACTGAGACACTTAAGGGAAAGTTAACCGTTTATTACATTCGCTAGCCTGCAAGCTAACGAGCTAGCAAGCTAAGGGCCGACGCTAAAAGCTCACTTGACTGTGGCGCCATTGTTAAAACGTCAGTGCTTGGAGTTGTGTGTGTTTGTGTCTCACAAAACAGACACACACACATATACATATGGGAAAGTTAACTGCTTATGAACCATCAGGACAGCGGCACACCGATATTCAGGCAGTAGTTGACTTCAGTGAACCCATTTTCATTGTATAGGTGAAGGTCTTACATCACAGTCCAGCAGCTTGTGCGCAGGTCTTATTTTATATTTCATCGTTTATTTAACCAGGTAAAAACTTATTGAGAGATAAAATCTCTCTTTCAAAAGGAGAATATTATATGGACTGACGAGATGAAAGTTGGTTTTTGGCAGGTATGTGTCTCGTTACATCTGGCATAAATGTGGAACGGCAAGGTCAATTCCTTTGTTTCTTTTGAATACTGAAGACATCTGAGTTTCAGGGCAGAGCACCTTTTGTTTGAAGCCACCCACTTTTTAAGTGAGCAAAAGTATTGGAACAGACATGATTAAATAAACTTAAAGTTAATCAAATTTAATATTTTGGTGCATAACCCTTAGTTGCAATAACTGCATCAAGCCTGCAACCCATTGACTTCACCAGACTGTTGCATTCTTCATCTGAAATGCTTTTCCAGTTCTTTACTGCAGCCTCTTTCAGTTCTTGTTTCTTTCTGGGGGTTTCTCCCTTCACTCTCCTCTTCAGGAGGTAAAATGCATGCTCTGTTTGGTTAAGGTCTGGTGATTGACTCAGCCAGTCTAAGACTTTCCACTTTTCCCCCCTGATGAAGTCCTTTGTTGTGTTGGCAGTGTATTTTGGGTCATTGTCTTGTTGCATTATGAAGCTTCTCCCGATTAGTTTGGATGCATTTTTCTTTAAATTGCCAGACATTTGTCTCATATTCATCTTTTCATCTGAAACCCAAATGTCTTCAGTATACAACAAAAACAAAGGAGTTGACCTTGCCATTCCAATACTTTTGGAGGGGACTGTTAGGGCTACACAATATGTTGTTTGACCATCGTCATAGTGAAGTACGTGTACGCAATAGTCACATCGCAGGGTCTGTTTTGACCTGCAAAAAAGATGAAAAGATTGCGATGTACGTGTGAACAATAGTCACATTGCAGGGTCTGTTTGGACCTGCAAAAAATATTAAAAGATTGTACTGCATTTCCTATTTTGCGCTTCAGAATGAAATTAGGCAGGAACACGCAGCTGTGTAAGTGCGCGACATGCGTTCAGGGACAGTGCTTAAACCGGAGTGAATGTGTTTGTTTTATTTATTTTGTTTGGTAATATAATAATAGATAAAGGGGGAGGGGCGGCACGGTAGACGATTGGTTAGCACATCTGCCTCACTGTTCTGAGGACCGGGGTTCAATTCCCGGCCCCGCCTGGAGTTTGCATGTTCTCCCCATGCATGCGTGGGTTTTCTCCGGGTACTCCAGTTTCCTCCCACATCGCAAAAACATGCAGGGTAGGTTAATTGAATACTCTAAATTGCCCGTGAATGTGAGTGTGAATGGTTGTGCCCTGTGATTGGCTGGCGACCAGTTCATGGTGTACCCGCCTCTCGCCCGAAGATAGCTGGGATAGGCTCCAGCACGCCCGCGACCCGAGTGAGGATAAGCGGAACAGAAGATGAATGAATCAAGGGTGGGTGCAGACAGAGGTTTTCGATCATCTACAACAATTTAATCATTACTCTGTAATTGTTAATAAATTATGGCTTCAATATTTATTTTAATGTATTTACTGCATCAATCTTGTAATGGCGTTGCAGCCTTCCTGTATCCACTATTGCTGCTGAAATGATGCACATTCCCCCATTGCGGGACTAAAAGATTATCTTACATTATAAATATTAAATATATTTTATTAATGTACAACTTGCATCAACCCAGAAATTGTAAGCAATATTTTAAGCTTTGGAGGTAGTATCAGAGCTGTAAAACGGGTGTGACAGATCACGTATGTAAGGGAATGCCAGAAAGGTGTGAAAGAGGTGTGAAGTTTAAGACCCTGACACTCACTTCTCCAGTCTGTCAATCAAGTCTTTATATGCCACCTAATTGTCATTAAATTATCAGCTTGAAGGATGCCATGTTGCTGTTTGAAAGCCCACGCGGTTGCAGCAATATTCCGCTTCACTGCGTTCTGTGTAAAAGGCAAAGGCGGATCAATGCCAGGTTCCTGTTACAACTCTAATGTTGGATCATTGTGTGAAAGAGGCTAGTGAACACTGAGGGAGGCCTGCATTTAGCTTAGCATAGCTCCACACTAATTGTTAGTCTTATTGTAGCTTAGCTTTTGTCTGGGGTATTTGTGGGGTCATTATGTGACAAACCACAACCGCTCGGCTGCTCGCTTTGATAAAGGCATAAGGCCTCTTTGTACTCCCGCGCTCGCGCGGCCAACAACGCCCGCATTGCATCACGTGACCGACGCATTGGTCCGCGCGTCCCCCTCGGCGTCACTTGACAAAAATTGTTGCTACGCGTAGAAGGCCGCTGAGATCATCTCTCGTGATTGGTCCGTTTTAGTCACATGCTGTGATGAGGTACTCAGCGTGCCCCTTGGTTCTACATACCATCTACGCCGCCGCCTTCTTGATCGATTTTGCAGCATAATTAAACCTATCATCTGGTCATCTAGGTCCATTTGTTCTAGCAGACACTGTTCCACGGTTGCCATTGTTGTTGCTTTGTTCCTTGAAAGGAAAAACGGCTACTGGAAATGGCCCAAAAATGCAGAGGAAACTCCACCCTTTGGTGTCCTAGCCAATACCAGCTGTAGCGACACCCCCGACTTGGAGGTGAACTGCAGCACATTTTCAAAACTGCGTGTGTGGGTTCCACTCGAGTATAAAGGCAAATTGCACGCGGGCTAGCCGCAGTGACGTCAGCGCGGTCACCGCCCGTGCGAGTATATAGAAGCCTATAGTGTTTGGTACAGCTTTTGCGTTTGATTGTGGGTGTGCTCTACATGGCACACAACACGTCATTGTCAGCTCAGTGTAATAATAGTTGTACTGACACTGCTTGCACATGCTCACTGTTCTCTCATCGGGTCACCAATGTGCCACTGAGAGACAATGAGTCTATTGTGAACACAAACCTATGCAAGCATCCCCATACACAAACATGTCGGCCCCCTTTTACCCCAATGTGGCATATGTGGGCACGTATTTAGGTCATTCAACTCACGCGACAAAACATCTCAAACAGGTTTTACAGTGGATTGTTAGCTGATAATTTCAACCTTTCATTGTAACTTCATCTATGCGTCTCACTTTATGTAATCAACACACACATCTTACTTACCTTAGCTTCACACAATCAACCCATTACTTTTCAATCAATTAATCGATTATCATGCCCATCTCTCACTGTAGCTGTTCAATCATTGTTCCATGTTATGAAGGTCAGATCTTCCTTCTTTATGACCACGTTCCGTTCCTACAGCAGCAACGTAACCTGAATTTGCACTTGTTATATCTCACTGTGGTCTATCACTAAGTAGTAAAGTCACAATTACAGTAAAGAGCAGCTACAGGCCGTAACTATAACATCAATGATAAAATTAAGGCGGTAACCACATATCTTATGGTGCTGCGTGACATCGTATTTTTATTCTACAAACTAGGTCATTATACAACATTTGTAGCCCTGAAACATTGTATGTCGATGGTGTCATAAAGCGATGACCGTCTTTATGGCATTCTATTTTTTTAGACGGTTATAATCACAATTGAACAATTTCTCCCACCCCAGTCAAAAATGTCTTCTTCGTTGCCTGCTAACAGATTGCAAAATTAGGAAAAACGTGTGGTGGTCGTCACCAGTGCTCGGGAGAGGACGTTCATTCAAGGGTTGCTTGAGGTATGTTTATGTACTTTTAATATGATACAGCTCGCAAGCAGTCAACAAAATGTTATGTAGCCTAGAAACCAAGTGCTAGCACTAATGGTTGTATGTAAATATGCCGGCGTTCTGTCAAATCATGCTCTAAAGCTTCGGTAAACATTTGTTTGTGCGTGTGAATAATTGTTGACAACAGCAAGCACGGGAGGCAATTTCCCGGTCACAATACGCAATCCTATTGGTCAACATCAAGGTGCGCTGTCGGAGAGTTGTCGTTGATATGTCACACTACGTGGAAGATAAAAAAATCAAACATGCTAGACTTTTCATTTTGGCGTTGTAGGGCTATAGTAGGGCCAAATTGTTGGTCGTGGATTATGTCACACTACAAGAAGTTTTGTCGTTCCTGACAAAATATTTCGGGCCCGATCTGGGAAATCGCCCCCCCCCGCGATAGCTAATCGGGCCAATATGGGGGATAAAATCCTGTACTCTGATCTAGACATTAGCAGAACACAATCATAAAATGTTTCCTTTTTTATGCCTGTGAGACATGGTGCACCACTAAAACAGCGACCAAAAAAAAAAAACCGCTCTGACATTCATAAACAGATGCCTGAGACGAATATTATACATCAGATTGTTTGATAAAAATGCTAATGTTGAACTTTGGAAGAAAAGACAAAAGGTGTCCAGGGAAACTCAAATCAAGAAACAGAAGTGGTAATAGAGGACACACACTTAGGAAACCAACAGAAAACTGGATGTCTGGCACTAGATTGGAATCCACAAGTCAAGCGAGGGAGACGAAGACCAAAGACAACATGGAGGAGTTCAACCCAGCAAGAAGTTCGGCATCTGGAATCGGACGAAGGCGATTGCCCAGGACCGAGTGATGATGAGGAACTTCATTGAGAACACACCGCTGCACCTGTACCATTTTTAACGTGCCTTTTTTTAGCACTACATTTAAGCAAGAAATCAACTTGATAAAAGGATTATATCTTAATGTACTAACTCAAGTTGGTACAGGTCATTGCTGTTCAATAAGCAGCGATAGCCCTCGTCGTGACCCTGCTCTCGGAAATATAAAAAGACAAAGTCGGTGTAAACCTGCTGTGTGAGATTGTTAAAACAGCCAGTCTGTAGTAGACCAGATTAGCTGTATTAGCCACCCTCGCTGTATGTGGTGGGAACCCTGACTGGCATTCCCGCTGTTTTAGCTCCAGGCTTATGCTTCTTTATGTCTGCTTGTTATGTAACCGCGTACATCTAGGATACCAGACAAGTGTGTTGGAGTTGTTTTCCTGTACAATGTTAAAATTCATTCCAAATCTGAATTAATGCACAGGTCATTTTCAGTTGACATCAGTTTCTCCTGCAGCATTTATTGTAGGCTACATGTCAAGCACGTCTGACTCGGCTGAAAATACAGTCAATAAAAATATCGAAGCTACACAAAAGTAATGACCAGGCTAATCATCAAGCATTAATGTATAGGTTTATTAGGTTACACTGTTCACATACTGAGATTGTGATGCTGAGGTCAGATTTTGTGTGAATTGCTTAGTGTTTTAGCAATCTACTTTTTGTTGTGTTCAGATCCGCAGTATTTTATATGAAAGAATCTGCTGGAGCACCAACCTACTTGACAGGATGCATACCCGCAAAACTCGACTAATCATAGCACTCATAATTCGAGGGACAACTGTATCACCTTACAGTTTGTCAGCAATGTACAATACGACACAACACAAACATGCCAAAGACATGCATAAATGAAACAGCTGTTTACATCACTAATCAATTTTAAAAATGGTCCCTTTTGCTTTCTTGAGAGAAGAAAACCTACTGCACACTTAGAAAAGCTCCATCCCTTTAATTACGTTGTTGTGTCAACACAATTTAGCATTTTATTCCCATTCATTGATCAAATTCAATAATAACCCGGAAGTAACCCAATTGATGTGACCACTTCTTCACCCACCAGTGGTGGCACCATTAGGGGCACTGTACTTCAGATTATTTTTGCCAATGCGGAAGTGAGTCAAATATTGCGTGGACCTGTATCCCGAGTCCTCTCCATTATTCCAGTATTGAGACTTTTTGTCCCTCGTTATTGAATCCATACTTTGTTTTTAATTACAAAAAAAACACTGCCTCTCGTTCTGAGTGTTGTCCTCCGTGTAGTCCTCATCACCAGGACTAAAGCCAAGCAAATGCTGAGGACTCCCCAGCGAATCGCCAGGCCTCGGTATAGAGCATTCCGCGTGCTCCATGGGGATAAATCCTCTTTGCATGGCCGCTGATCAAAGCTGTGACGTAAAGGAGCTTAGCGGCGAATGCCAGGGGGTCAGGTGATCACACACAACAACCCTGACAGGAAGTCAGATGAAGTGGCGGTGGAAAAACAAACAGAGAGGCAAGTGAGGATGTTGACAGTAGCACAGGGATGCTTGTAGGCTTTAATGAAGTTTTAAGATCAGACCCATCAAGGCTATTGTGAAAAGATGGTGCATGTATGGATGCTCGTTGACAGCAGTAATGTGATGCGTTGTTTTCAGACCATGAGGTGAGAGCTCAGCCGTTGTTGTGATGCGCTCATAGGAAATATGACATCCTGCTGATGCTGACTCAGCCCTCACAATTTTTTCCCCGCAAAGGTCACTTTCCTCCTGCGCTTCCCCTCCTCAACGCCCACCTGGCGCCGCTGCCTCGGTTCTCATGGAGAACTCATCAGTGGCGTCTGCGTCGTCAGAGGCTGGCAGCACGCGCTCGCAGGAGATCGAGGAGCTGGAGCGCTTCATTGACAGCTATGTGCTGGAGTACCAGGTGCAAGGGCTGCTGGGAGACAAGGTTGACGGAGACTTGGACCTGGACCTGGACCTGGACGACGGCAGGAAGGTGCCACAGGTTAGCTCATTATTTCACAGAAGAATGGCAGTGACACTTTACAATCAACGTCGTCTGGTTCTGGGGTGGGCAAACCTTTGTCCATACTTTTACTAATTTTGTACATTGTAGGGCGGGGCAATATGACCTAAAATTCATATCACGGTATAAAATGAATCCCTTCACGGTAACGGTGTATATATATCACGATCTAAACTGAAGTGTAAAAATTATAATGGAAGTATTTTTTTAATCGATCGTATCGATCTTCAGCAACGCTAAATTGAGTCAAGGTCCCCTTCCATCCCAGTTTTACTATTTAATTTTGATAATGTTTGATGTCCTTTTATTGGTTTGCATGAACATTTTGGTTGAAAATGCTAAAAATGTCCTTTATCAAGCTACTTAAGTTGGTCTTTTTGGATCGCTCATCATCAGTAATTTAAATATGAAGAACAGCTTGGCTCCTTATCATTGCGTTGGCTATATGGATGTCACCCTCCGATGCCGAGTTCGGACTCAAATCCCTCACGAGTTTCATCGTGGGGGTTACTTATACACTTGGAACACACATTTAAATTCAGTCTTATAAGTATATGCAGTATGTTGTGTTTTACAGCAACACCTACAGTGGGTAGGGTAAGTATTCATAACCCCTTAAATTTTTCACTTTTGTTTAAATTGCAGCCATTTGCTAAAATCATTTAAGTTCATCTTTTCCCCACATTAATGGACACACACCACCCCATATTGACAGAAAAACACTGTAGTGATAATGAGACTTTAAAAAGCAATATTAAGACTTTCTTTTTTTTTGGGGGGGGGGTGGTAATGTTCCACCTTTTGCCTCGAAACAAAAAAAAAAAATGCAGTCTCATAATATCTCGATATATAAGACTTTTTCTCATCCTGTAAGAGTTCAATTTATTTCCTGAAAAAAGTTTTTTAATACTATGCACATTACAAAAAAAAAAAAAAAAAAAAAGTCTCATTAGCCTTTCCGTTTCAGTTACCATGCTAATGATAAATATACGCATGTTGTTCTGAGCACCGAACAGAAACTATACGTGCTCGACACTGGCAGAAAGATGAGGTCAATCTAGAGTGGTATTTTAAAGCAACAAGTCCTAAGGCAGTTTGATTTAATTGGCGTAACTCAGCACACTGTAACAGACAATTTCTCCTGTAGTTTGTATTCTTGAAATCTTTGCAGATTTATTAAAAAAGAAAAACTGAAATATCACACAGCCATAAGTATTGCTCAGTATTTAGTAGAAGCACCCTTTTGAGCTAATAGAGCCATGAGTCTTTTTGGGAATGATGCAACAAGTTTTTCAGACCTGGATTTGGGGATCCTCTACCATTCCTCCTTGCAGATCCTCTCCAGTTCTGTCAGGTTGGATGGTGAACGTTGGTGGACAGCCATTTTCAGGTCTCTCCAGAGATGCTCAATTGGGTTTAAGTCAGGGCTCTCGCCATTCAAGAACAGTCACAGAGTTGTTCTGAAGCCACTCCTTCGTTATTTTAGCTGTGTGCTTAAGGTCATTGTCTTGTTGGAAGTTGAACCTTCGGCCCAGTCTGAGGTCCTGAGCAATATGGAGAAGGTTTTCGTGCAGGATACTTGGCCGCATTCATCTTTCCTTCGATTGCAACCAGTTGTCATGTCCCAGCAGCTGAAAAACACCCCCACAGCATGATGCTGCCACCACCATGCTTCACTGCTGGGACTATATTGGACAGATGATGAGCAGTGCCTGGTTTTCTCCACACATACCGCTTAGAATTAATGCCAAAAAGTTCTATCTTGGTCTCATCAGACCAGAGAATCTTATTTCTCACCATCTTGGTGTTTTTCAGATGTTTTTTTTTTTAGCAAACTCCATGCGGGCTTTTGTGTGTCTTGCACTGAGGAGAGGCTTCCGTCGGGCCACTCTGCCATAAAGCCCCGACTGGAGGAGGGCTGCAGTTGACTTTCTAGAACTTTCTCCCATCTCCCGACTGCTTCTCTGGAGCTCAGCCACAGTGATCTTTGGGTTCTTCTTTACCTCTCTCACCAAGGCTCTTCTCCTCCGATTGCTCAGTTTGGCCGGGCGGCCAGCTCTAGGAAGGGTTTTGCTCGTCCCAAACGTCTTCCATTTTAGGATTATGGAGGCCACTGTGCTCTTAGGAACCTTAAGTGCAGCAGACATATTTTTTTTAACCTTGGCCAGATCTGTGCCTTGCCACAATTGTGTCTCTGAGCTCTTCAGGCAGTTCCTTTGACCACATGATTCTCATTTGCTCCGACATGCACTGTGAGCTGTCAGGTGTGTGGCTTTCCTAATCAAGTCCAATCAGTATAATCAAACACAGCTGGATTCCAATGAAGGTATAGAACAATCTCAAGGATGCTCAAAAGAAATGGACAGCACCCGAGTTAAATATATAAATAACCTTTGCTGTGACAGCAAAGGTTATTTCTTTCTTTCTTTCTTTATTTATTTATTTTTATTTTTTGTCCTGTTCGGCTGTTAGGTCAAGCAGAATGGAAAATCTGTATCCCTTTCATGCCGGAACAGTTTTACTGTGTCACAGTTGAGTTTTTAAGCTTCCGCTGTGGTATTATAATTTAGGTTTATTGAGAATCAGACTTGATCAGTCGAACAGAACAAACTTTCTAGAAGGGAGAGAGAAACAAAGACAAAAGACAAAGCACTAATTGTAAACAGGATGTGAGATGTAAATCATTACATTATCTACAACAATGAAACATTAAATTGCCACCATGAGTGTTGCATGGGACTGTAGTGCTACACCCAGTGAGGGAAGGACAGGACAAGATAGAACAGGACAA
Organism: Phyllopteryx taeniolatus; assembly: GCF_024500385.1. Lineage (NCBI taxonomy): Eukaryota > Metazoa > Chordata > Actinopteri > Syngnathiformes > Syngnathidae > Phyllopteryx > Phyllopteryx taeniolatus. The sequence continues at coordinate 15,431,030 of NC_084516.1, read as the reverse complement.
GGACAGGAGAAGAAGCATGCAGGACAAGGGTAGAGGAAAAATGGCTGCAATCTAACAAAGAGTGAAAAATTTAAGGGGGTCCTGAATACTTTCCGTACCCACTGTAACTACATTTGCAACATCCGAAGCAACTGTGGTGGCTGAAATAGCGGGCCTGAACTCATGTCTGGCCACTTGCATTCACATAAATGGGAACAAAAGACTAGCTCACAATAGTCACCTCTGCCATGTTACACACAGCTTCACATCTCAGCCAGCGACTCGCAACAATTACACCCGTGAACTGTGCCTCACAATGACATACACACTAAACGGGCACCCGGGCTGTCACACCCATGCCACGGCTTCACACCACCCCGGTCCTCTTAAGCGGCGACGAGAGAGCACTTCCTCTCACTCCCGCTGCGCTGCCTCGGCGTCCCAGAAGCACCCTCCACCGTGGCTTCTCGCAGTGCAGCGGGAGTGAGGGGCGCGATTACTTGTTGCCGCTTAAGAAGACCGGGCTGTCGTGTTGGTGTTGCCGCAGCGCGAGCGAGATGGGTGCCCGCCCAAGTGTGCACAAATCACTGCAAAGCAAAGCACCATTCACCAAGTGCTTGACCGCTGACCCCCAATAGAGAACATGAGCCTGCCGAGACACAAGCGAGGCGGCCATTCTGAGTTTGTCTCTCACTCCCACCCATGTGAATGAAAGTGGCTGCTGGCGGCAATTAACTCAAGCCTCGCCACCCCTTTGATTGGGTTGTCTCAGTGTAGAAGACCCACTTGTGAGAGTACATGTGTTTATGTTGACAGCACTGGCTCGTGAGTGGAGAGGTAGGCGGAGACCTTTGTAAGTGACGTAGTATCAGCTCGAGAAATTCGAATGACTTGATTTCCGGCCTCTTGGCAGAAAAATGTCTGGAACTCAGGAATGCGAGAATGATTTTAATTCATATTTCGCGTTAACTGAGGCACCATAGACAATATTACATCCCAAATACTAGAAAAAGTTGTTTTTGCAAAATACGGGACCCTTGATGAATAAAATCACCATTTTAAAACTGCATTTTATGTTTACTCGGGTTATCTTTGACTGATATTTACATTTGTTTGATGATCTTACCATTAAAGTGGGGAAACTGCAAATAATAATTTGAGAAAGGGGCAAATACTTTGAGTGATCAAATTCAAATTCGATAAGTTATGCATCAGTTTCTGCAGTAAACAATATCCTATGCTTTGCTTTGGGTTATTGTGAGACTACTGAAATTAAATATTAACTTAATAAAATGGAGAGAATGTCAGACCAACTTACCTATGGCAGGTGCAGCTTCGAGCTGCACCTGACATTATGTCAGGCCACATCAACATGGATCGTGTGACTGAGGGTAGCGAGGTCATTTGATCAAAATTATTAAGTTGAGAAATTTATTTTTGAAAGGGCATAGACGTGTTTACATGCACAAGCCAAAGAAACCGCTAAACTGATTATTATTGTTTGGAATGAATCCTTTAGATGTTCACTTAGCTGAAGTTTCATGGAATTTGTTGACATCTTGCGCAGAGATTATGATCTCAACTGATACTTTTATCCCCCCCTCCCCATACAAATTGTGTGTAAATCTCCCCCCCCCCCATAGAATTATGGGTGAAGTTCACAATTCAATATATTTGGACATCCGACTGGAAATTCCACTGTATAAGAAAATATAAATAGAACTGGTTGAATCTCAATTTTCCATATGTATTGATTGGTGTAATTTGTTAATACAGTAACATACAAGCAGTACGTTATATCATGCAAATCCAATAACTAGAGCATCTTCCATGTTATTTCTTTCTTCCAGTGGACGGACAACTGCAGTGACTACAAAGATGGCAGCTGGACCTCCTCACAGGGGAGAGGTTCCTCAAAGCCAGTCAGTGTGTGTTCTGTAGGGTGGCAATCGGCCCTCTCCCCCCTCGCCAGATTAAACAGAAACATTGCTTTTTCCCCCCCACTTGTGTGCAGGATGAGTGGGAGCACAGCAGTAATGGCAGTTCAGGGTCAAGGCCCAGTTCCGGGTCCAGACCGGGTTCTGGCTCTCGATCTGGCAGCAGGGGTCGAAACAACCAGTTTAAAGGCTCTGCCAAGGTACCAGCTAAATCATGTCATGTCTGTGATTTTAACCTACATGATGTCATGTACTGATGTACTGTATGTTACGGTTGTTTTTCCTTTCTGCTGTTTGCATTGTAGAATGGGAACAAAGATGTCTCCTTCGACATCCTGGGCACAGACATATGGGCGGCTAACACAATGGACTCATGCGGGTACATGCTTTGCTGCTCATCCTCACCCAACCTGCTCCTGATTTAGGCATCACTACGCTACCGCAACAGGAGGCGTCACACGGCTATAATACTACTACCAAAAGCGAGAAATTGTCAGCTCAACTTTGTTCCTCCATTCTCTGTCAGTGGTTTTTATACCGAACAACGACATGATAAAGCCTTATAAATGCCGGGTTTTACAGGCTGGATGAAAGGGGCTCCATCCATTGAAAACTGCTAGGTCAGCTTTGCCCCTTCATTTTCTGTCGGTGCTATTTATACAGAACATGTCATGTTTTGTGTAAAAGGGGCTTTTCTCACATTGACACTACCGAGTTTGGAATATTGCCAGTGTTGTCAGTGCCATTTATGCAGAACAGCAACACGAAAAAAGGTGGAAAAAGTCTTATTTAAGTCTGTATAATTTTTTAACATTATCATGTTTGTCTGTGGTTTGCAGGGGTACAGGTTGGGATGTGCAGCCAGAGAAGTTAGACTTCAGCCACTTCCACAGGAAACACACAAGAGCTGTGCCGAAGCACCTGCCGCACATTGACAGAGAGGGGTACGATCTGCCATTTTGTGTTCAAAATTTGGTTGTGCTTGTCGATAATTGCCATTTGATGCCATCCCTGATGTTGTCCATTCCTTTTCTGCTGTTTCAGAATGAGCAAAAACAAGTTTGAGGATGACGACGGCATAGACTTAAATGACATAGAGAGGTTCCTGCCCCACCTGTGCTCTGTGAGTTATAGACCCATTTCTTGTTTTTATGTTGTTTTATTTTATGTTAGAAGAAATACAAACATTTATTTCATGATTGTAAGCATACAGCAGGGAAACGTAATGTCTTTCTTGTGGACGCGCCTTCTGTATGTGTAATGGGGGAAAAAAATAGATGATCAACCTCCAGTTGAAGAGGCTGACAATATGTTAACCTCTAGTGACACCTGGTGGCTTATTGGTAAACTGCGGCCGTACACTGCTCCAAATTGCACCACTGCCTCCTGGTGGTCTTGCGTGTACATTAATAGAGGTCCATTTAACATCGTTATTTTTCTTTTTTGCACAATGTAACATATCTGTGATATGCTTTCGTCAAATACCCCAAATAACTTTACACACTGTATTTGTTTATTTGCTCAAATCAGGCTGTTTTTATGTGCCAGTCGCATCGAAGTGAGCCAGCCCCTTATACTGCTGGGCCAATGACAAATATGGCCTTTCTTACCAGAGCCTGAGCGTTACTACAAGAGATTCTTCATGGGGTGCTTTCGTCATATATTATATATGACTTACGGTGTAAAGTCTACTTGTTTCTAGTCTGAATCCTCTCAAAACAAGTGAATACTGTAGTTCTTATATTTTGTCTAGGTAATTTTTGCGGTGCATATTTTCAAGACATTGTCTTCCTGAAGATAAATTGCCAACAACTGAACTTGAGTCTAATTGCTTTGGCAGATGTGTTACTATTATCATCAGACACTTAGCATTGTGTGGTGGCCTCAGTTCACCAATGTCACCCTTTCTTCCTTCCCTTTTTTTTGAGCCAGAATGTCTTCTAGTTCCTCCTCTTTCTCCTTTCCTTCCCCTCTCAGCCCTTGGGTCGTCTGTACCTTTATGCGCTGTGGCGTTTTGAGCCAAGACTTGGCCGCTCACACTGTTAAGGTTGGCTTCCTCATTGTATAGATCACGAGGCAAGAACAGCATTTCCAGTTATTCATGTAGGACAGACAAGAAAAATGGGGTTGACCTCACGTGTGCATAGGATTGGCTGTGCTAACATTAAACCATGAGAGTCTTTGTCTTACCTTCCCTAACTGTACTACTGTATAGTAACTAACACTATTCTCCATGTCCCATAAATCAAAATTGTGTCATAATAGAAGCAGTGAAAAAGTTACGTGCAACATTTGTCACCTGCAAAAGCAACAAGTGAACAGCCATAGGTTTTGAGGTTTAAAATGCTCCAGAACATAAATCCTTGTTTTGTTTCGAAATACATTAAATATGTTTGAAGTGCTGAAAGGGATAGCTGCAGCTATCAAATATTTTAGTATTTGAGTATCCTTCTAAAAATTATATCGAATAATCGAGTATTTGGTGAAATTACATTGGCTGAAATAAGTATTTCGTCATCATTTTTCTCATTAAATATATTTCCAAAGGTGCTATTGACATGAAAATTTCATCAGATGTTGGGAACAACCCAAGTATTCCATGCATACAAAGAAAGTAGAATAAATAAACTCAGTGGGCTTCTTTTATGGACCTTGAGTTTCTGTTCTATCCATAGATTTTCGATTGGATTCAAGTCAGGTGATTGGCTGGGGCATTCTAGCAGCTTTATTTTTTTCCTTGGCAGCATGCTTTGGATGCTCCTCATTTCATTTTCATCATCCTCGTAGATGGCAGCAGATTTTTGTCAAGAATGTCTCTGTACATTTGAACATTCATCTTTCCTTCAATAATTTGAAGTTTATCAATACCATTTGCTGAAAGCAACCCCACACCATCATGTTCCCACCTCTGAACTTCACTGTTGGTATGATGTTTTTAGGGTGATGTGCAGTGCCATTTCTCCTCCAAACATGGTGTGTATTATGGCATCCCACACCTTGACATGTAGCCTAAGATCATTTTTATTAAGGATACATTTAAGTGAATGGGAGCGAGCTGAGCTTTTCAATAATATCCCCACACTCATTTTTATTTTCACCCACGTCCTCTCTCTGTAGCAACCCATTTCTCCCTTGACTGTCAATTTATCTTTTTATGGTTTAATAAAAGTAATACAGTACACTATAATGTATGGGGAGACTCAAACCCCTATACAGGCTGGCAGTTCAATGTCGCAGGGCGTCCGTCGATCAAATCGCTCACTGTGCCGGTGTAAGTCGCCATCTGCCATTTTTATGCAATGGTTGAGTCCAAGTCAGTTTCGGCTGCATTGCATGATGTGCGGCGGGCTTTACATTAGGGATGCACAATATTGGGGAAAAAATACATTGTGATCTTTTAAAAATTTTAGCCTGTGATATATATTACGATGTTAAAAAAAAACAGCATAATATACGTTGTAAACCAGCACACAGTTCACATTTTCCCTCTCTTTATTAGTTGGACAGTTAGTTGATAATAGCTTCAGTAGAAAAGAAACTATGCTCAATAGAGCACGATGTCTACCTGTAGAAATGTACTGTAGTAGAAAGCAGGTTATAGATTTCAAGTTAAAATCATTTCTTTTCATGCCCAGTTATACTGTATAGTCATTAACACAATCCTAACACTATTCATTTATTTTTAAACCATCTATTTTACGCGTTTTAACGAAATATGCATTAGTATTTTTATATTTGCCATATGTAAACCGAAGTTTGTTCCTTCACAAATGCCATAGCTCCCTCCTCCCCACTCACTACAAATGTAACTTGTTGTGACATGCATTTGTTTGTTCCATTCTGAAGATCAAAACAGTAAATGTAGGCATGTAATTGTTTCCTGTGTCCTCATTAATAGACAATGTTCAAATGATATATTCTTCAGCCCTACTTTACATGCATGTTTTTGGAATGTGGGAGGGAGCCATAGTACCTGAAGAAAACACAAAAAAATGCAAATTTGAACTCCGTACCTCAGAACTCTAAGGCAGATGTGCTCACCACTATATTACCATGCTGAATTTAGTGTTGCCACATTATATTCAAATTTGCAATTTGGATTAGATCTGGATGAAGCTTTGGGAGGAGGAATACTGTTTGGTCATCTACGACTATGCCTTTCTTGTTTTCTGACATCATAGTGGCTTAGAGGAAGAATACCTACTTGACCCAGGACCATATGAAAACTTGCCTGGAGGTTTCACACAAAGCCATGCCAAAGAAAACATGACCTCAAATTCCAAATGACCACATAGACGTACTGCTGTAGTTTTTTTTTTTATGCGTGAAGGAATGAGCAGTGTTGATGTACGGCCCTGTAGGGTAGACGATTACAATGTCTTAAAAGAATGAAAGGCAGCAGAAAGGGAAGGTTAGGTGAGAGCAGTCATTGAGGACATATCCGCTCTCTGGCCCGGGAACAAAGCAGCAGCCTGGAGCTGAGATGTGTCACAGACTGCCTGGCCCCTGTGCCTGGACGCGTACGTGCAGCCGAGCAGGACTTGGGTCGGGAAGTGGACCTAGGGATGGTGGGTTCTTGGGCTGGACTCTTTGTGGCAGTGTCTCTCTGCCAGCTGTCAACTTCATTCCACTGTCAGCCTTTACCGTATACTGTCTCTTTCATGTTTCTCCTCCCCCCCCACCAGTCTGACTTCATCTCCCATCACGCTTGATATTTGACATCTCTCTATGCGTCGCATCCTCCCTCCCTGCGCTTCACTTGACATCCTTCACAGTTCCCCACATCCTTCAAATGTTGGTGGGCAGCGGAGCAACATCCAGGGAGGGGTAAGGGGGGTCACGGTGACCGGTAGCCCCCCACCCTGTGGTCTCTTCCTGCTATTGTCCCTGCTCTTGATCCTGCACTATGTTGACTTTGCGCTAGTCACTTCTGCAATACGACCCCTGGGTCTTTTCCCACCTTAGCCACTGCCAAGGCTTTGCATCTGGTCACTGTCCAATGAAAAGGCTGCATCTCCAAATTTTGATTGTTGTTAATATTGCAAAATCTTGCTTTAAAAAAAAAAAGTACTATTTTCCAGTAATAACTTTTTTTTTAACTACAACTTTAGCCCCCTGACTTTTTTCCTTGTAATATTAGTTTTAAGAAAAAAATTCTCATTTCACTTCAAAGCTGTTTAGACTGCACAGACTGGAGTGTCTTTGAAAATTCAGCTGGCACCCTGGATGAATATACGGACACTGTTACATCCTATATCAGTTTCTGTGAAGATGTGTGTTTACCAACAAAATCATTTCGCACATTCAACAACAACAAGCCGTTAAACTTAAGCAGCTTCGCCAAGCTAAGGAGGACGCATATCAAAGCGGGGACAGGGCCCTGTATAATCGAGCTGGAAACCAGCTGACTAAAGAAATTAACATTACAAAGAGGAACTATGCAGCAAAGTTGGAAAAACAGTTTAGCGCAAACGACTCTAAATCAGTCTGGCATGCATTCCAATCGCGGACTAATTACAAGCGACGATCCCCCCAACCTGAGAACAATAGCACACTAGCCAACGACTTGAATACCTTCTACTGCAGATTTGAAAAGGACAATTTCACACCACACACCCATCCGGCCGCACCCCCGACCACAATCACACCTCTGACTTCTGCGTTAACCATCCATGAACAGGATGTGAGACGCATCTTGTGACCATGTGTCCCCATCCTGCCTCAAAGTCTGCGCGGACCAGCTCGCTCCAGTCTTCACTCAGCTCTTCTATAGATCTCTGGAACTGTGCGAAGTTCCATCCTGTTTCAAACGCTCCACCATCATTCCAGTCCCCAAGAAACCTGCAATCTCGGGTCTGAATGACTACAGGCCTGTCGCTTTGACATCTGTGGTCATGAAGTCCTTTGAACGTCTCGTGCTGGACCACCTCAAGAGTGTCACAGGTCCCCTGCTGGACCCCCTGCAGTTTGCCTACCAAGCGAACAGGTCTGCGGATGATGCAGTCAACATGGGACTGCACGTCATCCTAGAACACCTCGACAGTGCAGGGACCTACACGAGGATCCTGTTCGTGGACTTCAGCTCAGCGTTCAACACCATCATCCCTGAACTCCTTTCATCCAAGCTTCTCCAGCACAGCTCCTCTCCGTTACAGCTTTCTGACGGGCAGGACACAGCAGGTCAGGCTGGGGGAGGCCACCTCATCCACACGCAGCATCAGCACTGGGGCGCCCCAAGGTTGTGTCCTCTCGCCGCTGCTCTTCTCTCGCTCTACATGAACGACTGCACCTCAGCGAACCCGACTGTCAAACTCCTGAAGTTTCCAGATGACACCACTGTCATCGGCTTCATCAAGGACGGTGACGAGTCTGCATATCGACAGGAAGCGGAGCGGCTGGAGCTGTGGTGCGACCGACACAACCTGGAGCTGAACACGCTCAAGACTGTAGAGATGATCGTGGACTTCAGGAGGCATCCTTCGCCGCAGCTGCCCCTCACGTTGTCCAGCTGCCTTGTGTCAACCGTCGAGACCTTCAAGTTCCTGGGAATTACAGTCTCTCAGGACCTGAAGTGGGCGACCAACATCAACTCCGTCCTCAAAAAGGCCCAGCAGAGGAGGTACTTCCTGCGGCTTCTGAGAAAGCACTGCCTGCCACCGGCAGAACCGCTGAGTCAGTTCTACACAGCGGTCATCGAATCAGTCCTGTGTTCTTCCATCACAGTCTGGTTTGGTGCTGCTACAAAAAAGAACAAACTCCGACTGCAACGGACAATCAAAACTGCTGAAAGGATTGTCGGTACCCCCCCCTACCCACCATTGAGGACTTGCACGCTGCCAGAACTAAGACAAGGGCGTGCAAAATCCTCTCGGACCCTCTGCACCCCGGTCACCAGCTCTTCCAGCTCCTTCCCTCAGGTAGGCGCTACCGATCAATGCAAACTAGAACTAGTAGACATTCCAACAGCTTCTTCCCTCTTGCGATCAACGTCTTAAACACCTAACCTAAAATTCCATTACAACATGCTGGTAATTTTTTGACTTGAGTTCGTTGTCAAATTTTTGTGGGGCCAATTATGTATTACTCGTGCACTCACTGTAGTTGTCTCGCCATGCTGCACTATTTGCATATACTGGCCACTCATGCCAGAGTAGCATCTGCTCCATTTGCACACTGATTGAGGAGTATCTGTAACATTTGCACAACCAACATTGTCCCAGATTATCGCACGACTCGTCACTTTAAACCGCATACACTCCTTGAAGTCTCAGCGCCCTTTGCACAATGGTCATTGCACCGGACTATTGCAATATTAGTCATTCGAAATGCTCTAAGTGCTAGAGGACGCTGCATTATTTTTGCACAATTGTCAAAAAAAAAAAAAAAATGTACCGGCATTACCAGATAACTAGCATTTTTTTTGTCAATATCTTTATGTCTCCAAAGTGTTCTGTAAATTGACTGTCTGTTGTCGTACTAGAGCAGCTCCAACTACCGGAGACAAATTCCTTGTGTGTTTTGGACATACTTGGCAAATAAAGATTATTCTGATTCTGATTCTGATAATGTTTTTCTATTAACTACTATAAAACTAACTGTATCAGAGATGTGCAGGTGACTCTACTCCTTTTTTTTGGGGGGGTTTACTGTAAAATTCTTGATCCTTGAGATACAGTATTTCGACAAAAGCATGTCATAGACATTATTCATACATCTGGGAACTGTTTTAAAACCGTTTTTAATTGGTTGTTTTCACATAAACGCACCTTAATGTAAAACCACAGCACACAAGCATAAAGCTTTGATTCATCTGATATGCAGAGCTGGTTGTCAACGTAATATAGCATCGAACGTGCGTATGATTAAAGTCTTACTGGGAGCGGTGGCGAGCACGTAAAACCTGCTGCTGTAGCAGAGGGTGTCGCATGATTACATTTGTACAGGGTACTACAGTCCACCACCCCAACCGACACTTTGATCCCTCAATGGAGCCATCTCCTCCTGCATCCAGACCACCGGCTGCTTTGATGTAGCTGTCTATCTACGGTGCTTTGCTGTGGCACCGTCCTCAGATCACGTATATTTAATGAGACGTGGATGTCAGGACCTCGTATCTTTTCACCTCCTATCACTGATCACCCACTGTACCTGACTGTGATGGCTCCAAATCTCCCCTTTCTTTACTGTGGGCGAGCGTCATTTGCAGAGTTAGATCAAAAGGGCCCCTGAGTAGCGATCATCAAACGCCAAGCAAATCCGACGCTACGGGGAATCCTATACTACAGGGATTTTACAAGAAAACCCTCTTGTCAAATTATCTTCGTTGACGTGTGATACCTGACGTGCAAGCTTGACTTTCCGTTGACGGCAATAGCGGTCGACTGTCAGCACAGATTTTCTGATTACACTTGAAGCACTGCTTGTCAAGCTGTCTTTCATCAATTAATAGATTTTTAATAGCATTTCTCATGACATGCAAAAATGAGTGATTGAGGCTATAACTACACCTAGATTTCCGAAGGGTATTGGGGTCATGCTGAAATGAACAAACTGACCCAAAAAAAGATGCATTTGAGATGAAAAAGTATATTTATTTAATGTATTTTCTAGCTCGTCAATTTTGTTTTGTTGATACAAGTTTTGTTCTAGATAAGGTCATAAAATTGCAAGAAGACTATTATTTTGAAGGCTTTACAGTACTAGAGTATAACTTGAAATCCTCTTGCTCATATTTACGCCAGCAACAAACACCTACGCTGATATTCTTCCTTTACTTCCCCCAAAATGACTTTTTCGATTGTCTGCAATTGTGATTTTATTGATTTTTTTTTAATTTTTTTTTTACGTAAAATTTATGCTCTGTTAGAAAGAAATTGATTCTTGCAACATTACAACTTTATTCTCAAAAGATTACTTTCTTTTGCTTTGTTCTTGAATACTACTTTTTTCTTTAAAATTTTTTATTTGAAGTAAGATTCTGACTTCATTTTGTAGCATTCCAACTTAACCTGTAAAAAAAAAAAAGACTTTTTTTATCTCCATTGATGAACTTATTTTTCATTGACCAATTATAATGTGTGATCAAATGTGTGTTCAGATTAGCCTCCTTTGTTGTTAGGTAGCAGTATTGTAACACAGCATTGTGTTAGCTAACAGTAGCTCCAGTCATGAAGGCTTCCAGGTCGAGAGAGGTCCACAGCATTGCATTTGGGTTCAAAACAGCATGACCATGATCAGCTATGTGAGAAAAAAGGGAAAGATTGTTCTGCTGCTTAGCACACTGCACCACACCAAGAAGGTGGATTAAAACAGCCCAAAGAAAAAAAACAAGCGATTGTCTAATACAACCAGACCAAAGGTAGAAGTAGATACTATGGACCAGATGGTTGGCCACTACACCTGCAAACGCCAGACGCAGAGATGGCCCATGGTGCTTTAGTACATGATTGATGTCGCCGCTCAGCACCCTGAATTTTACACAGGCATCACCAATGGACGACGACACTTCCTCACAGAGCTCTCAAAGGAGCTCGTGACACCTCACATGAAAAGTCGACTGGAAGGTACCCCACCCTACCACCCTACATCATTGAAGCAATGGGAAGGTGTGGCGTGACAAAAACTGCTGCGATCCGGCCACAGGGAAGAAGCACACAGGGTCAGCAGAAAAAGATGTGCCAGTTGTGTCCAAGAAACAAAGATCGCAAAGCCACTGATTGCTGTTGGAAATGCAGTACCCGTGTGTGCAATGGTCACAGCCAGAAGCAAGTAGTTTTTGACAGCTGCACACAGTGAGAGGAGATATGATGTCTGTGTGTGTACATATGCGTGGACAGTGTTAAGTGCTAAAACGTGGATGAAAAGTAACAAATGTACATGTCAAAAATGAAATGACTCGTTTGTTTGAACAAAATATATCATCTTAACCAAAATGAGAGAAATCGCTTTAGTTTATTGCAAAAACGCATTGATTTTAACTGGGGTAATTTTGGGGTCCGCGCAGACTTTGAGGCAGGATGGAGACACAAGGTCTGGGCCTGACGCTTTGTTAATCTTTTGTTGTTTGAAGATGCGTCTCACATCCTGTTTGTGGATTGTTAACGCAGAAGTCAGAGGTGGGATGGTGGTCGATGGTGCGGCTTGGTGGGTGTAGGGTGTGGGGAAAAAAGCACAAATATATTTAATTGGCAATGTAACAAGATTTCCCAAAAATGACAGTCTGGCAATGCTGAGTCTGTTTGGAAAGGCCAACCTGAGTTTCTTGTGGAGGCGTTTGAAGTGCTCATTCGTTGCTAGTTTAATGACTGAACAGATTTTTTTTCTTTATAGTTTAGCTCTCATACAGATTACGTTTTCAAAGACGATTGAATTATTTCTCAACTTTCTTAAAGTGGAGACAGCAAAGAAGCCAATACTCTGGTAATACTGTAAATTTTCCATTAGTTTTTCATCCACAAGCACAATTTAAACATAAATCTGTCAATACATACAAACATGCACATCTTTATTTGAACACAGCACCGTGATGTTATTTTATATGCACCTTTGTGCATGTAGATGTGATTTTATGGGGTGCAGCTCATTTGTTGATGGAAACAAGTATCATTCATCCATGTGGGAATGTGGGGAAAATGTTGTTGTACTTTAGTGTCCATCCCTCCAGCTTTTATGTGCTCGCAGCCTTAAATTTACAATCTCTCATGTTGTCATTCCTGTGCTACTTCTCCCCCATCCCTCAGTGCTCTCAACAACCTGTCCTGTAACGCCACTCCTGGGGCACTTTTATATTTATCGCTTTTGGCCATGTTCCCCGGCAACATAAATAAGCAGAAAGAGAGAGAGTGAGTGAAACAATGGACTGCTCCGAATGATAGCAGATTTGTTATTCCACTTGAAGGCACGGCAAAGACAATACGCTTCACTTTTTTGGCTATTGCGAGAAAGTCCTGTTTAACAGTGTTCGTTTCTATTTACGTTCCCCGCTTCCCTACTTTCCTTCCTTGTTCTTCATACCTCTTTCACGACCACAGCAGCCTCCATTCTAATGAAATGATCAACAATAGTATTGAGATCATGACCTTTCTCGCTACGCCTGGGATATTTTCATATAGCCGGTTAAAACAAGGCCCTTTGTTATCTAGCATACATTGTTTCCTTTTTGCTACGTGGCTACAAGAGACGCGTCATCCCAATAGCATCAAGGGGCTCCATGATTTTCCTAGGAATTTACGCAGCTATGTCAACATCTTCTCATTGAGACTCATGCTTGTGCATTATCCAGTGCACACTACCTAGGAGTTACATCAGTTAGCTGTAGTTTTGACTGGGATTCACACGTCTACACACAGATGAAAATCTAATAGACAAAGTGTGCTATTTCATTGCTTCATGTGTCGATTATTTGAATAGACAAGCGCTGAACCAAAAATATATGCAGGGCTGTCAAACGTTATGGAGCATCCGTATATTGTTACGGAAATCACTGAACGTTGACTCGTTACGGCCGTAACACTGATTGTTCCGGATACTGGGGGGGGGAAAAAATCCAACATCTGACATTACCGGCGCATCCACATTGAACAGCTGCTTGGTTGTACGCTATTTTATTACGCCCCTGGCTGCCAAGCCTCTGAGGCGAAAGTTCTCTTTGTGTCCAGTGTCAATGCAATTTAAGTTACTGATCATCGCCTTTATGGTAGCAAAATCCTATCCTAACTATCCTATCCTAAGCTATCCTTCTTACCATGCTTCTTACAACTGTCAGGAAGAAAGGGCGAGGCGCGTATAAGCAATTTCAAAGCCATGCTAATTGCTAAGATATCGTTATATGCAGTTGCAAAACATCAAAATAAGTGATTTGGTGATACAGTATAATTGCCACATCGGTTTGGCTGGAACTGCGTTTTTGGGGAGAGTAACCAACTTTGAACCACAAAATAACAGGCCAATTTATTGGTACGATACTGCACACTTCACTTCAGAAAGTGGGCAGCTTAAAAGTATATTATTATTAATAAATATTTAATAACCTTTATTAATTCCACAATGGGGAAATGTGCATCGTTTCAGCAGAAATGGATATGGGAAATATATGGAATATAAATAGCATGCAAGAGAAGACATACAAAAAGTACTTTGCACAATATACAAACCAAAACTATTGTCCATACATAAACTATCCAATTCAATCTATCGACAATGTTGTTTGTTTGTTTGCGAAATAGTGCTGAGTTTTAATTTTGACGTTTGATTAATCTGATTGAATAAACTTTCTTATAAGCCTGTCACGATAAAATGTCTTTATGATGACGTATTTTCCCAAAAACGTGATAGTTTTTTTTAGTGCCTCTAAAATTCTGCAAAATAAGGCCGACCCTTATTTTTTTATTTTATTGCTTTTAAATTGATATTGTTATTATTATTATTGTTGTTTTTATCAGAAATTACTTTCTTGTTTCTGTATTAAATAGTTTTTCTTTATTCTGTGATATGGATCCCATCCATCCATTTTCTGAGCCGCTTCTCCTCACTAGGGTCGCGGGCGTGCTGGAGCCTATCCCAGCTGTCATCGGGCAGGAGGCGGGGTACACCCTGAACTGGTTGCCAGCCAATCGCAGGGCACATACAAACAAACAACCATCCGCACTCACATTCACACCTACGGGCAAGTTAGAGTCTCCAATTAATGCATGTTTTTGGGATGTGGGAGGAAACCGGAGTGCCCGGAGAAAACCCACGCAGGCACGGGGAGAACATGCAAACTCCACACAGGCGGGGCTGGGGATTGAACCCGGGTCCTCAGAACTGTGAGGCTGACGCTCTAGATAGTTCTGTTGTTCGCAGCAGAGAATTCCAGAGAAAAAGCTGCGCAACATTTTAGAAAAAAAAAACTTTGAAATTGGGGGCCGTAATACAATATATGTATTTCATGTAACCTAATCATTATATGGTAATTATTTATAATACTATTAAAAGCTGTAATAATCATTGGTATCATTTGTGGAAGAAAATGGCATGGTCTTACTATGTAATTTTATAGAAATGCAGCGATACAAATAAGAGCCTTACCCCAAACAAATGCTTATACTGTATATATACAGTACAGTTTAAAATTACATTTATAAAACTGCCACTGATATGTGCTGATTGTGGAATGCTGTGTCAATGTGTAAACATGCACACAATTGCGACAATATTCCGCTTCACTGGGTTTCTGTGCAAAAGGCAAAGGCAGGGTTTATCTTTTTACAGCTCCGAAGCGTCGATTTAAAAAAAAAAAAAAAAAAAAAAAAAAGAAAATTCTCATACACATTTTGCTCATCGAATACCTTTTTGTCGAAGTTTTACCTTATCTTTGTAAGGCAGAATTTTTTTATACAGCTTCGCTTCATTCATAGGTGGGAAGTAATAAATTACTTATACTTCGTTACTATACCGAAGTAGATTTTTCATGTATGTTCTTTACTTGAGTATTTGTTTTTCTAGCAACTTTTTACTTTTACTCCTTACCTTTCAAACAAATATCTGTACTTTCTACTCCTTACATTTTAAAATTAAGCTTGTTACTTTGTAAGCCTTCTAAAGGTAGCGACGACGCTACGTAAAAAGCAGAACGCCGAAAAGCCGGAAGTAAGCAAGTCACGCACATTGATCATAAACATTGTTGTTAAGAGACTCAATTGTAGATAAGACACTCCCCTGAGCTGCGTGTCTGCAGCAACGCTAAGCTAGTAGGGGCAAACTATCGACGCATTCCATATAGCTAAGGTCGTGGGGCAAAGTGTCCAAGAGAGTCTGATCGGCGCATTCCATATTTGTGGACAGACGGCACGGTCGGAAACCAAAATAATAAGAATGTCTGTACATTGTGCTGCCTACGGTAGCACACACGTCGAACAATCACAACAAGTGAACTCTGAACTGGGAATAACCTTTCATAGGTAAGAATATTTTAAATTGGCTCACTGGCAGTAAATCATGTTGCGTTAGAGCATTAGCATATAATATTTCCAATACTTTTTTTCCCCACTGCCCATACAAAACCGTAAAAAAAGAAAAACACCTACCTAAAAATAGCCATAATTTGCTAATTTTTGATTAGTTTCAGTCAATCCCCCCTCCCCCTTCATGTTTGGCAAGTGGGCAAATAAATGTGATTGAAAGTTGAAACAAATCTAGCTTTTTGATTTTTAATTATTTATGTTGTTCTATATATAACTTTATTTCAGTAGTACAAATAAATGCTAGTCTTTTCATTTAAGCTTACCTGTTTTTATTTTTGTTTGTTTTGTCCATTTTTGCCCACAGAGAAAGCATGCCAATCTTCTGGAGAGATACAAAAATCTCACTACTACTACTACTACTACTTTTATTATTGGGTTGGAAAACGTCAATTTACTTTTTACTTAAATACATTTATAAGTGTGTACTTTTTTACTTTTAGTTAAGGTTTGTGATCAGTACTTTTACCAGTTGTTTTTTGCACAAGTATTAATACTTTTACTTAAGTACTGAATATCAGTACTTTTGGCATCTCTGTCTTCATTAGATAGCTAATAAAGCGTCTGAGCTGCATCCCTGCTACACCTCCAGAAGCCAGAGTGCGCTGACTCGGCACTTGGCCCACCCATCAAGGCGCTATGAATGACAATGATGATGCCGCAGCCATCTTTGACCTCCAGAAAATAGCATCCTGACGTTGACCGTTGCTTTTGAGACCTGCTACCATAAAGATGACAAGGTTGAGGGAGGCCATAAAGTCCAGGGCTAAGATATGGGTTAATGATCAGTGCACAGACCTACTCATATCTGATCCACCATGTTAGCCAGAGGACATGGATAAGACTAGCAGTTTATTGAAGCTTTCCTTGGTCATATTGTTGTATTGCCTACCAGGAAGTAGAAGGGCTCCTTTCACCGGCACTGGTAACCATGGCAACGACGCGCAGTGATGCAAACAGTGTTGCTGGGAGTGTGCCGTTTGATTGGTAGCACTAATGTTTTGCGGAGTATATTTAGAGCTGGGTGATTGCGACCCCCCCCCCCCCCCCACAGCAAATTTTACACTTTTGTATCATGCCTTAATCCAAAGCGTGTTTCCAAAAAAAAACACACGCAACTATATGATTAAATGTTACAAGGGCTGTTGATGTACTGTATTCATCGTCTCCCTGTTACTTAATGGGTTTCCACCTGTGGAGCCCAAAAATGGATCCTAGGTACACCAAAGTCCACCAGTCTATACAATTCAAATAACAGACATTTCAGACAGCCCAATGACTGCAGGAACAGAGACTGAAAAGTGAGGCGAAGAAAGTGTAGTCAAACCGTAAACACTAACATTTACCAAGGGTAGTCCTTGTTGCTCTGTATGTTGATTGACATGTACATCACCTAATGATTTTACGACTGTCAGGCAATGAAAGAGTAGTCAAACAATGAGTTACATTTACTTGCCAGGTGCTATGTGCTACTGTTAACACATCAACAGCTCCTGAGGATAACGCTTGTTTCTAGGATTTGTAATTAACATGCAGATTGCCCAATGACTTGATGAATAGTGACTAAAAAGCCAGCTGATGACTGAACTGTCCAACTATAAATTACATTCTACGTAAATGTGTTAAATGGTTCCGTGGGTAGTCCTTGTTGCACGTTCCTATGACAGTTAGTTAAACTACTGCATGTGCTTCTGTGCTGCCGGTGTAATGATTGACATGAATATCATTCAATGACTGTATGAACATTGACTAAAAAGCTGGCTAATGGCAACACGGTGAAACTACAATTAACATTTACGAACCCCAATTCCAATTAAGTTGGGACATTGTGTGCAGTGTAAATAAAACAGAATACAATTGACTTGCAAATCCTTTTTAACCTTTATTCAATTGAATATACTACAAAGACAAGATATTTAGTTTTCAAACTGATAGTTTTTTTTTGTTGTTGTTGTTGCAAATATACACTCATTTTAAATTTTATGCCTCTGCAGCACATTCCAAGTTGGTCCTTTTCCTCTTTGGCTCGCAAGACACAACATCCATGATTTCCAAAAACTATTTGAAATGTGGGCTCGTCAGACCACAGCACACTTTTCCACTTTGCGTTAGTCCATCTCAGATGAGCCCACGCCAAGAGAAGCCGGCGGCGTTTCTGGGTGTTGTTGATATATGGCTTTCGCTTTGCATGGTATTTTTAACTTCCATTTGTAGATGTAGCGATGAATTGTGTTAACTGACAATAGTTTTCTGAAGTGTTCCTGAGCCCACGGGCCAGTATCCTGTGCACAATGATGCAGTTTTTTAATCCAGTTCCGCCTGAGGGATCGAAAGTTTTGTGTATTCCATGTTGCTTTTTGGCCTTGTTGCTTACGTGCAGAGATTTCTTCAGATTCTCTGAGTCTTTTGATGATTTAATGAACCGTAGATGATAAAATCCCTAAATTCCTTGCAATTGCACGTTGAGAAACTGTTGGACTTTTTGCTCACGCAGTTGTTCACCAAGTCGTGAACCTGGCCCCATCCTTGCTTGTGAACAACTGAGCCTTTCGGGGATGCTCCTTTTATACCCAAATCATGACGCTTACCTGTTTCCAATTAGCTTGTTCACCTGTGGGATGTTCCACACAGGTGTTTTTTGAGTATTCCTCAACTTTCCCAGTCTTTTGCTGCCCCTTTCCCAGCTTTTTTGAAACGTTTTGCAGGCATCAAATTCAAAGTGGGTGAATAATTGCCAAAAAAACTAAAGTGTATCAGTTTGAATATTAAATGTCCTGTCTTTGTTCTGTATTCAATTGAAAAGTAGGTTGAAAAGGATTTGCAAATAATTCTATTCTGTTTTTGTTTTACACATCCTAACTTCATTGGAATTGGGATTTGTACTTGCCAGACAATATGTGCTCCTGTAAACACGTCAGCAGGTCCCTTGTTGCGTGGTGTTATAGTTAAAGTGACATGTAGATTTCCTAATATCCATCAGAACTTTGACTAAAAATCCATTCAATGGCGATATAGTCCAACTATGAATTACAATTCTATTGCAAGAATGTTGACAGGTCCTGTGTGTGTATTGTTGTTGCTGCATTTAATGTAGGTCTCCTCATGACTTCACGAACAGTAACTAAAAAGTCTAGTTAAACTATAAAATTACATTTAAGGCACACTGTGCTACTGGAAATACATTAACAGGTCCCCAGGATAATCCATGCTCTGTGAAGTGATTGACATGAAAACCGTCCAATGATGGCATGGCTGTGTAAGGCCACTGCTGCTTTTCAGTGGCTGAAAGAAAAATCATACCAAACTGAATCGTACTGGTTATTTATTTTGGTACCCTGGACAACTTTTACCAATGGAAATGCAAACAAACTGTGTATTGTACCAAACTGAACGATAAGACTTTTTTTTTTTTTTGATAGGATGAATACATCAAGTACTTCCTATTCAATTGAAAGCAGACCCAAGGGCATAAAGTTCTTGGAATTATGTCATATATATAATGAGCATGTTTCCAATGCACTTTTACTTGTATATAAAGTTTCCACGCAGTGATGTAGTCCACATTGCTGGTCTTGACAGAAGCCGTCTCCATGATTTGTTCCTAACAGGTCTTCCCACCCCTTCCTAATGAGGCTGAGATCGCGCACACCAAAAAGCTTTTCCGGCGCAAGAGGAACGACCGACGGTAATGACGCATGGAAATCCACACATGCACACACACACACGCGCGCACGCACACACACACACACACACGAAACACACGCACACACAAAAAACACTCCAGGGAAGGTTTTAATGCGATGAAGTCAGATGTCAAGCAGCCAATCCTTTGGCCTTAACAGCTCTCGTCTGCCAAATAATGTCCACGCAGGAATGCAGACTGCAGACAAATAATAAAACCGACACATTCGAGGTTTTTTAACAAAACATGCTTGATTTTGATTCAATTTTTTAAGTTTGTGCTGGCATGTCTGATCTTATCGTATACACAATGAAGTCTGATTTGCGACTTCATTGAAAGCAGTGTCTTGAGAGTGAAGGACGGGCCGAGGGGAATCTGATTCTCTCGCTCCCTACCCTGATGTCACTGGAAAATTGTTCTTTGGTTGCTAAGCAACCAGGAAAGAGAAAATATTTGGGTTGTATTTTTGGTTAAACATTACATTTACGTATTTTATTTAAGTATTAAATGGACAAAGCAAAGTACAGCAAATAATTGGCACTGTGCTATTCTGTTCATGACAATGGATTTGTACATGGAGAAAAAATATAGGAGGAAAAGACCAAAGACTTCATATTTCCAAGCACACTTTTATCTGTTTGTGTGCATTTGGTGCAACACCACCAGTAATAACTGTTTTTATTTTCTTACGTTAAATTTACGCATTGACTCATTAGCGTAGCCCGCCCATCAAAGACCCTCATGTCAGAGTTCCTTCTGATGAGGGATCGACAACATCTTGGCCGAATAAGAGTCAGACCACTCTGTTCTGCAGGCTTGTGTCAAAGCATAGCAGGCTAATTTATTGTCAAAAAGTTCTTAACCACACAAGACCAAAGCCTTTTCTGCATGTTTGAGTCATAGCAAAGGAAAAATAAAGTTCAGAGCACAACTACAGTGAATTCTCTGAAGTGGAGTTCCCCCAATTTGGAATTCAATCAAAAGCTTTTGGGGAAAAATATGCCTTGAAAATCAGAATCATCTTTATTTGTCAAGTATGTCAAAAAACACAAGGAATTTGTCTCCGGTAGTTGGAGCCGCTCTAGTACGGCAACAGACAGTCAATTGACAGAGAATACTTTTGAGACATAAAGACATTGAACAAAACAGTCACTGCGCAATAAAAGGTTGCTAGTAATCTGGTACTGCCGGTACAATATTTTTGACAAAAATAATTAAAATAGTGTTATGTAAACCCAAACATTTGCTGCGATGAGTCGGTTATCGGTCAACTTCTTAAACCTGTTAGTTAGTATCTTAAAAAGTTGGAATCCCAGAAGTCTTTTCTCCGTACTTCATTGTCTGTAATGCCTGGATCCGACTCCAAGACAAATTAGATTTTTCACGATTGCACTATATCACACTTCTGCCATAAAATCTTGCTGTATCTCTGTCAGACAGTGGCAACACTACACGACAAGTCTTCCGATACCACCGTATCCCATCTTTTACGATCACTGGGCTTTACCTTGTCAAATCAATCACTGTCGGGGAGGTGTGACCAGAAAATGTATCACCTTTGACCGTAACCGGATAGAGCCGTTACCATGGAGACAACAATGCTTTGTCAAACAACAAATCACCGTGGCAATGTTGGGGGGAAAAAAAACAAAGTGGAAAAATATGTGCAGTGTCACAGAGTACGGTAAGGTATGTTCACATATTTTTAATGCATTACGGCTCGCAAGCAGGCAACAAAACGTTATGTAGCCTAGCGAGCTAGAGCTAGCACTAACATTTGTGCGTAAACATGCCGACGTTCTGTCAAATCATGCTCTTAAACTTCGATAAACATTGGTTTGTGTGCGCGACTACATGTTAAGAACGGCGACAAAGTATGTTGACAATGGCAAAGCACGGGAGGCTAAGCGCACACAATGTCACAATGCACAGTCCTGTTGGTCGATGTCAAGTTGTCATTGACGCACTACACGGAAGATATCCAAAATATCAAACATACAAGACTTATCATTTTGACGTCGTAGTGCTATCGTATGGCCAAATCGTTTGTCGTAGATTTTGTCACATTACAACAAGTTTTGTTATTCCCGACAAAATATGTTGGGCCTGATCTGGGATCTGCCCACGATAGCAAATCAGCCCAATATCGAGGCTAAAATCCTGTCGTGTGATCTAGGCATAACTCGTCAAAGTTAAGGGCAATTACACAATTTTCCTTAACATTTTAGTTTAACATGGTTATCTTTTTTTCTTCCTGTATGACATTAAAGAATATTAAAAAGTGGAACCCCAGAAGTGTTTTTCCCATACGTGTTTTTCACTTGTCAAGGTTATGGGCAATTTCACAATTTATTGATTTTTGTTTTCATTTAAAAACTCACTTTTTATACTAGTTTTATGCTCGTTTGACATTTCAGAATGTTAAAAAGTGAAACCCGTGAGTGTTTTTTTGCCTTACATTTCCATCACATGTCAAAGTGAAGAGCCAGTACACAATTTGTCTTTAAGTTTTAGTTTAATTTATTTTTATGTTTGCATAACGTATGGGACTTTTTAACATTCTAGAAGTCTTCAAAGTTTGAGAACAATTTTATTGTCACGGTTAACTTCGTTTTTACACTTTAATGGCAATTTTAATTGTATAATTAATAAAGGTTTTATGTTGGCAGCAGCTTGACCCTGGCACAGATACATTATACTGCCAAGATTTCCTATTAGGGAAAATGTATTCAAACTTACAAATCAGTTTGACAAGCGTCAACAACAACGTTAGCTATTCTACCCCCTGCACGTCATTAGAGATAATGCAGGTGTTAATTACTCCTTCGGCATGTCAACTAAAAGAAGTGGTGAACAGCCATTTTGTTAAATTGTATATGATTAGAAATATGCGCAGATGCAACCTGTAAAAAGCTCAATAGCAAGCGTACCATATGATATGGCTGTGTCATTCCATAAGGCGCAAAACTGTCTAGTAAGAGGAGTGAAGGGGAGGCACTACATGTGTTTCTACTTTAGAAGGCACGTCAAGCAGGGCTGAAATTAGTTATGATTTACTGGAATGTGCTGCTTGCAGAGAAGGGACAAAGTACGACTCAATATGCTCCTTCATCTCTTGAATGTATTTGTTGTGTTGCGTTTTCACATCTGCACTTATCGTTGCCCAGTCTTTTTATTTTATTTTATTTTATTTTTTTACTTTTTTATTTATTTTTTTTTAGCATTGTATTGAGAAGTTAATTAGTTTTCCGTACTTCATTCATGTGGTATTTAAAAAAAAAAATCTCCAATAACTGTCAGTATCTGCCTCCAAGATCCTGTAGCATAAGCCTCTGTTACACAAAGATGTCGCCAAGTTGCCCCTTCTAATGTACAATCCCAATTCCAATGAAGTTGGGATGTTGTGTTAAACATAAATAAAATCAGAATACAATGATTTGCAAATCATGTTCAACCTATATTTAATTGAATACACTACAAAGACAAGATATTTAAGATTCAAACTGATAAACTTTATTGTTTTTAGCAAATAATCATTAACTTAGAATTTTATGGCTGCAACACGTTCCAAAAAAGCTGGGACAGGGTCATGTTTACCACTTTGTTACATCACCTTTTCTTATAACAACATTCAATAAACGTTTGGGAACTGAGGACACTAATTGTTGAAGCTTTGTAGGTGGAATTCTTTCCCATTCTTGCTTGATGTACAGCTTCAGCTGTTCAACAGTCCGGTGTCTCCATTGTCGTATTTTACGCTTCATAATGCGCCACACATTTTCAATGGGAGATGCGTCTGGACTGCAGGCAGGCCAGTCTAGTAACCGCACTCGTTTACTACAAAGCCACGCTGTTGTAACGTGCAGAATGTGGTTTGGCATCGTCTTGCTGAAATAAGCAGGGGCGTCCATGAAAAAGATGTTGCTTGGATGGCAGCATATGTTTCTCCAAAACCTGTATGTATCTTTCAGCATTAATGGTGCCTTCACAGATGTGTAAGTTACCCATGCCATTGGCACTAACACAGCCCCATACCATCACAGATGCTGGCTTTTGAACTTTGCGTCCATAACAGTCCGGATGGTTCTTTTCCTCTTTGCCCCGGAGGACACGACGTCCACAATTTCCAAAAACTATTTGAAATGTGGACTCCTCGGACCACAGAACACTTTCCCCTTTGCATGAGTCCATCTTAGATGAGCTCGGACCCGGAGAAGCCGGTGACGTTTCTAGGTGTTGTTGACAAATGACTTTTGCTTTGCATAGTAGAGATTCAAGTTGCACTTACGGCTGTAGCGCCAAACTATATTTACTGACATTGGTTTTCTGAAGTGTTCCTGAGCCCATGTGTTGATATCCTTTACACATTGATGCGGCGCCGCCTGAGGGATCGAAGGTCACGGGCATTCAATGTTGGTTTTCGGCCTTGCCGCTTACATGCAGTGATTTCTCCAGATTCTCTGAACCTTTTGATGATATTATGGACCGTATTTGATGAAATACCTAAATTCCTTGCAATTGTACGTTGAGGAACATTGTCCTTAAACCGTTGGACTATTTTGTCACGCACTTGATCACAAAGAGGTGAACCTCACCCCATCTTTGCTTGTGAATGACTGAGCAATTCAGGGAGGCTCCTTTTATACCCAATCATGGCACCCACCTGTTCCCAATTAGCTTGTTCACCTGTGGGATGTTCCAAACAGGTGTTTGATTAGCATTCCTCAACTTTCTGTCTTTTTTGCCACCTCTAAGTTAATGATTATTTGCTCAAAACAATAGTTTATCAGTTTGAACATTACATATCTTGTCTTTGTAATGTATTCAATTAAATATAGGTTGAACATGATTTGCAAATCATTGTATTCTGTTTTTATTGGTTTACACAATGTCTCAACTTCATTGGAATTGGGGTTGTACTTACCATTTCACCTTTTATGCTGGGCCCAGCGAAGAATATTGCCCCAGCTGCGCTTTTCACACATCATCTTGCTATTAGAGAATTATATGAAATCAGCTCGACCATCTTGGTGTCACTAATAAAATACTTGTTGTCGGACAGGAACGACTGGGAGGGATAAGTGAGTGTCAGTTGTAAAACTTAACACCCTGTCTCGGCATTACGCGAATCCCCTTACACACAAGTGGCCGCTCCCCTCTGTTACGGCTCTGTTAAGAGCTTAGAAGGGGGAAAATTCATGGGTCGACTTCATTCTGTTTCAGTGTCGTTTACTCAAAACACCAACATGGAGAAAAAAGGTGACAAAATGTCATTTTTCAATTGCTGTGTAAAAGGGGCTTAACGCAGATGTCATTACGGCACCGATAGTACCTCCAAAGGTGGAAAATTCCCGTGTCAACATCGTCTGCCCCATTCTGTGTTGGTGCTGTTTACACAGAACACCGATTAGAATTGAAGGGAAGGATAAAAAGAAATGTGGACTTTACCAGACTGTGTAAGAAACCCCACACACGGGGTTTCTTATGGCTCTGATAATACCTCCAAAGGCACAAAATTTCTGTCTTCTTCATCCTGTCTGTGCCTTTCATAAGAACGACACAGGGAAAAAAGGCAGAAAAAGATTGCTTTTGCAAACAGTGTGAAAGTGGCTTTTCACACTGGTGTCATCCCACCTCAAGATCTGACACACCCTCCAAAGGTGGAAATTTCCCTGGTTGACTTAACCCCCCATGTGTCAGTGCCGTTTCACTGAACAGCGAAACAGAACACAAGTGGAAAAATGCGACTTTTGCAAGCTGTGTGAAATGAGCTCAACACATAGGCGGCCTTAGGGCTCTGATAGTACTGGCAAAGGCAGAAAATCACATTTCCCTCCCCATTCTGTGTCTGTGCCATTCATACATAACAGCAAGACAGAATAAAGGTGGAAAATGTCTGCTCTGCTTTTCTGTAATGTGAAATGGCCTGACAACTTTCATTGTGCATATTATCATCAATACATCATCATTAATACATTATGATAGTCTAATTCAGTTATGTTTTAGTTTTGGACAATGCCCTCTTCATAATATCAGCTAAAACCTTGTAACGTTGAGGCTGTACCACGAAGACTTAGTATAAGGCAGTCCCCAGAGTCCCTTAAAGTACAGTGTGTAGTGGTCAGTATGAAGCTGAGACTATGATATTGACTGTCTGCCTGCAAAGCTCCCCTTGTCCCCGCCCGGGCTAATCAATTTGTCTGGGTCAACTAATGGTCAATGGACACACCTGGAGCAGCAACCCTGATCGACCACAAATATCCCACGAGCATATATCAATGATTCATTCATCTCTTCAGTTGCCGTGGCAACCTTCACTTCCTCTAGTTCTCTGCATGTTGTTCAGATGACAGTTATCAACCTGTAGTTTTTCTGTCCTATTTTTGCCTCCATGCTTGCCTCTTCTACAAAAATCCAGCTTTTTTTTTTTTTTTTTTTTCAATTGTTCTTCCCACTTAATGCATTCCTCATCTATACATCGCTCCATCCTTCCGTTCACCCACACTGTGGCGCATCCTTCCTCTCCTGCTTCTAGAGCTGTAGGTCACTGCCAACGGTTAACCATACTTCTGCCAACTGGCCCTGAGGGGACGCGGCACGTCCACGCCAGGTTAGTCTTGGAACAGGGGACATGACATAATGCCACTGTCCAGTAAAAAGCATGTATGTTCATTTTCAAAAATGTCACTTTTATTAAAAAAATTTTTTGTTGCTATTCAGATAAAAGAATGACGTAAAATTTGGACTGGCATGTTTTTCATTGGACAGTGACGATAACTGTTTTCTTACTAACGTCTCACTCTGGAAGGTTGATCAAACATTATCACAACCAAAGATTTTTTCTTTTGATGGGGTTTAAGCATGGACTAAAGGTGTAAAGTTTTGTTGCAGATCCAAGGTAAATACCAAAGTAGCAATATATTAGAATAAAATAAGCCTTGAATTGTCCTGCAATAGGGTGAAATTTTTTCCTCAAAAAATGGACAGTAGGACAACACAGGAAGAACATCAAATATACATTACATTTTGAGATGTTTGCGATTGTAGACTAACTTATTAGTAAGGATACTATCTTCTTTGTATCTTGTTCGCTTGTTTTTATACCCTACATCTGTCACTCCTTTCCATAGTGCCCCTAGTGGTTGGATGAGACACCACAGGATCTGTGTGTGTGTCATTTTTAAGGACTTCTTTTTAAGTTTAAGACGTCCGTCTGTCTGGTGGATGGCAGATAAGAGGGAGGCTAGCGAGAAATGATCCTTAAGGTAACGTGTGACTTGGGGCAAATCGGCGTGCACTTCTAAGCCTTTCAAGCTGGTTAGCTTAGTTTAGCTTGCTAGCCGCTAGCAACGATAGCAGAGTACCCTCAAGGGGAAACGTTGACTCAGGTGAGCAAGAGGAGAACCAGTGACACTGTCAACTATTGGGCGCTGTTTCAGGCGCACATTTGTGCTACTAAGAGTAGGTTTGTTCATTTATTTACCTCTTTATGTATTATTAACACTATTCCTAAAAGATTTTCGTCATGAAAATCTCACAGTGCTTTATTTCTAGCCATTGGTATTGCACTGTTCAGAAGAGGGATTCTCAAACTTTGGGTCCAGCTAGGGACACCTTACATTAGAGACATTTTTCCAAGGACCCCCTCATAATTGTAACACCAATTAAACATCTCTTTTTTTAGATGGCCAAACAATGAAATAATAGCTGTAAATAAAAAGAAATAATAAGTTGCTGTTTTCCCTTGTTTTATTGCAAAATAATACAATCGATCAACCATCAACTTTTATTCAGCAGACTCATAGTCTATTAGAAAACACATACAGTGCAATACACAATAAGACAAGACATAAAAGGAAAGTAGATAGGAAAATCTTCATATTTAGTGACCATAATTAGTTTTTACCCGATTCCTTTTATAAGAAACAACAATAATCTAAAAAATTTCACCTGCACTGTCAAACTTATTTCACAGTCACACTGAATGAATTTTTGGTTAAAAAGTTACTGGATCGATTTCCAGCCACTGAATCGTTTCGGACCGTATGATTCTAAATGAACCAATATCATCCTTGAATCGAATCGGCAACCACAAATCATGATAAAAATCGAATCGTGAATTAAAACAAATTGTTACACCCCTAATAGTTGGCTAATTATTGCAGAGATTGTGTTATTTAGTATGTTGTAGCTCTTATAAATTATTTCTTGGTGGGTGCAGACAATTTTTTACTTTTAAGTATTTTGAACAACTACCACAACAGTGCCAATTTGTCACTGAAAATGTATGAAGACAATGGAGTTTTGGTCATTTGTTTACATGACAACAGCTCTTGAGCCTTCCATGTTAAGGCCAAAAATGGTAGTCTGTAAAAATTAAGGATTTTTTTTCTTTACAATGACATAGCCAACAACTAATCTGACAGCATATTAGAGTGAACTTGCATAGTTTTGAAAGCATTGTCTGTAAAACAAACATGTTTGACAAACAAAAAGCACAGTTTTGAAGGGAGGTTATGAAATTTTGATTTCGTGAAAGCGACTCAACCAATTTTTACGAACTGAGATTTAGACCAAAGATCCCATGAAATTTGACTTTAGTTCAGTTCAGATTTTTTTTTCGCTTCTGAGGAAAAAAGGGTATTTTCTGCCATTTTCTATGTGAATATTGCATACGTCGTAATGAGATTCATGCATCCGAGTATCCAGTTTAGTACTGATCCAATTTAGGATTGTTGCGGGACTTGGAGGAGGCTTTTTTTTTTTTTTTTTTTTTTTCTTTATCTTGATGAGCTTTTGCAAGAAAAACCCATCAGCTTAGACAACTTCAAACAAGTTAATTATGATGACTACATTGATGCTACAAAACACATTATGCTGAAAATACTGCTATTTAATTAGTTGATGGCTTTGGAGACAACCGAGTTTGCATGTAGGCGACTTTGAAAGCTCATCAGTGGCCTCTGTTGTTTCATTTTCAGGGCAGACTCCCCGGCAGCGATGTAACTGATGGACGGTTGGCGCGAGTAATGCCGCCGCCGAGCTCAGCCATCATTAAATATGATTAACGTTTTATTACCGTCTCATTTTCACCCCCTCGCCTCCGGCGCTTTGGGGAAAGGTTTACGAGACGTGAGCTTCTACTAACAGCTGTCGGAAAGACAAAATTAATCATTAGCGTGAGCGAGATATTGTCCTCCTCAACTTTCACGTCTCCTATGAGCGGCGCGTGGCTCCACGATAGATTCTAATACCTCGACCTCTTTAGTCCCATTAAACACAATTTCGCCATTTGTCGGTCAGCATTAAGTCTGATTGGGATTAGTCACGTAAAACCCCGGTGGAAATATCGCGGCCTTGAAAAGCGGCTTTGCTGCCGTCACTTTGTTGAAGGAGGTGAAGAAAAGCGCGGCCACCCTCCACCCAGCTTAACGAACCTCTCTGAAAGATGCTGAATATTTGAGGCAGTTGTTTGCTCACCACCAGATGAACTGTCTCCCAACCTCCCTGGGAGAGTGGTGCCGAGGTGCCTGAAAGGACACACAGCCAATGTACGCATACAAAGCGACCTATAAATATATTTCATTTGCATTTACTTGTGCTTGCGCTTTTATGAAGGGGGGAAATACTTTAAAGTAAGCACATTTCTGAAACATAAGACTGTTTGATGTCTGATAAGGAAGTTAAGTCTCTCCTTTGAATAGTCAACTTTTTAGACTTCAATTCCTTATTGCAGGCTTTTCAGCTCAAAACTTTTCTTAAGGGGTTTACGACTAAGTTCCGTTCCCCTCAATGTAACTTGAA
This sequence comes from Phyllopteryx taeniolatus, assembly GCF_024500385.1. NCBI lineage: Eukaryota > Metazoa > Chordata > Actinopteri > Syngnathiformes > Syngnathidae > Phyllopteryx > Phyllopteryx taeniolatus. The sequence continues at coordinate 15,401,628 of NC_084516.1, read as the reverse complement.
TTTGTAAACAAGCCGGAACATGCTGCAGTCTATCACTACCGTGCACTAAAGCAATAACAATTACAGTAAATCTTTGCATTGTAGTAAATGAGTGTGCCTTCTTGTGACCACGTATCGTTACGCTGCTGCGCAAACTAGTCCATTACCCTGGGCAGCGTGACAGCCTATCGGTTTGGACGCATACCTCACAGACATGAGATTCAGGTTTGAATTTCCTCCTGAGTTTGCATGTTCGCTCCGTGCTTGCTTAGGTTTTCTCCAGGTCTCTGGCTTCCTCCCAATTTCCAAAAGCAAGCATTAGGTTAGTACAAGACTCTAAATTTATCCCTAGGTGTGAATGTTAAGGATTTTTTTGTCCATATGCACTGTTGGTAAGTTTTGTTGAAATCTTTGCAGATTTATTAAAAAAAGAAAAACTGAAATATCACACACCCATAAGTATTCAGACCCTTTGCTAAGACATATATTTAACTCGGTCGGGTGCTGTACATTTCTTCTGATCATCCTTGAGATGGTTATACACCTTCATTGGAATCCAGCTGTGTTTGATTATACTGATTTGATTAGGAAAGCCACACCCCTGTCAATATAAGACCTTATAGCTCGCAGTGCATGTCAGAGCAAATGAGAATCATGAGGTCAAAGGAAGTGGCCTCCATAATCCTTAAATGGAAGATGTTCGGGACGACCAGAACCCTTCCTAGAGCTGGCCGTCTGGCCAAACTGAGCAATCGGGGAGAAGAATGATGAAATCCCTAAATTCCTTGCAATTGTACGTTGAGGAACATTGTCCTTAAACCGTTTGACTATTTTCTCACGTACTTGTTCACAAAGAGGTGAACCTCGCCCCATCTTGGCTTGTAAATGACTGAGCAATTCAGGAAAGCTCCATTTCTACCCAATCATGGCACCCACCTATTCCCAATTAGCCTGTTCACCTGTGGGATGTTCCAAACGGGTGTTTTGATGAGCATTCCTCAACTTTCTCAGTCTTATTTGCCACCTGTCCCAGCTTTTTTGGAACGTATTGCAGCCATAAAATTCTAAGTTAATGATTATTTGCTAAAAACAATAAAGGTTATCAGTTTGAACATTAAATATCTTGTCTTTGTAGTGTATTCAATTAAATATAGATCGAACATGATTTGCAAATCATTTATATTCTGTTTTCATTTATGTTTAACACAGCATCCCAACTTCATTAGACTTGGGGTTATACATTAATTTTGTATTTTCACGTTGAAGTGTTGCGGGTCGTGGCCCTGGTTGTGGTCCCAGCGGAACCGCGAAGCACACGCAACATCGGCAAGAGTTTATCCGCTAGTACATTTTGTATTAATTAGGAAACGCGCCTACAATTATCTAATTAGTTCACAGATGTTAATGTTAATGTTGTATTAAGCGACGGAGCAATGTTTGGGAGTATGTCACAACACAGAATGAACTAACTTCAAATTCAGAAATGGCCAATAAAAACAGAAACATATTGTACTTAATATTTTGCTGGAGGATGCATTTGGGATTAGCCTTTGAAGTTGGTAATAGTGAAATATGAAGTGAAACAGACAATGGTCTTTTCCAGAATGAGAGTGCTCAAAGAGGAGAAACTTTTCATGTGGCACAGCTTGAAGCAGGCATCAGGTGAGAATGGAGATGAGCCTGGCTCCAGTTGGATGCTAGAACAAAATTGCAAAGAAATTAGGCAAATTGAATTTTAATCTTAAATTTGTACATCAACATGTACTTGAGTGCTGTTTTTCTGCGTGAATGTTCTTTTTTTGTTTGTTTGTTTTTCCTTATTGTACTCTTCATAGTCTTCCAGATCGCTTAATTTATGTTAAAATAATTTTAAAAAGAATCTCTGCTCCTGGGGGATCCCCCCCAGACCCTCCACCCTATTTTCTTTTTTTTTTGGTCACCATTTTCACGCATTTGGTGTTTGCATGTCTGTTACAATTATCCATCCATCCATTTTCTGTACCGCTTATCCTCACTAGGGTCGCGGGCATGCTGGAACCTATCGCAGCTATCTTTGGGCGAGAGGCGGGGTACACCCTGAACTGGTCGCCAGCCAATCACAGGGACGAACAACCATTCACACTCACAGGGGTTCAAGTCTCAAGTCTGGATGTTGTGTGGGCAACATTTATCACATAGTCTGGTGCTGTACAATGTTCATTATGATGAACAGTGAGATAAGGAGGTTCCAACCCGTGTAATATTTTATAACAGGACCTTAAGTCGCATCTCAAGTAGACTGGGAGCCAATGCAAGTTGGGCAGAATGGGTGTAATATGATCAAACTTTCTCGTCCTTGTCAAAAGTCTTGCTCCAGTGTTTTGTACTAACTGCAGGCTTTTCAGTTACTGTACAAAAACGGGATTGGTTGCAAAACATATTTGCAATAGGTTAATATTATTTATTACATATGACAATTTGAAATCTTGAAACATTGATTTGCTTTCTTGGCCCCCATAAAATGATGTGGCGGGCCAGATCTGGCCCCTAGGCTTTGAGGTTGACACCTGTGATAATAATACTCTTATGTATAGAAGCAATATTATCTAATATTGCTACTATGCATAAAGGTATGTATGAATGGAGAAGAAAGGATTGTATTGTTTTGTTTTTATGTAGACTGTGGACCTTAAGGAATTTAAGCCCCCCCCCCCCATACATACTGAGGATTTACAACAAAAACATACCATACCAAAAGTTTAACTATGAGTCTAACGTTTTTAAATTCTCAGACAAACTAATGTACTGCACCACACGGTGGTGCTTCTAGGTCATGTTTGGAAAAGTACATCATGTTTGAGACTGGCCGAATGGCACATTACCAGAGAGAGCCAATCACAAGTGTCGGCTTTTGAAGGGGGAAGTCCTATGGGGAAAAAAATCTGAGCTTTAGTGGCTATTTTTCCAGATGTAACTAAAAGTTTAATCGTGAAAATTTCCAAAAGAAACTCTAATTACATATTTTCTCCCAGGATTGTAATAGATTAGAATTACATACATTTTGTAATTCAATTATGTAATTGTTACAAGTAATTAGTTAGCCTCCAACACTGTCTATACAGGTATGTGCACCGCAACTGGCTGGTGACCAATCCAGGATGTACTCCGCCTCTCGACCAAAGTCAGCTGTGATAGGCGCCGGCTCACCAGCAACCCTGAACAGTATAAGTGCTATAGAAAATCGATGGATAGTGCTAAATATTTTCTTAGCTCTCCCAGCATGAAAACAAAGCCCACGAGCTTAGCCAATCTTTTATTTTGTTAAACATTTTCTGGTTTTCTTCTGCTTCCTCAAAGAGTGCAGCTTCTATTAATTTCTTCTTTTTCATTTTGGCCCAATTTTTGAACTGGTACTGAAAGCTTTGGTCATTTAAATAAAGGCTGAGAGTCAGGGTTTTGTGAGGAGTGATGGAACAGACAGCACAGTCATTGATCTCTTCACAACTTTTGTAAAGTTCCACGGCCTTCCTTGTTGCTCGTCAGTACAGCCTCCGTCCTACAAGGCTGGTAAGGTTTTGAGAACGCCTGCGTCGGCTCCTAAAGGCAATTTCAAGAAAGCCTCTTTTATGTTGAGTGTTTGAATGGCATGAATCAGACTGGGAGCAGCTTTTGTTTCTTTTCAAACGAGTTTAACCAGAATGTCAGACAAATTGAAATGCAGATATCACTGATAAAGAGGACAGTGATGCCCCATTTATTGTGGGGGATACGTTCCAGACCCACCCGTGAGTATTGTTGTATGCGCTGTTTGTGTTGTGTGTGGTAAAGTAGCAGTTGTTCGAAAGTTTGTAGTAATCGTAGCATCTATGCTAATTTCCGTTAGCCTTTCGAAAGTGTTTCACATTATGTTAGCATTAAGCTAGCAGAATTTTGTGCTTTGGTTGAGCATTTTGGTGTTTAAATATACATTGTTTTATTCTCTTGTGTTTTATGTGTTAGTTTTACTGTAAACTTCAACTGGGAATGGGAAATAAGAAGCGTGAAGGAAGCACGCTTTGCATCTTATTTGGAGAACTGTGCAAGCAAGAGAGAGATTGCACATTGGACAGGTGTTTAGGAATACTTTCAAAAGTGTGTTTTAATAGGTTCATGTGTGTTTTAACAAGTTAAAATGTTTTTGAAGCATGTAGGAGGGATAGGATTTATATGGCTTCCCTATATTGTGGGTGGATCTGCAATGTGTCCCCTGTTCACTGTACTCTTTATCAGTGATATCTGTATTTTAATTTCCCCTTACTTTTTGGTTGAACACATCAAAAGAGCAACAAAGCTGCTGCCAGTCTGACTTGTCATTCAACTACTCAACACTAAAGTGCCTAAACTTGAAGTTGCCTTTAAAAAGGGAAAACGCAAAACTTGTCGCCTTGTCGTAAGCTGTACTGACGAGCATCAAGGAAGGTCCTTTGAGCTTTGCAAAAGTTGTTACGAGATCGACTGTGCAGTAGGTTTCTGCGTGACCCCAGCCCTCTTCTACTAACTACGCCTTTACTCATCTTACCAAAGGGGGAAGTTAGTCAATACAACACACAGTAACAATTCTCTTTCCACCAATCAGTGTCTAATTCCATATCCAAGTCAACCACTGTGAACTTCACTCCAAAAACTACAAAGTTTGTCTGTTCAGATTGGGATTTTGGGACCTATTCCAATTGAAACGTAAAGAAAAATGTTTCTTTCTGGTTGCAGCAAACAAGGTCAGCGAAACTCGAGCATCAATGCATTGTCAGACTCGGGGTAGTTGTGTCCTAAAAAAACAGAGGTGGTGGAGCAGCAGCCATGTGCCAAACTGGTTGTGTTTGCTCATGCTTAGGCTGAGGTAGATAATAGGTTACCTTCTTCGTGACGGTGTGGTTAATCCCCCGGACCATATGTCAGTAGCTTCACAAGCACACAGAGGTAGTACAGCCGTAGAACAACTATGTATGATGAGAAAACCTACCGTGCAGCCACATGTAAGCGGTGTTACTTAAATGTTGGGGTAGTGGTGGTAGAGGTGGGGAGTTGACTGTCATGATGCAGCATCACAACTGAGCTAACCATTACCTCCCATTCTAGGAGACAACAGCGGGGTCAGGGAGGAGGTAAGAACCAGTCATCATCCCCACAACACCAGTGGGATCAGCAATCACCCAGCCCAACGGATGCGGGAGACAACAGAAACAATGGCCGGTCACCTCGCCACTATCAGGGCAGACATGGGCAACGCCCCAGTGGACCCTCGCATGGTTACAGCCAGAACCGACGCTGGCACCCCAATCAGAAAGGTCCAGGACAACAGAACCCGGCAGGTTCCGATAGAGGACCACCTCTGAGAGGAACCAAAGAGACAGAGAATGTAAAAGTGACAAGCGACAAGCACACGCGACAGATTGAGGAGCCTCGGGACTGCAAGAGTCCAGCTGACTCGCCCAAGTCTGAGTCAGCGCTGGGCGCGAACATCTCGTCAGACGTGACAGCCGGCAAAGAAAGCCTCGGCTCATCAGGCCAAGGTCCATCTAGGGAGCCCCAAATCAGCTTGCTGCAGTCGTCCAAGGAGAGGTTGCAGAGGAGACTAAAGGACAAGGTACAGGAAAGCTGCTTACTTCCTGTCCTTCATCATTAAGCCAATCAAGACTAACGTACGTGCATGCGTGCGTGCGTCTGTGCGTGTGTGTGTGTGTGTGGGTGTGGGCAGGCTACTTTCATCTTTATCACACACACCACGGTGGTTTAGTCATTTAGCCACTTCTTAGATTTGACTCAACTGTTGCATGAGTCAGCTGTGTTCTCTGATGCTTGGCTGCTCAGAACTGACAGCAAAGCCACAATTCATGAACATTATTCCTCAGTGACGCCTCTGAAGGATGCTTGAGCCGCTGCTTTACACAGTTTACCTGTAACCTTAAGAGTTGAATCATATTTTTTTAATCGCCCTAAAGAAGGGCAACACCATGAAATAGTGTTTTTGTCACATCTAGTTCCTAGGTTCTGGGTTCGATTGCTGGCTAAGGCCTTCCTGTGTGGCGTTTGCATGTTCTGCTTGTGCTTGCGTGGGTTCTCTGCAGGTCGTCCAGCTTCCTCCCACATTCCAAAAACATTCATTATAGGTTCATCAAAGTTCATTCATGTGCCCTACGATTGACTGGCAACCAGTATGCCACCTCTCTCGCCCAAACTGAAGACTCAAAATTGTCCTCAAAGGTGTAAATGTGAGTGTTTATGGTGATTTGTCTAATGCGCCCTGCAATTGACTGACGAACAATCCCAGGTGGGTATACCCCGCCTCTTACCCAAAGTCATCTTGGGTTAAATGAAGACTGTCAATTGTACAGATGTGTGAATGTGAGTGTAAATAAATGGTTGTTTGTCTATCTGTGCCCTGGAATTGACTGGCGACCAATCCAGGGTGGGTATACCCCACCTCTTACCCAAAGTCAGCTGGAATAGGCTCCAGCTCATCCACTACCCTAATGAGAGTAATTGGTACAGAAAATAGATTTTCACACTCACAGCACGGTAGACTAATGGTTCTCACATCTGACTCATAATTCTGAGGTTAGGGGTTCAAGTCTCAGGCTTCCTGTGTGGAGTTTGCATGTTCTCCCCGTGCTTGCTTGTTTTTCTCTACGAGGTCTCTAAACTAAGTTTTTGCACTGGTTGCACTGGTGCTCCCAACTTTTTTTTGTTGGGTGCACAAACATTGCATCACATTCAACACCGTAGTCTTACTAGCTCACTTTAAAAAGAAACAAAAAAATAGCTCCCTGTCTCTTCAGAAAGTATTGACTGGAAAATGATTAACCATCAATGCAGTCAATAAAGTTCTTTATTTGAGGCACAATTCCACAAGACAGGTGACTTACTGAAAAGTGTTACTTTGGTGCATTGGTTAGGGCCTTTGGACGAATCAGGCCTAAACTTCACATTCTTCACGAAGTTGTCAATCGTTCTTATCGTATCATCGGTGGCTATTTCCACTCGAAATCTGAAGGGCCTTGGCCACTAACCTAGGCCTGTGACTATAACATTTTTAGGATGGTATGTTTTCCCAGTGACTAGTTAGCACATCTGTCTCACAGTTCTGAGGACCCGGGTTCAAATCCGGCCTCGCCTGTGCGGAGTTTCCATGTTCTCCCTGTGTCTGCGTGGGTTTTCTCCGGGTACTCCGGTTTCCTTGCACACACCAAAAACATGCATAGTAGGGTAATTGAAGACTCTAATTGTCCGTAGGTATGAATGTAAGAGTGAATGGTTGTTTATCTGTGTGCCCTGCGATTGACTGGCGACCAGTTCAGGGTGTACCCCGTCACTTACCCAGAGTTAGTTGAGATAGGGTAAGCACGGCCGCGACCCTAGTAAGGATAAGCGATACGGTAAATGGATGGATGCATAATTCTACTATAATGTTTTTAGGAGCAATTAACTTAATAAATTAAATATTTTTGATTTAAAAAATATAATTATCATTATTATAATTAATAATTATAATAAATTGTACTTACAAAATATTAAATATTTGGCACAGAGGTATAAAGAGTCAATAATGCCTTAACAGAAAAAGAAAAAGTCCAAAGTAGCAACATCAGTAATAACAGCGCAACAAGCAGATCCAACCAAACCGTTTTGCATCAAGATGGGGATTACTTTTCGTCTACAGCCAATTGTGCAAGTTCTCCCACTTAAAAAGATGAGAGAGGCCTGTAATTTTCATCATCGGTATACCTCACCTATGAGAGACAATGAGGGGAAAAAAATCTAGAAAATCACATTGTCTTATATATATATATATATATATATATATATATACACATTTTGTCTCTGTAAAGAATTTATTAGCAAATTATGCTGGAAAAATAAGTATTTGGTCAATAACAAAAGTTTATCTCAATACATTGTTATATAACCTTTGTTGGCAATGACTGCAGTCAAGTGTTTTCTGTAAGTCTTCTCAAGGTTTTCACACACTGTTGCCGGTATGTTGGCCCATTGCTCCATGCAGAACTCCTCTAGAGCAGTGATGTTTTGGGGCTGTCGCTGGGCAACACAGGCTTTCAACTCCCTCTAAAGATTTTCTATGGGGTTAAGATCTGGAGACCGGCAAGGCCACTCCAGGACCTTGAAATGCTTCTTACGAAGCCACTCCTTTGTTCCCCGGGCGGTGTGTTTGGGATTATTGTCATGCTGAAAGACCCAGCCACGTTTCATCTTCAATGCCCTTGCTGATGGAAGGAGGTTTTAACTCAAAATCTCACGATACATGGCCCCAATTATTCTTTGCTTTACAAAAATCAGTCGTCCTGGTCCCTTTGCAGAAAAACACCCCCAGTTTCCACCCCCCATGCTTCACAGTAGGTAAGGTGTTCTTTGGATGAAACTTGTCATGTTTGGAGGAGAAAGAATGCTGTTTCTCCTCCAAGCATGACAAGTTGAGATTTTACCGAGAAGTTCTATTTTTTTTTCATCTGACCATGTGACATTCTCCCAATCATCTTCTGGATCATCCAAATGCTCTCTAGCAAACTTCAGACGGGCCTGGACATGTACTGGCTTAAGCAGGGGGACATGTCTGGCACTGCAGGATTTGAGTCATGTGTTACTGATGGTACCCTTTGTTACTTTGGTCCCAACGCTCAGCAGGTCATTCACGAGATCCCCCCGTGTGGTTCTGGGATTTTTGCTCACCGTTCTTATCATTTTGACCCTACAGGGTGAGATCTTGTGTGGAGCCCCAGATTGAGGGAGATTGTCAGTGATCTTGTATGTCTTCCATTTTCTAATAATTGCTCCCACATTTAATTTCTTCACACCAAGCTGCTTACCTATTGAAGCTTCAGTCTTCACAGCCTGGTGCAGGTCTACAATTTTGTTTCTGGTGTCCTTTGACAGCTCTTTGGTCTTGGCCATAGTGGAGTTTGGAGTGCGACTATTGGTGGTGGACAGGTATCTTTTATAATGATAACAAGTTCAAACAGGTGTCATTAATATAGGTAACGAGTGGAGGACAGAGGAGCCTCTTAAAGAAGTTACAGGTCTGTGACAGCCCAAAATCTTGCTTCTTTGTAGGTGACCAAATACTTATTTTCCACCATAATTTTCCAATAAATTATTTTTAAAAATCAGATGTGATTTTGTCTCTCATAAGTGAGGTATACCTGTGATGAAAATTACAGGCCTCTCTCATCTTTTTAAGTGGGAGAACTTGCACAATGGGGGGCTGACTAAATACTTTTTTGCCCCACTGTATGTGTGGGTACCTGCGCCATATACGCTGTCGAACGTTTGCGTTTGCATTGTTGGGCATAGGCTTACTTAATTGCTGATGGGAATCGCGAAATATCCCACTGTGTTTTTTTGTTCCCAGCTGAAGAAATTGGGTGGTATGGATGTGTTTTAAATAGATTTTGTCACTTTGAGGTTTATGTTTTATTGTATTTGTAGTGACTTCATAAAAACAAACTGGAGCGGTTTGGCGCAGAGGGTAAGAGTCGGCCCTGCAACCAGAGGGTCGGCAGTTTGTATCCCCGCTTAAGCGCATGTCGTCGTCGTGTCCCTGGGCAAAATACTTAACCCACATTGGCTGGGCATACGGGTGCACCATTCAGATATTGTGCATGTGCGACCAAATTAGTCGCATCCTCATGCCCTGCCCAGGTAACTCTGGGTACCTCCCACATTCCAAAAACATGCATGTTACAGTCATTGAAAAATTCTGTCCATAGGTGTGAATGTGAATCCTTGTATTGTAACAAGTCCTGGGTATACCCAATAAGAGTAACACAACTCTGTTTCCCCAGGAGGAGGTGCTAACGGAGGCGTCAGGCGCACCCAGCATGGACCGCTTGGTGAGGCTTCTCAACAGCATGACGAGCAACAGCAGTGGCGTGGAGGAGCATCTGACCTCCTTCATGGAGGAGGCGCAGAGCTCGGCGCACTCCGAGGAAACCCTGACCCAGGTGGTGGTCACCATCTATGACAAGACAGTGTTGGACCGGAGCTTCGCTGCCACCGCCGCCAAGCTATGCGACAAGATGGCGCTCTTCATGGTGGATGGGACCAAGTTTAGGTCGCTGCTGCTCAACCTGTTGCAGGTAATCTTCAGCAGTGTCACATCAGAGCAGTAACAGAATATCTGGAATTCATCCGCGTGTGCATTTTATACAAAACCCAGCAAAGTACTAGGTGAGGGACCAGACAAAGCACGGCTCCAAAAACCCCTATGAAGAACAAAATATATGGATCTAGGTTTCCCTTGCCCGGACGCGGGTCACCGGGGCCCCCCTCTGTAGCCAGGCCTGGAGGTGGGGCTCGAAGGCGAGCGCCTGGTGGCCGGGACTGCACCCATGGGGCCCGGCCGGGCACAGCCCGAAAGGGTAACGTGGGTCCCCCTTCCCATGGGCTCACCACCTGTGGGAGTGGCCATAGGGGTCGGGTGCAGTGTGAGCTGGGCAGTGGCCGAAGGCGGGGACCTTGGCGATCCGATCCCCGGCTACAGAAGCTGGCTCTCGGGATGTGGAATGTCACCTCCCTGGCAGGGAAGGAGACCGAGCTGGTGTGGGAGGTTGAGAAGTTCCAACTAGATATAGTCGGGCTCGCCTCCACACACGGCTTGGGCTCTGATACCAGTCCTCTCGAGAGGGGTTGCACTCTTTTCCACTCTGGAGTTGCCCACGGTGAGAGACACCTAGCAGGTTTGGGTATACTTATTGCCCCCCCCTGGCTCGGCGCCTGTACATTGGGGTTCACCCCGGTGGACGAAAGGGTAGCCTCCCTCCGCCTTCGGGTGGGGGGACGGGTCCTGACTGGTGTTTGTGCCTATGCACCAAACAGCAGTTCAGAGTACCCACCCTTTTTGGAGTCCTTAGAGGCGGTGCTGGAGAGCGCTCCCGCTGGGGACTCCATCGTTCTGCTGGGGGACTAAATGCTCACGTGGGCAATGACGTGACGTTGGCGTGATTGGGAGGAACGGCCCCCCCGATCAGCACCCGAGTGGTGTTCTGTTATTGACTTCTGTGCTCACCACGGATTGTCCATAACGAACACCATGTTCAAGCATAAGGGTGTCCACACGTGTACTTGGCACCAGGACACCCTAGGTCGCCGTTCGATGATCGACTTTGTAGTCGTGTCATCGGACTTGCGGCCGCATGTCTTGGACACTCGGGTGAAGAGAGGGGTGGAGCTGTCAACTGATCACCACCTGGTGGTGAGTTGGCTCCAATGGTTGGCTCCAAAGATGCCAGTCCGACGTGGCAGGCCCAAATGTAATGTGATGGTCTGCTGGGATGGTCTGGCAGAATCCCCTGTCAGAAGGAATTTCAACTCCCACCTCCGGCAGAACTTCACCCACGTCCTGGGGGAGGCGGGGGACATTGAGTCCGAGTGGACCATGTTTCCGTCCCTCTATTGCCAAGGCGGCCGACCAGATCTGTGGCCGTAAGGTAGTCTGTGCCTGTCGTGGAGGCAATTCCCGGACCCGTTGATGGACACCAGCGGTGAGGGATGCCGTCAAGCTGAAGAAGGAGTCCTATCGGTACTTTTTGACCTGTGGGACTCCAGAGGCAGTTGATTGGTATCGGCTGGCCAAGCGGAATTTGCGGCTTTGGTGGTCGCTGAGGCAAAACCCAGGCGTGGGAGGAGTTCGGTGAGGCCACGAGAACGACTTCGAGGAAATTCTGCTCCACCATCCGGCGTCTCAGGAGGGGGAAGCAGTGCACCATCAACAATGTGTAGGGTGAAGATGGGGCGCTGCTGACCTCGACTCGGGACGTTGTTAATCGGTGGGGAGAATACTTCGAAGACCTCCTCAATTCCACCGACACGCCTTCCCTTGAGGAAGCAGAATCTGGGTTCTCTGAGGCGGGCTCTCCTATCTCTGGGGTTGAGGCCCCGGGGGTGCAAGAGATTCGCCCGGAGTTCCTAAAGGCTCTGGATGTTGTGGGGCTGTCCTGGTTGACACGCCTCTGCAACATCGCATGGACAGTGCCTCTGGATTGGCAGACTGTGGTGGTGGTCCCCCGTTTTAAGAAGGGGGACCGGAGGGTGTGTTCCAACTACAGGGGGATCACACTCCTCAGCCTCCCTGGTAAGGTCTATTCAGGGGTGCTGGAGTGGAGGGTCCGTCGGGAAGTCGAATCTCAGATTCAGGAGGAGCAGTGTGGTTTTCGTCCTGGCCGTGGAAAAGTGGACCAGCTCTTCACCCTCGGCAGGATCCTCGAGGGTGTATGGGAGTTCGCCCAACCGGTCTACATGTGTTTTGTGGACTCGGAGAAGGCGTTCGACCGTGTCCCTCGTGGAGTCCTGTGGAGTGTGCTTCGGGAGTATGGGGTACCGAACCACATGATATGGGCTGTTTGGTCCCTGTACGACCGGAGTCAGAGTTTGGTCCGCATTGCCGGCAGTAAGTGGGACTCCGGTGAGGGTTGGACTCCGCCAAGGCTGGCCTTTGTCACCAATTCTGTTCATAACTTTTATGGAGAAAATTTCTAGGCGCAGCCGAGGCGTAGAGGGGGTCCGGTTTGGTGCCCTCAGAATTGCATCTCTGCTTTTTGCAGATGATGTGGTTCTGTTGGCTTCATCAAGCCGGGACCTCCAACTCTCACTGGAGCGGTTCGCAGCCGAGTGTGAAGTGGCTGGGTTGAAAATCAGCACCTCCAAATCTGAGACCATGGTCGTCAGTCGGATAAGGGTGGAATGCCCTCTCCGGGTCGGGGATGAGATCCTGCCCCAAGTGGAGGAGTTCAAGTATCTTGGGGTCTTGTTCACAAGTGAGGGAAGAATGGAACGGGAGATCGACAGGCGTATCGGTGCAGCGTCTGCAGTGATGCGGACTTTGTATCGGTCTGTTTTGGTAAAGAGGGTGCTAAGCCGAAAGGCGAACCTCTCGATTTACCGGTCGATCTACGTTCCTACCCTCACCTATGGTCACGAGCTGTGGGTCGTGACCGAAAGAACAAGATCCCGGATACAAGGGGCCAAAATGAGTTTCCTCCGCAGGGTGTCCAGGCTCTCCCTTAGAGATAAGGTGAGAAGCTCAGTCATCCGGGAGGGGCTCAGAGTAGAGCCGCTGCTCCTCTGCATTGAGTGGAGCCAGATGAGGTGGCTCGGGCATCTGTTTAGGATGCCTCCCGGACGCCTCCCTGGTAAGGAGTTCCGGGCACGTCCCACCGGGAGGAGACCCCGGGGATGACCCAAAACACGCTGGAGAGACTATGTCTCTCGGCTTGCCTGGAAACGCCTCGGGATCCCCTCGGAAGAGCTAGAGGAAGTGGCTGGGGAGAGGGAAGTCTAGGCTTCCCTGCTGAGGCTGCTGCCCCCGCGACCCGACCTTGGATAAGTGGAAGACAAAGGATGGAGCTACCCGTGACATTTCTGTAACCAATATGATACAGAGAATCCACATAATGGCCACATCAGTCATAACTGGAATTTATCCACCTCCACCTTTGACTCAAAACCCAAAAAAGGATGTTGCCGCAACTGTGTGTGCATTCACACAGAGACACACCATTATTAGGCCCAATGTCTGGTGTAACATATACAGTTGAAACGATATTTATTTATTTATTTATTTATTTATATACTATGTAAAAAGACACGTACGCTTTTTTTTCTCATTATCTGACATGAAATCAGACCAAAAATAAAAACTGTTTTAGGTCAATTCAGATTACCTAAATTATTTATATTTGCTAAATGCCAGAATAATGAGAGGAGGCAATTTTTTTTAAATGGCGGCAATTTTTCATTACTTTCTTTAAAAGTGATAAATTGACACACCGTAAGATTGCTATGCCTTTGAACAATTTTGGAAACCCCGGATGATGAATTCATTAATTTGGAAGCTTCTGATACGTGTATTGTCAACATCTGAGTTAATTAGTTAGCACTGGTGGATGTATTTTAACTACACACACCTGAAACACACTGCTGCTTTGTATAACATAATGGAAAAGTGAAAAGAAAGAGTTGTGGACCTGCACAAGTCTGGTTCATTTCTGGGTGCAATTATAAACAAAAAATACAAATATAAACACCATGGGAATTTCAAGCCATCACGTCACAGAAAGGAGACAGGTTCTGTGTCCCAGAGATGAACGTGCTTGGATCAGAAATGTGTATATCAACCCAAGAAAAAAGCAAAAGACCTTGTAAAGATGATGGTTGAAGCTGCTAAGAGTGAGTCATCATCCACAGTGAAACGAGTACTTTACCGACATGGGCTGAAAGGCCGCTCTGCAGGCAGTTTGCAGATACACACAGGGACAAAGACCTTAATTTTTGGAGACATGTTCTGTGGTCTGACGAAACTAATATTGAACTATTTGGCCTTAATGCGCATCGTTACATTTGGTGGAAAAAGAGGGAAGCTTTCGAGCCTGAGAACAAAAAAATGGTCTAAAAAAAATCCTTGTCATTATTGTGGCATTTAACAAATATAAATCATTTGGGTAATTCTAATTGTCCTAAAACAGGAAAAGTTTCTGATTTCATGTCAGAGAGTGATGAAAAAAAGCCTATGTGTCTTTTTATATAGTGTATGTAAACTTATCGTTTCAACTGTATAAACGTTGTTGGTTTTATTTTTTATTACATTGACACTTTAATACAAAGTCAATTTTAGAGAGTCACTCTACGGAGGTTTTGATAGCCAAAACATGGGACCTTTAATGTGACATGGAAAAATGGACAGAGAACTATAATAGAGGCTTTCTATAACCTCTTTCACACAGAGATTCTGTAAAAATGGATTCATCAGAAATGTATTCACATCTGCCTTTTACGCAGAATCAAAAGTGGAATTTTGCCACAACTGTATGATTTCACACAGCAACACAGCATCTCAGATAATTAAATTAAATCGGCACTTGCATGTATGTGGTTAGCATTCCCTTACCCACAAGCTCCATCGCGCCTCAGTTACAACTCTGATGCTACATCAGAGGGAAGGAATATTTTTCATCGCTTATTTTGTCAGTGCCGTTTATCCAGAACAGCGCAACAGAAAAACAATTGCAAAATAACATAACTAATTGATGTATCCCCAAAACATGTTTATAATTGCCTACATTAATATCTTAAACCATAACTATGCCAGAAACTATATTACAGTTCAGTTAATATCAATTAAAACGCATTTTACATTAACAAAAATAAATGGCTTACCGATGCATTGGAAGTGTGCATATAGATGGACATATGGTGAAGACTGTATTTTCTGCTAACAACAAACAACAAGCCAGATGTATCACTTCAAAATACTTCTTTGATACCAAAGTGTAATACCTTACTATTTAGACAGGATTTTGGCGGCATCTTAGGACGTTTCAGAAAGAGCGCAAAAAAAGTGAATAGATGAGTTTTTCAGCGATTTTTGGAAAATCTTCAAATATGTTTTATCTGTGACAGACTCCACACATAAAGATTAAAAATCAGGCATTTAAGAGTTTTGGTCGTATTGTGTGTGGTGTACTGTGATAATCTCAACACACAACACCACAGACATAAAGATTTTGTTCTGCCGCCGATCTCGAAATCTCGCATGATCACATGATCTCACAAAAATGAAGACGGGCAGACACTTCCGAGATTGCGCCGATCTTTGCTGAGTGTTGTCAAAGGGGATGGAGGCGGGACTTTTGTAGAATGACGTGTTGTCAATAAAACGACTTGTTTTGAAACATACTTCTTGCCGTCTGGGAAACCCACTTTTATACAAAAAGCAACTTCGGATAAGACATGTTTGTTTTCATTTACGGCTGGTTCATTGTTCCTGAGTCAGGGTGCGTCTTTGATTGGCTACATTCAGTCACAATTCACAGGGTCAGACGTCTGCTTTCCCCACACACATGAAGAGATTTGGTCATAAATATTGAACGCGTTCAATTTTTAAGATTGTCCGCCCCAACTTGTTTCGGACCCTATTATCGGGACCAAATCTGCTCTTAACACACCTCAGACCTAAGGATAATCTTATAAAACAAAATAGTCTGGCATTTAACGTGCTTGGTCGGGAAATTGCAAAACCAGGACAAAAACAGCCGATTGTGCGTACCGGGTAGAAGTGAATACTTGTATAGTGAACCACAAACATGCAGGGGGAAGACTGTACTTCATTTCCATTCTTCCTTCTCCTTTTCCTTCTCTTCAACACACTGTAAATGTCACACGTGGGTTCACAAAGGCCCTGCTTAATGATATTATTTCAAGACTCCCCCATGTGTCAATAAGGGGGACAATTATTGCGTGACTACTCTGCTCATTAGTAGCCAAGACGTCATTTGTCACACGTCATCTTTAAGAAAGTTTGACCTTTTCCCCCCAGCTTTGTTTATATCACCTCGGCTTGACTTGAGGGTTAATTCTCTGCCGTATGCGTGCAGGTTATTAGAGAAAAATGTCAGATGTGGGTGCAGGAACTCTTCAAAGTTTTACTTCAACTCCAGGCAGAACATCTGTATGAGTGCGCTCAACCAGTATTAACCCAAACGCTCTTATGGTTCACTGGCCGCCACTAATGCATTAGCATTAGAAATTGATTAATTTTGTTTCAGGTTTTTAGCTATAAGGCCCTAAGGTTAATGTGTACACCACCTACAAAAACTCCTATTGCAGATGTTAATAGCTTTCACCGCCGCTGATAAATGTAATATTCTTAATATCCACCTACCAGAGAGAGCAGGATTTCCAAACTTTTTCTACTGAGGTCCAAATACAAAAAAAATGCAAGGATACAAGGGACACTTTGAAAATCTGTGACTTTATTAAACACACTAAAATCAATTAATCAAACAGTTATATATCGTTATATATACTAGTTATTTGTACAGAGCAGAAAGTGGAGGAGACCGTTTTTTCCTCTGAAATAAAAAATATTTATTCAGCATGATGTAGAGAAATTGAGTTAATGTTTTAGTTGTAAATAGTTTCTTTTCATCTTTGCACATTTAGAAAAGCTCTATATATATATATATATGTAGTTTGGACACTCGAGAGATAGACTCCTAGCCCCTTTCTCTCCCCCTGCAATTATCTATCCACAGAAGGACTTTGCCCGTCGTGCGGAGCTGCAGCGGTCAGACGTGGAGGTGTGGTTGGGCTTCATCACCTTCCTGTGCGAGGTGTTTGGGATAATGAGGAGCAGTTCCAGAGAGCCCTTTCGGGTCCTGGTGTGTCCCATCTACACCTGCCTGCGAGAGGTGTGTATAGTTATCAGAAAGGATTGTTGCATAACTGGGGATTACACCATAACTATCAGGACCGGTAATTATCGACTGATATTGGGGGAAAAAAATAACGTCACACAGATCGGTCCGATATGAAAAAAACTGGTCCGATAACAAGCGCCGTCTCATTCAGCGGCACTCTGGTCACCAGCGGCGGCTGTTGCATTGGCTTATGACAGTTAGACAATTTTGTCAAAAATTCTTTGGCTACGACACCAAAAATAGTCAATATCCAAAGTAAATTAGCGTATTACTACTTGCTGAAATTGCAGTGGAACAAGATACATTTATTAGGGATGTCCCGATCCAACTTTTTCCCTTCCGATCCGATACCAATATTGCAACCTTGAGTTTTGGCCGATACCGATATCGGTCCCATCCGATATCAGCAATAATCATACAAAATTTACTTATTTTGTATTATGGAATGTTAGATAAGGCTTAATCAAGTGATATTACTCAAACAGAGCACATAAATCAGCAACAGTACATATGAGAAATTTACCCTTTTATTATTAAACAGTGGATTACATAAAGAGCGGCACAGTGGACGATCGGTTAGCACATCTGCCTCACAGTTCTGAGAACCTGGCCGGGTTCACATCAAGTCTCCCCTGTGTGGAGTTTGCATGTTCTCCCTGCCTCCTCCAGGTACTCTGGTTTCCTCCCACATTCCAAAAACGTGCATGGTAGGTTAATTGGAGACTCTAAATTGTTTTTAGGTGTGAATGTGAGTGCGAATGAGAATCATCTTTATTTGTATTTATTTTATTTGCCAAGTATGTCCAAAAAAAACACACAAGGAATTTGTCTCCGGTAGTTGGAGCCGCTCTAGTACGACAACAGACAGTCAATTGACAGAGAACACTTTTGAGACATAAAGACATTGAGAAAAACAGTCACTGAGCAATAAAGGGTTGCTAGTTATCTGGTAATGTTGGTACACTTTTTTATTATTTTTTGACAATTGTGGAAAAAGATGTAGAGTTCTCTAGGAATGAGAGCAGTTTGAATAACTAATATAGCAATAGTCCGGTGCAATGACCATTGTGCAAAGGGCGCCGAGACTTCAAGGAGTGTATGCAATTTAAAGTGACTAGTAGCGCGATAATCTGGGACAATGTTGATTGTGCAAATGTTGCAGATACTCACTCCTCAGTCAGTGTGAAAATGGGGCAGATGCTACTCTGGCATGAGTGGCCAGTATTGGTCAACAACAGATATGCAAATAGTGCAGCGTGGCGAGACTACTACAGTGAGTGCACGAGTATGAATAATTGGCCCGACAGAAATGTGACAACAAACTCAAGACAAAAAAATTGGCAGCATGTTGCAATGGAATTGTAGGTTAGCTGTTTAAGAAGTTGATTACAAGAGGGAAGAAGCTGTTGGAATGTCTGCTAGTTCTATTTTGCATTGATCGGTAGCGCCTACCTGAGGGAAGGAGCTGGAAGAGCTGGTGACCGGGATGTGGAGGGTCCGAGAGGATTTTGCACGCTTTTGTCTTAGTTCTGGCAGCGTGCAAGTCCTCAAGGGTCGGTAGGTGGGTACCGACAATCTTTTCAGCAGTTTTGATTGTCTTTTGCAGTTGGAGTACTTTTTTGTAGCAGCACCAAACCAAACTGTGAGGGAAGAACACAGGACTGATTCGATGACTGCTGTGTAAAACTGCCTCAGCAGCTCCCGTGGCAGGCCGTGCTTCCTCAGAAGCAGCAGGAAGTACATCCTCTGCTGGGCCTTTTTGAGGACGGAGTTGATGTTGATCGCCCACTTCAGGTACTGAGAGACTGTAATTCCCAGGAACTTGAAGGTCTCAACGGTTGACACAAGACAGCTGGACAACGTGAGGGTCAGCTGTGGCGAAGGATGCCTCCTGAAGTCCACGATCACCTCTACAGTCTTGTGCGTGTTTAGCTCCAGGTTGTGTCGGCCCCACCACAGCTCCAGCCGCTCCACTTCCTTTCAATATTCAGACTCGTCACCGTCTTTGATGAGGCCGATGACAGTGGTGTCATCTGCAAACTTCAGGAGTTTGACAGCCAGGTGCATTGAGGTGCAGTCATTCGTGTAGAGAGAGAAGAGCAGCGGAGAGAAGACACAACCTTGAGGTGCCCCAGTGCTGATGCTGCGTGTGGATGAGGTGGTCTCCCCCAGCCTCACCTGCTGTGTCTTGCCCGTCAGAAAGCTGTAAATCCACTAGCAGATGGCAGGCGAGACGCTGAGCTGGAGAAGCTTGGAGGAAAGGAGTTCAGGGATGATGGTGTTGAACGCCACCAGGGGACTCTTGAGGTGGTCCAGCACGAGACGTTCAAAGGACTTCATGACCACAGATGTCAAGGCGACAGGCCTGTAGTCATTTAGACCCGAGATTGTAGGTTTCTTGGGGACTGGAATGATGGTGGAGCGTTTGAAACAGGATGGTACTTCGCACAGTTCCAGAGATCTATTGAAGATCTGTGTGAAGACTGGAGCGAGCTGGTCCGCGCAGACTTTGAGGCAGGATGGGGATGGTTGTTAATTTATATGTGCCCTATGATTGGCGGGCAAGTAGTTCAGGGTGTACCCCGCCTCTTGCCCAGAGTCACCTCGGATAGGTGCCAGCATGCCCGCAACCTTCGTGAGGATAAGCGGTATGGAAAATGTATGGTTGGATGGGTTACATAGAGTAACTGTGCTGTGCATGTCTTTGACCTATGAGAGGCAGACACAATGAGATACTCTCAGTAACAAAAAAAGTAGTCGTCATGATTGAATCTTGTTAATATAACTCTTTTTTCACAGTTTGAAGACTATATGCCAGAGAGTAGTTATATTGCCTGTTGTATATAATTATACAGAATTTGTCTACCAATATTCATTATTGTG
Source organism: Phyllopteryx taeniolatus (assembly GCF_024500385.1). NCBI lineage: Eukaryota > Metazoa > Chordata > Actinopteri > Syngnathiformes > Syngnathidae > Phyllopteryx > Phyllopteryx taeniolatus. Next base: position 15,381,544 of record NC_084516.1, on the reverse strand, counting down.
AGAGATATAAGTGCCGCAAGATCGATGCTAATTTTTGTTAGCTCATCTGTGGTGTTTTTCATTCATTGTGTTAGCTGTGAGCTAGCAAAAACAAAGCAACAAAGTATGATGTATTTCAACATTCAATAGATGTAATTCTTTTGTTATTTGTGTTTAGTTTTACAGTGAACTTCATCTGGAGTCCCAATGAACGACCTTAAGCAAGGAACATTCGCTGTTACTCCTTGCTACTATGTTAGCAACTTAGCAACCTGTTGTGATCACGTGGGATCTGTATGCCGTCTGAATGGTGCTGGATAGAAATGTTGGAACGGAGCATAGAATGGACTGCTTGTATAAGAGTTCTAAAATCTGAGATTTTAGATCCAGTCCGAGCCGATACAATACTCTTTTGCTAATATCGGAGTGATATCCGATAGCAAAGATTGGATCGGGACACCCCTAACATTTATACATGGCATCACCGTTGCAGCTTCAATCAATTTGGGGGGGTCCTTGGCTTGGAAATGATTGACGACTGATGGTATTGGTTATCAGTATCGATGGAAAAAATAGTTATCATGCATCCCTATGCGCAACACATACACTTACAGGAGGGTCCTCGGTTTACAACGGTCCTGACACAAGAAGCTTCAAGGTTATAAAACGGAACACACTGAGCTATATTGCGCAGCGACGCAAGACTACGTGGTCACGACTCATGAAGCACAAGAAGACATACTCAGGTACAACCGTACTTACTGTTTTGTATTTATTATCTTTGGTTTGAGTGTTTATCATACAAATATTTACATTAGTGATTCTGACTTCCGTACAAATTTGGGTAACGTTGCCGCCGTAGGAACAGAACCCTTTCGTAAACCGAAGACCCCCAGTCTAATACTACTTTGACCACAAGTGACTAACGTGGTCACTAACCAGTCAACTGCTAATGTTAGCAGTCTGTCTTCACTCTGTCATCCTCTTGTCAAACAGCACAAACAGATGGACATAAATTCACAAGTCGTAGGAGATCAAATACCTAAAAGCCACAAAAGGTTGCTCTGTATACCAGCTGAGTCTTATCAAATCATCTGCAAAAGTAGGAAGTAGAAACCTGCCAAAATAAAATGGGTAACAGCGCTGAACTCTATTGCTCATTCACATGACCAACTGTCATGGCACTGAAACACTCGCCAACGCTGGAGAACAGTACTTGGAAACCTGAGTATTTTCGCCAGATCGTGATATAACAGTGAGACTAATTTACATAGTGCTAGCCCACCCACAACAAGTTTCTTTACCCATGACTTTGAAGATAGGCTGGGCACAGATTCAGGGCCATTTTTAAGCCACAGCTAGTTTACCCTGTCCAAGACGCGATCATGTCAAAGCCAAAAGTTAAACAGAGCTGCATTGAGATTTGTTTGCTGCACACCTTTAGCTTCTGATAAGCAGCGCATACAATAACTGATTGCCCATTGGGAGAGGTCGGGCGGTGTTGATTTTTGTTTGACGGTGTCTCTGCTGCGTGCACCAAATACATGGATTCCCACACTAATTGACACGTGTAATTCACCACCTTTGTGATGTGCTGCCTCCATGAAAGAAAATACAATCCGTGCTGACTTTTTGGATACTCGCGTGCGCTTCGCAGTTCGCACACTCTGTTGTTCATCTTTAGTTGTCATGGTAACAAAACCTGTACTCGTGTTTGGGCTAGCAATATGGGCGGGGTCCATGTTGGGTCACTTGCATGAGACAGAAATGCTGCCTCGTAACAGGGTAATTTCAGCAAGCCAAAAATATGTTTTAACTGTGCTACAATTCTCGATCCTTGGGACATTTTGATGAAAGCATATGAATTTGTAAAGTTGGTTTCATCTCTCTAGAAATTTACGATTTACAGTCAACCATCTCTGTCCACATGTTTCTAGTAAGAAGAAAGCACTTAAGTGCATATTGCACTACACAAGTTTAGTTTCCTGTTTTCCGCCCTCAACCCAGTCTAGACGCTAGACACCGCAGTGGCTTTTTCGTTATGGCTCAACCCGCCAGGACGCCGTCGCTTCCAGGAAAGCAAACGACCCAGGGTTTAGCTCACATCATCAGGCCAAGCCGCCTTGCAAGTACTCTTCTTGGTATTCATGGGAACCACATATAGGGTCACAGCAGCAGAGCGACCGCCATACAGAAGTGGTCGGCGACCTATGGTGTATTGAAAGAAGGAAGTGGGGGGGGGCTGACGTGTGGGGGGGTGGGAGCTGCGCTCCAGTCAGCACTTGCTGCACAGGAAGCAATGGAAACATGACAGGTAAAAGACCAGCATGAATTTACTTAAATGTGCAGCACAAGCTTTAGTACATCATTTATTATAAATTTTCCCTATAGGAAATAACAGAAATGTAATCAGTTCCTTGCAAAATGTTTCTTGTGTAGGCATTAGTAATCATGTAAAAGTGTAAAATGATTTATAGTAAAACAAATTCTGTATATTATTAATTTGGGTAGGCAATAATTGATTTTTTCCTCCCTTACAAACTATTGAAAATGACAAAGCAAGTTTTGCTTTTGTTTTTTGTTTTATTTCTCCTGATACCAAACAAGGATTAACGTGCATCAACTTCCACAGAAATGTTAGAAATATGTTTTTTGTTTACAGAAAATCTTAAAATAAATGCTATAATAAAATGGCCCTTTTGTCACAACGTATATAAAAACATTTCATTTTAAATGTTCAACAAATTAATATTATAAAATGAGCCATCGGACTGCGAGACTTGGCTGGTCCATGTCCGTTATCGAAGCTAGACAGTCAAAGGTTTCTATCATGTCGCTAAATCACTGCTTTTGCTTTGAAAAGGGCACCAGGTCTTTGACAATGGTCTTCCGCCAGGTTCCTTTCTTATTTGTTAAACAATGTGAAAATGATTCCGCTCATGTTGTCTATAGTGGGAATTAAAGTAGCCGCGAGAGCGAGTCAAAAAGTCGCTAAATAATTACACTGAACAAAATTATAAACGCAACACTTGTTTTCGCTCCCATTTTTCATAAGCTGGACTCCAAGATCTAAAACTTTTTCGACATACACAAAAGGCCATTTCCCGCAAATATTGTTCACAAATCTGTCTAAATCTGTGTTAGTGAGCATTTCTCCTTTGTCGAGATAATCCATCCCACCTCACAGATGTGGCATATCAAGATGCTGATTAGACAGCATGATTATTGCACAGGTGTGCCATAGGCTAGCCACAATAAAAGGCCACTCTGAAATGGGCAGTTTTATCACACAGCACAATGCCATAGATGTCACAAGTTCTGAGGGAGCGTGCAATTGGCATGCTGGTTGCAGGAATGTCCACCAGAGCTGTTGCCCGTGAATTGAATGTTAATTTCTCTACCATAAGCCATCTCCAAAGGCGTTTCAGACCATTTGGCAGTACATCCAACCAGCCTCACAACCGTGGACCACGTTTAATTTTGTTTACATATTTTACATACAAGTAACTGTTTTTAAAAAAAATATTTTATCTATGAATGTCCTTTCCCAACGTGGCCCTTGAGCACAAACGTTTGCTCATCCTTGTCAGAAAGCCCTTTTTTTTCACAAGCAAACAACTGACATATAAGGGCAAGCAAAAAGTGAGCAAAAGTGTTGTTAGCCACATTACCATTGGATTGCATCCAAATATCTGGCCCCCGCTCTTGTTTCATTGTCACCGCCGGGGGAAATATCTGCTGACTGGCTGCTAAGCACTCCGCTACGACCACCAAGCGGGTGGCAAATGCTCATCCATTTAGCGAAGGTGCCGCGCAGTCGGTTTGTTGATACTTTTTCATTAGCACTGGCACCTACGGGAAGCGACTAGTGGGAGCAATGTGAATGAATTAAGCGCCACTCTTGTACTAGTTGCATACGACGACTATAAAATGCCCCCTAAATGCCAAATACCGGTTAACACATAATAGCAATCCCCATAAACCATGCATGTGATTTGACCCGTCTAGCCTAAATGCAGCCTTAGAAGATTAGTCTCCTGTTTTTGGATATTGTTTGGAGAACTGCTAAACAATACTTTTCCCTGCTAAATTGTGTACATTTTTCCTCGTAGCGTAAACAGGAGAACATCACGGAGAAAGGGATATTTGTCTCTGAATTATTCAGCAAGTATCAGCATGTTGCCGCATCAAAAACATGGTACAGAAACAACTTCCTCTTGCGGTTGGCTTAAATACAATGCTTGATTAATTGAAGCATAGTCTGTTGTTATGTTAGGCGAGGTAAGGGGGAAAAAAAATACAACAGATTTGTTTTGCTTTTTTTTATGCTTATCCTGTCACAGGAAACTTTTTCCTGCAGAAAACCTTATCCTTTATTGAAGCCGGTGACGTGCGTGTAGCCTACTGAAGTATCAGAACACCACTGAGGCCACACACTTTCTTTTCCACTGGCTCTACTCATTATTGAACCTTTTTATTGGCATAAAAAGGTAATACCAGGAACCATTTTGAGTGGTATCTAGCAGATTTGCCATCGACGCGTCATTGTGACTGAGGACACACAGCTGGAAATGACAAAAATGCAACGAAATTCAGTGTATTATTAGCTTACCGTGCACCCTCCACAGTCTCCCTTTTGCTGCAGCACTCTGTTCTCTAGTTGCCCTCAGTCTCCTCTCTGATTTTATCCCTTTATTTCTGGCTTTTTCCGACCGATGCATTTAATGCGGTGCGGTTTCCCGCTGTACTGTTTTGCAGTAGAAAACCAACCATGAGCATCGATTGGACTGCCCTTAACCTCCTTTTGGATTAATGGCATTTCCATTCCTTTCAATGGGGAAAAATGAGTTGAGGTGTGAGTGTTTTGATTTACGAGCGTAGTCACGAAATGACTCAAGGCACCACTGTATTTCAAATCTACTATTAAACTGCAATTTTTCCCCTCCAAAGTATTGCCGCTGGAGTCTACCATACTTTCTCAGCCTTCTCTGCCACGCCTTCATGCACTCCTGGCAGGATTCTTCTAGGATCCTACACCGCTCCGCCGTTATGACTATCTTGATGTCGTCCACTTCTTCAAAAGAATCCCTTTATAACCCCATTGAGCTTGCGAAATAGGAAAAAATCACCCGGAGCCAGTTCGGGAGAGTACCGAGTTTGCTTGTGATGTTCGTCTCAGCCAGGAACTCTCGGATGCTCTCGGCATTGTGAGCGGGTGTTTTATCATGTTGAAACAACCACGAGTTGGCCTTTTGCCTCTTCTCGCACACTGCATGAAGCATTTATTGCAAGATCTCTTTGTAGACCTGCTGGTTGATCATCTGGCCCACAATGAATGGGAAAACTCATAGTTTGTAGTTTGGGTTTGAAATATCACTTTTGTGACATTGATGTGTGCCAAAAAAAACCTATTTTGTCAAAGCACCAATTGGAACGTATCCACAAAAAAAATTGACTGCCCTCAGCCTTTTCTCAGATAAAATGTCTCCTTACTTTCCTCTTTCTTGAAGAAATTGCTGCTGCCCCTTTAGATTGGTGATTCCCAACCAGGATGCTGTGGCACAAATAGTGTGCCGTGAGAGATTGTCCAATTTCACCTAATTGGTCTTTTATGTATTTATTTATTTTTCTCTCTCTCATTAAAATAATTGTTCAGCTATGCCAGAAATGTATAGTGACAGGCAGGACAATTAACTGCTCTTCCATAAGATGGCAGAAGGTACATGATTAATCAATGCATCTACTTTCTTTGACATTTTTGTCTACTGTTGTCCCTTGAAAAATGTTTTTAAATGTAAAATATGTGACTTGGCTCAATAAAGGTGACGAAAACGCTGCATTAGATTGTCCCGTTGTGTACCTAATGATGTGTCCATCGTATGCTTTTAGTTTGGGACACCTCAGTGGAGTGGATGTGATGGGATAAAGAATAATACTTGATGAAAGAGGCGGGATCGCTCGTCCCAATGCCAGAAATAGTGTTGCTATGCAACTATTGGAAGCTCATTTGAAGTCTTCCAAGTTCCAACGCTCCCTGCATGCGTGTGTTATGAGTATAAAGATGAAACATATTTGCTTCTCAGCTGGAAATCGCTGCCTCCCATCACTGCGTTCTTTGACAATGTGACATGTCATTTGTTCATCAAACACGCTGATGTTTGATCCGTGAAGAGGACAAAAACGCTGACATAAATATGGATGTTCTTCACTCACGTTTGCAGAAAATCACAGCTGACCTACTTTTCATTTTTCTGATCAAATGTCTTTTGAATGTAGAAAGGTGGATTGGTGCGGGAGAAAAAACAAACTGAATGGGAATCACAAGAGATTCCCAAGGTTTTCTCAACTTTGTTATATAATGTAACTGCAAGCAGGCGGGCAGCTCCCAGCTTGTCAGGAGCTTCTTTGAAACTTTGTTCGTTTTCCACATTTAAAAAAAAAAAAAAAAGCATTCAAAATGTTTCACAGAAGAATTGATGATTAGTGACTGTATTTGAGTTAAACGTCTGAGTAAGATCCCCCGGAGAAGTCATTAGGAGACCAACCCGTCTGTGTTGGCTCTTCATGCTTTCACAGTGTCCATCTACGCGTACTGAGAAGGTGATGCCTAAGCTGTTCGATGACAGTTGGCACATAGTTGTGCTTACCATGTGACATTTCTATGACAGTTCTCTTTTTAAGGAGATGTAGCTTGCATTTTCTTACAGTTTAAAAACATTTCCGAGGTGTGACATGCTTTTGTCAAAATACCCCAATGATCAAGAATTAAAAACACATTTTACACACCTGCTTCCTTGTCTCATTAAAATTAGCATGTCCCATGCAAGTGAGCGACTGACTCTATACCATGCACCATATACTGCTGGTATATATATATTGCAATGTGAAAAAATACAGAATAATATACTCGTGACGTGAAAACCAGCACACATTTCACTTTTTCCCTCTCTGTATTGTTTGGACAGTTAGTTTATAAAAGCTTCAGTAGAAAAGAAAATATGCTCAGTAGAGCACAAAACTGAATTATTTGTATGACCTCTACCTGTACAACTGCACTGTTATGCACCCAGTTATACTGTATAGTTATTAGCACATCGCTAACACTTTCATTTATTCGTAATCAATCTGTTATCTTACACGTTTTAACATATTGTGCATTAGTATTTCTTTATTTGATTTATGTACACCTACGTTTGTCCCTTCACAAATGCCATAACACTTCCCCTCCCACTCACCTCAAATGTAATCTGTTGCGACATGCATTCTTTCATTACATTCTGAAGATCAAAATAGTAAATGCAGGCATGTAATTGTTTCCCATGTCCTCAATAATAGTTAACATACAAGAAGATAATTATACAACACTCTGGGCTGCTCCGTGTGTATAGTGTGAAGGGTTATATTTACTGTAACATTGGTGGGGAGGGTCATTATGCATTCTTATTACTACTGCCCATTTGCAATGTCGCAATGCTCGGTCAGCCCTGATTCAAATTGGCACAATATCTATTCTTGTTCCATGTAGCTGCTGCAGTCGAAAGACATCAAGGAAGACTCCGTGCTTTGCTGCTCTATGGCGGTAAGACACAAACACACACCCAATTACATACTCTCTCACAAGACACAGTACACTGTAAACGGGGTTCTCAAACGTTTTGGTTCCAGGGACCCTTTACAGGGGAGAAATCTTCCCAAGCCATTCCACCAGCCCCCACCTAACACACAGATACATACAGTATTGTCCATTCATTTTATGCTTGCAGTTTTTTTTTTCTGTATGTTCACATACATTGAACAAAATATAAACGCAACACTTTTGTTTTTGCTCCTATTTTTTGTGAGCTGGACTCCAAGATCTAAAACTTTTTCTACATACACAAAAGGCCATTTCCCTCAAACATTGTTCACAAATCTGTCTAAATCTGTGTTAGTGAGCATTTCTCCTTTGTCGAGATAATCCATCCCACCTCACAGGTGTGAGATATCAAGATCCTGATTAGACAGCATAATTATTGCACAGGTATGCCTTAGGCTGGCCACAATAAAAGGCCACTCTGAAATGTGCAGTTTTGCTTTATTGTGGGGGGGGGGGGGTCAGAAAACCAGTCGGTATCTGGTGTGACCACCATTTGCCTCACGCAGTGCAACACATCTCCTTCGCATAGAGTTGATCAAAATGTTGATTGTGGCCTGTGGAATGTTGGTCCACTCCTCTTCAATGGCTGTGCGAAGTTGTTGGATATTGGCAGGAACTGAAACACGCTGTCGTATACGCCGATCCAGAGCATCCCAAACATGCTCAATGGGTGACATGTCCGGGGAGTATGCTGGCCATGCAAGAACTGGGATGTTTTCACCTTCCAGGAATTGTGTACAGATCCTTCCAGCATGCGGCTGTGCAGTATCATGCTGCAACAGGAGGTGATGAATGGCACAACAATTGGTCTCAGGATCTCGTCTACGTAGCTCTGTGCATTCAAAATGCCATCAATACGCCTGCCCATACCATAACCCCACCGCCACCATGATCCACAACGTTGACATCAGCAAACCGCTCACCCACACGACGCCACACACGCGGTCTGGCATCTGCCCTGAACAGTGAAAACCGGGATTCATCCGTGAAGAGAACACCCCTCTGTGCCAGACGCCTTCGAATGTGAGTATTTGCCCCCTCAAGTCGGTTACAATGACAAACTGCAGTCAGGTCAAGACCCCAATGAGGACGACAAGCATGCAGATGAGCTTCCCTGAGATGTTTTCTGACAGTTTGTGCAGAAATTCTTTGGTTATTCAAACCGATTGTTGCAGCAGCTGTCTGGGTGGCTGGTCTCAGACGATCTTGGAGGTGAACAAGCTGGATGTGGAGGTCCTGGGCTGGTGTGGTTACACATGGTCTGCGGTTGGGAGGCCGGTTTAATGTACTGCCAAATTGTCTGAAACGACTTTGTAGAGGACTATGGTAGAGAAATGAACATTAAATTCACAGGCAACAGCTCTGGTGGACATTCCTGCAGTCAGCATGCCAATTGCATGCTCACTCAGAACTTGCGACATCTGTGGCATTGTGCTGTGTGATAAAACTGCACATTTCAGAGTGGCCAGCCTATGGCACACCTGTGCAATAATGATGCTGTCTAATCAGCATCTTGATATGCCACACTTGCAATAATCATGCTGTCCAATCAGCATCTTGATATGCCACACCTGTGAGGTGGGATGGATTATCTCGACAAAGAATAAATGCTCACAAACAGATTTAGACAGATTGGTGAAGAATATTTGAGGGAAATGGCCTTTTGTGTATGAAGAAAAAGTTTTAGATCTTGGAGTACAGCTCATGAAAAAAGCAAAAAACAAAAGTGTTGCGTTTATTTATTTTTTTCAGCATATGTTTGCAATGTGTTTAAAAAGTGTGTTTTACTATGTTTAAATGTGTTTATAGCATGTAGGAGGGGTTAAACCAATTTAATAAAAGAAGTCATATGATCTCTAAATTGTGGATTTTCATCTGTTGCCGGTAGGTCTAGGATGCATCCCCCGTGATGAACGGGGGTTCTGTATGCAGTTTAAAAAAAATATAGATATATACAGTTTATTGTACTTTATTTTGCAAACCCCCTGGTTACAGCTCCCAGGTTACAGTTTGATAATCACTACTGTAAACAAGCTGCTATATGAAGAAGAAGAATCACCTTTTCTTGTCATGACCATTCATGCATGCACACGAAATTTGTTCTCTGCATTTTACCCATAACAGTGAACACACACTTGTTAGTGGAACACACTGGAGCATGGGGCAGCTGAAGTGCCCCAGGAGCAGTTTGGGGTATCAGTGTCTTGCTCAAGGACACCAGTGCCGTGAGTCCGGGGGATGTTGGCAGATGGTCCGGTCAGGGTCTTGAACCTAGGTCCCCCACGGTGGCAGGCAATGATCTTAACCATTGGGCCACGGCTGCCCATCTCTATAACCTGGTTTATTTAACTTGTTTCATTTGTTATTCTAACTGCACCAGTTTGTCCACGTGAGTGTGATGAATAATAAAATAGCAAAGGTGAAGCAGAATTGTAGCTGTAATCTCTTTCTGACCACGTGACGCTAAAAAACAGGCATGTATTAGCAGTAACAAGGTGAATCTGTGTAGCATTTGTTCTTTCTATTTTCAACTGGCAGTCAAAAATTTTAATAAAGAGAAAGTGACTGTTTATTTTGCTTTTTGTTCTAACAGAAAAAAGGAAAAACTATACATTTTAAAAACAGGCCACGGGACAGTCAAAAAAACGGAAATGAATTAAAGTATTGCTAGGAGGAGGGGCCTCTAAGATTTCAAGTTTATTAATGTACAGTATAATAAATATCAGGTTGGCCAAGTGTATCAACAGCAGTTGATGACAGAACATTGTGAGAACTGTGAAGAACTGAAGAAACACCCAAAGACAACAGTCAGTGACATCACTGTCAACCTCCACAGGGCAGGGGTGAAGGTATCACAACCCACTGTTCGAAGAAGACTTTGAGAGAACATATATACAGGCCATACCACAAGATGCAAACCACTCATCAGCAAAAAGATTTGGATTTTGCAGAGCGCAGAGATGAGCCACAAAGGTTTTGGAACAAGGTTTTATGGGCTGATGAGACTAAGATTAACCTCTACCAAAGTGAGTTGATCACCTCTCTTATATTTTTTATTGATTATACATTCCAAAAAATACACCATCAAACTGGTAGCACTTTGTGTTTGGCACGTCTGTACTGAGCTGGGAGCATTTTCTTTGGGCAGAGAGATGAGGAGGCGGGGGTGGAGAGTGATGCAACATTCAAATCTTGCTAGGAAAACTTGCATACTGTACCTTTTTAATTCTTCTTTTTTTTTTTTTACTTCACTCTGGCGGCGGCGTATCTAAAGCTTGCTCGTAACTCAAATCTTGGCTCATATTGCGAAGCAAAAAAATCGACAAAGCAAAGCTCCAAACACTCGTAGGTTGGTGCACTAATTAATTCAAGATAGACACCATCACAACACTTTTCATTTTTTGATTGTCAATTGAAAATGGGAAAGAACAGATGCTACACGGATTAAAAGGTGGCAGACACTGTCTCACACTTTTTCTTGCAACTCCACAGCTGCAGAGCTCCGGGAGGCTCCTGGAGGAGCAGCTGCCCGAGATGATGACGGAGCTGCTTGGGGCCGTGCGCGACAAGATGTTGAGCCCGGCTGAGTCACCCCTGACCCGCTTGCTCCTCATGGAGGTAGTGGAGCTGCACGCACACCGCTGGAGCCCCCTGGAAGCACTCACCGCGCAGTACTACGACCGCACCATCCACAGGCTCACCTTGGCCACAGCCTAGACCTGCCATTTCATCCCGAACTTTTGGTACAGACGATTGCGTTTTGGGCCGCTAGGGGCAGTGTAGGATGGGAGCAGCTTATCCGTTGGGAATGGAGAGATGTTAAGAGGAGGAGGATGAGGGGCGCCTGTGTCTTCATTGTCCTCCGCCCCCTCCTCTCGTTCCATCCTCCAGCGCTCGTGGCTGATAAAAGACAGAAAATGGAGGCAGGGAGAAGACACGGTGCCGCTGTCTGTGTGCACCGTCTGCCCTCCCCTCCACAGGGACCCTGGGTCAGGAGGTCCTGCTGCGGGACTCCAGCACGCCCACACCAACCCCCATAACCTCCCATCCCCCGCCCTTTGTCTCCCTCCCTTAGCAGGAAGCCTTTTTTGTGGGGATGAGACAGCGGGCCTGCTGGGCCCGGCTGGGCTTGGGATAAGGATCAGGCTGGCTAGAGTAGGGTGGCAGATGGCGGCTAGAGCCCTTGTGAGAGACACACACACACACACACTCACACTCACACTCAAAACACACACGCATGCATGGCAACCAAGCATCCCTCTCCACCATAGAAAAATAGGAAATAAGGGGGGGTCGTCAGCATTAGAGGAGCATTAAAAAAAAACACACACACACAGTGCTGTTAAACCTTTTGTTTTTGTCTCCCAAGCCGTGCACATCCACATTCATAATAACCGTTTGTTTTAAATATATATTTATTATAAGCATTTGATTTTACCATCGGATTCTTACCAAGTACTATTAGAGCCACACTGAAAAGAGAAAAACGCTAACATTACGAGAAAAATGTGGTAATATAAGAATCATTTTTTGATGTTGCACAAATACATTGCACTTCGTGCAATGTTAGGTGAATAAAGAGGTTATCATAGGAGAAATAAATTGTAATAAACGAAACAAGTTTTAAAGCTATGAAATGAATTGGGAAAGTTGTAATTTCACAATGACATTCTTACTGATTCACAAATAAAGTTGTAATAATACAAGAAAACGTCAAGTTCTACAAATAAATGTGTACAAAAGTTGTAGTGTTTTGAGAATGAACCAATGTTCCGAGCAAGGCGCAATGTTATGTGAATAATATCTAATTTCCCTTTACGTGAATATCTAATTTCTCCTCACGGGATCGATCAATCAATTGATCGATTGAACTATCTATTTAAAAGATGTAAGATTACGACAAAAAGTCATCATAGGAGAATGAAGTCGTAATAAGTAGTTGATGTAAAGCTAGGAAATTAACTTGGTATTGTAAGGGGAAAAAAGTTAATATAACAATGGCAGTCTTAATGATACACATAAAAAAAAAGAGTATGAAGAAAAAAATTGTAACGTGAAAAGAATAATAGTTATGTGACTAATATTCTGGGCAAAGTAAGTCTTAAGTCTCGTGAATTGTCAAGTTTGGACAATTAAGTTGACTTCCGGGGAGCAAGGCAAATGATGATTATAGAATTTGTATGTAAAGTTTAATAATTGGTGCTTTAAGTCAAGTTTTGGAAGGTGATGTTGTAATAAAGGGAATTTGGGGGGGAAAGTTAGGATTGTAAATGTTAGTTTGGATATTGTTGGGGAATGATGGTGTTGATGTTTGTTTTTATTTTTTTTTATTGGTAAATTTGTGGGGATAAGTTAGGTTTTTATACACACAATAGGGGAGGTGGTAAGTGTGTTGAGATAGGGGTTGAATGTTGTGGATGATTTATAGTTTGAGAGATTAATGGGGGGAGGGTATTGAGTGGTGAGTTAGAATTTAAAGGAGTTGGTGTGTTGAGTGGAGGGTTATGGAGGTTGGTGAATGTAAGTTTAAGGGGGTTTGTGTTAATGTTATTTTGGATTGGTGGGGTGTAGGAAGATGAATGGGGTAGGTTTTGAGGTTGTAGTTAGAGTTAAGGGAGATTTGAATTATTATAAAAATAATAATTGTTTTTGAGGTTGTTTGTATGTTGGATGTATTGAGGAGGGTTGGTTGTTGATTAGTTTGAGGTTGTGTTGTTGGTTGATTGTGGGTATGGGTTTACTAGGTATTTGGGATGGTGGTGTGGGGAATGGATATGTTTATGGTATAAAGAGAAGTATTAAATAAAAAAGTATTATTTAATGGGAAACTTAACAAACAGCCTAACTTACCTATTACTATTGCTTTTTATCAAGGAGTGTGGCTAAATTGAGCGGCTGCATCGATCGCCTCATTCAATGACGTGCGCTGCACTACGAATATTGCTCGCATGCATTTTGCCCACAGAGACTGTACACTTCACTATTTCGTCCCCAGGGAGATCTAAAATTCTAAACATTGTTAAGCATTGTTGTAATTGTATACTGTATAAGTTTTTTTTTACTTTGGAGTGAGGAATAAAAGCAGCAAGATTAATGCACCAGAAAGTGCGGGAGCATCATCCTCCCAAATTGAAAAAATAACTGCAGAAAGTATACAAATTATTCATTCATTCATCTTCCGTTCCGCTTCTCCTCACTAGGGTCGCGGGCATGCTGGAGCCTATCCCAGCTATCTCCGGGCGAGAGGCGGGGTACACCCTGAACTGGTCGCCAGCCAATCGCAGGGTACATATGGACAAACAACCATACGCGCACACATTCACACCTACGGGCAATTTAGAGTCCTCAATTAACCTACCCTGCATGTTTTGGGGATGTGGGAGGAAACCGGAGTACCCGGAGAAAACCCACGCAGGCACGGGGAGAACATGCAAATTCCACACAGGCGGGGCCCGGATTTGAACCCCGGTCCTCAGAACTGTGAGGCAGATGTGCTAACCAGTCGTCCGCCGTATACAAATTTGTATAAAGCAAATAGACCGAGACAATTTAGAGTCATGGCTGCAGAAGTATCTGGGAATTTTTGAAAAAAAATGCTCTCCTCTAATGTAAGCCCTGTGTGGAGAACAGACAAATTAGTGACCCCAGTAGTGCACTGGTTGTGGGAAAGTCCTCCTACAGGACCCAGGGACTTGATGCCCATTGGAGGTCCTTGCAGCACATCAATGAACTCAATGAAAGCTTAAACATTTGCCAATTGACACATTTAAAAACTGATGACTGACATTTAAGAACTTCTCCATTGTCACTTTCCATTGTGATACTTTGCACACTTTGCATGGTTTCTTTACGAAAACGTTATGTGGTTCATTTATAAAAAGTGTCATGTCGAGATGAGTGATGGGAGTAAAAGTTCGTTATTCCACTTAATTGCAACCCCAATTCCAATGAAGTCGGGACGTTGTGTTAAACATAAATAAAAACAGAATGCAATGATTTGTAAATCATTATGGAGCGTAAAATACGACAACGGAGACCCCGGACTGTTGAGCAGCTGAAGCTGTACATCAAGCAAGAATGGGAAAGAATTCCACCTACAAAGCTTCAACAATTAGTGTCCTCAGTTCCCAAACGTTTATTGAATGTTGTTAAAAGAAAAGGTGATGTAACACAGTGGTAAACATGACCCTGTCCCAGCTTTTTTGGAACGTGTTGCAGCCATAAAATGAATCATAAGGTTAATGATCATTTGCTAAAAACAATAAAGTTTATCAGTTTGAACATTAAATATCTTGTCTTTGTAGTGTATTCAATTAAATATAGGTTGAACATGATTTGCAAATCATTGTAATCTGTTCTTATTTGTTTAACGCAATGTCCCAACTTCCTTGGAATCGGGGTTGTACAATCAATCGTCTGATCATTTATGTCACGACACATTAAAAACATGCAAAACAACTAATTCCACCGAAGTAATATTTTCTTAAAGGCTGAAATAAACAATATAAAGATGCTAAATATAAAATAGTCATTGAAACTTCAAATATATCATATCATATATATGAATATTCAGAGCCACTACCGGACCACGACTCAAAAAAGCTTAACATGGGACCGTGTTCTAAGAATAACCATTCACGCTTCTCGTGTAATTCTTTTTGCCTTTTCAGTGTGGTGTTAATACTCCTTAGCATACAGTACATTCTCGATACTCTGTTTCCTGCTTTCCAACATGTACATATGAGATTTAGCACCAGGTCTTATTGCACACGTTTGAGTTGGTTGCAGTGTTATGAGGCGGTTTGGGCTAAACAAACAAAATGGATAAATAGAAAGTATAGCGGCAGTGAAAATAAATTATTATTGAGCTAAAAAGTAGATATAACACTTTTTTTGTGTGTGGGGGGGCGGACTAGGAAAAAACGGGGGATGGCAAATGAAATGTATCTGACATTTACCTGGAGCCATCCTTTGCGGTGAATATTTGGTGTGGCATTATTTGATGGTGTTTATTGTGTTTTAGGAATAATGACCTTTACTAACCTGTGTCTTGTGAAGACCACATAGCCCAAAAAATCTCTATACATATTTATCTATGACGCTAATGTGCGCTATGATCGGTCATGCAGCATCTGTGAATGGGCTCTCTGTAATCTGCGTTCAGTATATTTGCAAGTATTTAAAAAAAAAAAAAAAAAAAAAAAAAAACACTTGAAGTTAGCAAAAGAAATGTTATGGGAAAACACCCGGAAAATTTCTACCAGGAATTAGCTTGATGCTTTAGTGAACACAAACAAACAGTGTCGCAATTCAGGGGCCGCATCCTTCGAAGGACGTATTCATCTACGAACGGCCCTCGTTAAGTGGGACGATCGTGACTTTTTTACGTCATGATGGTAGGTGGCTACATAATAGCCTCATTAACGTCATGTATTTTAAACGGAAGTTTTACAGTTGCAAGAAGAATTAACACATCTGGCGTGAAAACCTTTACATTGGTGTGGTTTTTCTGCAGTCTGAAACTGCACTGTTTGATACTCCCATGATCCCATGCAACGTCACAGGCAGGCAAACTTAATTGAGTCTTTTTCATCAAATGTGCTAAAAACACACATGCATTCATATAGTCTGCCATGCTTAAATCCAATGTATTTTCCTAGTATCGATACATTACCTTTTAAAACGATTTTAAATCGAGTTATGTCATCCGGGAGGCCAACTTGCCGAGCATACTGTAGATCGATGCAGTTGGATCGGAGGGATATGAATCGATACATCGATGATGTGAATGAATTGTTACACTCCTAGTAGCGAAGCATTCTGCAAAAAAATGAAAAAAGTTGTCACGTCATGACAGAAAAAGTGTTCATCAGAATATTATGGGATAAAATGGTGTACTGTTAGTTGAAATGACAAGCATGAAATACCTTTTTCTGAAAAAAGGTTTCTAGAATGAAGTCGTAAATTTAAAAAAAGTCGCAAAGCTCCGAAAGTTTTACTATTGCAAGAAAAAAGTTGTAACTTTATAAAAATAAAGTTGCAAAAAGCTAATGTTACAATAATAAAGTTGTAATAATACAAGAACATTTCCAGAGCTACCAAATATTTCTTGTAATAGAAGAATAAAGTTGTTATATTGCAGGGGGAAAAACGTATTATGAGAATAGTTTGAATATTTTGAAAGTTGCAAAGCGATGGAGTATTCGTACTATAAAAATAATAATAATGTGATACTAATAATAATGATATTACGGGGGGAAGTAAAGTCAAATTGTAATGTTAGTAGAATAGTTAACGCTACGAAATGGTCGTATTACAGGAAAACGTTGTATGAGATGTCATATTGCACAAGGTAATATAGATGTAATGTAGCAAAAATGATGTCATGTTTCTTCTAGAAAAAAAGTCAAGGTTATGACAATAAAGTCAATATTACAAGAAGGGAGTTGTAATGCTGTGAGAGAAGTTGCAAAGCTACCAAACAGTCGAAATATTACAATAAGTAAGTTGAAAATCTACAGCAAAAAAAGTTGTAACATCACAAGAATAGTCGTGAGGTTCCGGGAAAAAGTTGTAACATTATGAGGAAATGTTGCAAAGCTACAAAATATTCCGAGAAGTATTGACGCTACAAAACAGTCGTAATATTACGTGAAATAAGTTGTAATAGTACAGGAAAAAAAGTCAGAACGTGAGAATAAAGTCGTGATATTACACAAAAAGTCGTAATGATTCAAGAATAAAGTTGTGATACTGCGAGAAAAGTCGCAGAGCTATAAAATATTTGTAGTATTGCAAGAATAAAGTTGTAATATTACAGGGAAAAAACTGAACATTACGATAGTTGTAATAAGTCGGAACGTTACGAGAATAAAGTTTTAATATTACGAGAAATCTCAAAGGTACTTAATAATTGTAACATTACAAGAATGAAGTTGTAATTTGGACGGACGCCCTTTGCGGTGTTACGCATTGTCCTTCCGAATGATCTTACCCCTGAATCGGGACACAGTGACACCAAAGGCGTGCAATGGGACGAAAACGTCATAGTTCTGACAAATGACCTTTTTTTGACATTATTTTTAGTGCCTTAGAGGGAATTGAAGATCGACAAGTAGCCCAAAAGCCAATTAAAATCCGGCCTCATGGCTAGATTTAGCCTATAGCTTAGCATGTGACGTCAAGTACCCTTGCACCCCTAATACACAGTGTACATGCTTGTGCTTACACAGCGTGTTTTAGTTTTTTTTGTATTATGGTTTCCTCTGTCTTGCATCAAGAATTCAGATCATGTGTAATAGAATCCTCATCACTCTGATTATGATGTCTTGATGATGTCAACTTGTTTTATTTCTAGCTTTCTATTGAAGTTAAGCTCATTTATATATGCGGGGGGAAAAAGAGAAAAGACTTGTGAAACAGTTGTGATACCTAGCTTGCAGGCAAGTGTGTAAGTGGTGGTATTACTGTGGTTTAGCCACCAACGCAAGTTTTTGTTATGCAAGAAAATAATAGTGTGTGTGTTGGGGGGGGGGGGGGGGAGGGGGGTGCCCCCTCCTTGTCTGTGCCCGTGGAGCCTCCTCAGTCCCTCCCCCATCCCGGTTTGCATATTGTTGTGAATATTAACACTTCAATGCCTGCGGGCTCCACTCGGATGCCTGTTTGTTTCGCTTTTTTTTTTCCCCCCCAGAACTTGTGGAAAATAAAAAGAACAGCATAAAAAAGACGATGTAACAATGTTTAGGTTTTTTTTTCCTTTGTGGTTGTGTGAAAGAAAAACGGCAGACGCTCACATTGTTTCCAGGGTTATTAGCGGCAGAAGCGCGTGACAAGCGCGGCACCACAGTGGGTCATTGCACTGACAACGCAGGCCTCGTTTATATGCCGGCCGTTACGGCGTCGCACATTAGGCACACGACACTACCGAGTGGCAATTCCATGTGCGTGTGTCCTTGGACAGTATTGCTCTTGGGTAGCCCTGACACATGACCATGATGCTAGGCAGCGCTCGAGCATCCAAAAAAGGCTCCTTTAAACATTTATTCTATGTTAAAGAAAGATCCAAGTTGGTTTTAAGAGACATATCATTTGTAGGTTAATGAGGGGAAAAAAAGACCCTCACTGGTTGGAAGATGATTCTATGCAGAACTTGGGCACCCTTTAAACTTTGAGGGATTATTGTTCTACAGAGCAAGATCCTTATTGGTTTTAAGGATATGATTTGTTAAATTTAGTGAGATCAAAGACCCTGACTGTTAGTAAGGTGATTCTAGGCAGCACTCAAGCATCCCAAAAAACAGCTCCTTAAAACCTTGAGAGATTATTGTGCTATGTCGAACATGATCCTTCTCGTTTTTAAGGAATTGATGATGTGTAGGTTCATGAGATCAAAGACCTGATTCCAGACAGCACTCGGGCTTCCAAAATCGCTCCTTCCAACATTTTGGGATTATTGTTATATGTCACAGCAAAGTCCTTATTGGTTTTAATGGATGAATGATTTGTAATGTAACGAAGGTATTGTGGAAAAAACGTGAAGGAACTACGTTAAAATATGAGAACCCTGCTAATGTGAAGAGAAATTTAAAGACAAGTCTGATCATCAGGAAAGTATTTCTTACAGTCCACTTCTATTCCGGTGAGTCAAATCCTCAAATAACATCCTTTCAAACTCTCAGTATTGACAGTACCCTATTGATTTTAAGCGAAATGTTCAAGGTACAGTATCTGACGTTGTAAAGGTCAGTGATGTTCGTTCATGCAGCCTAGCATCACCCCTCATTTCCTTCCAGATTATTCCACCGTGTCGAGCAAGAACATTATTGATTTTGAATGCCGTCTGATCCGCAGACACTTGAGGCAGCTAGGGTCCAAGGTCATCACTGTACATGGAGTGTCAGAGCTCTCTACCGGCTGAAACTTTCATATGCTGTGCCTCACTACCAACAGGATAAACCATCCTCGGGTGATTGGATTTTGCTTGTTCCAATGAACTCAAGGAGTCCAAAATGAAGTTAGAGCAAATTATCAGAAAATTAGGAGGTTGGAGTAGTAGTAATACAAAGAGCAGCAAAGTGGCAACGTTGGGAAAATAAAGCCATAAATGTCAGGAAATAATCAGAGTTACAGGAATGAAGTCATAATATGACAATTCCGTTGTAATTAAATTTAGAGTTGCAAGACAAGCAGCACTGAGGGCTGAACTGCAAGAGATGCAGCGACAATGCTATTACTATTGTTCTAATTCAGGGCGAGATCATTTTTATTGTAAAAATAAGGACAATAAAATTCAGAGTTTGACAAACAAAAATATATTTAATGGACATTTTGATAATGTAATGGAAACTTTTGGGGTTACTTAATTTGTTTCTTAGTTGATCAAGCAGTTTTGAACAGGTCAGCAGTCTGGACACCCTAACTTTCCCATTCCTGTTCAGGCATGCGGTGCAGTGCACAGCGTGGAGGAAGAAGAGAAGAGAGGAAAAAAAAAAAAGAAAAAAAAAAAAAAACTCAATTTGGCTGTGTGGAGGTCAGAGAGCCGCACGCTGTGGAAGACAAAGTAGATTTAAAAAGCCCAAGAAGCTTCTCCCCAGATGTTCACCTACGGAAACACTCTTCTCCATACGAAAGAAATCAATAACTGTGGGCTACCGGCCGTTTCCAGCTCGACCTCTGGACCTCTCCATCTCAGCGCCAGCGACACCACGCTACTTATTACTTCCAAATCATCATCCTGGAGCAGCCACTAGTTCCCTGCCAGTGCATTCTATACAGAAGTCCAGGAAAGCAGGATATCGCCGCAACTGTGTGCTTTCACAGAAGTGACAGCAACCCGCAATCAGACAGTTCGACGATCTAAGCGTGTGGAGGTTTAAGTACTTGTGATTGTTTTCAACACAACATGACGAGACCCTAGTGAGGGTAAGTGGTCCTGAAAATGGATGGATGACACTTCACACTCCTGTCCTTGGTTTGTGGAATTCCCTTACACACGGGAAGCATTCTGTCTGCTACGATTCTGACGTTACCTCCGAATGTGTAAAATTCACAGGGAGACTTCGGTCCGTGTCAGTGCCATTTATGCAGCAACGTAAAAAAGTTGGCAAAATGCTGGTAGTCAGAGACGCTGTGAATAGGGTTTTACTTACAAGCAATATTCTACCTCTTTTATGGTTCTGATACTATCTCCAAATTGCAGATGAGACTTCATCCCATCTATCCGTGTTGGTATTATTTACACAGTGATGTAGGAAAATGCCAACTATGACGGGCACTGTTAAAGGGGCTTTGCACGTTCCATCTCTTGTGGCTCTAATAGTACCTCCAAAGCTGGAAAAATGCCAAGTCAACTTTAACACCCTGTTTTGTGTCTGTGCCGTTTATAGACCAGGACACGCAAATATGCCAGGTTTTACAAGCAGTGTAAAAGGGAATTTACACACAGACAACATCCCCCTTGTTACTGCTCTGGCACTATCTCCAAAGGGAAAAAAATGAAACTTTGTCCTCTAATTCCGTGTCGATGGTGTTTTTACAAAACAGCGATGTGGAAAAATTCCGGCTTTTACAAATAGTGAAAAAGGAGCTTTACACACAGGTGCTTTCGCCTGTTACGTCTCCCATACTACCCCTAAAGGCGAAAAATGGCTGTATCGACTTTGTCTCCCCATCCGTGTCAGTGTGGTTTATACAAAACAGTGACTGAATATCTAGCTTGCATATGCAATATAGAGGGGGTGTTACAGCTAAGCAATAGTCCACCTTTTTTACGGGTCTGATACTACCTCCAAAGGTGGAAAATTGCCAGGTAGAATTTGGCCCCTCATTCCCTTTTTTCAAGCAATGTGAAAGGGGCTTTTCACACAGTCTCATGCCTCGGTTACATACAGTATCTGATACTACCTCCAAAGGCGGAAAATTGCCAAGTAGACTTTGTCCCTTCGTCGTTGCTGTGAATTCAAATGACAGAGAACAATGGCAGCTTTTACAAGCAGCGTAAAACGGGCTTGACACGCAGCCTCCGTCCTTCTTGGTTACAGCTCTGAAGCCAGACGTCAACGTCTCCCTCCATTCATGCACAACCCAAAACAAATTGTCGAGCTAATGATGCAAAGACCGGTCACGCACTTTTCAAAAACAACATTTTTTCGACAGGGGGAAACTTTTAGAAGCTGATGTCAACCCGAGCGGAAACTGGAAAGCTGTGTCGCCGCTTCCTGGACTGGCAGTGCAGGAAATGATATCACGACCTTTACGCTTCCTGAATGAAGTGCCTCAGCGGCCCTTTGGGGTGCAGGAACTCCTGAGTCAGTAACTCAAGCTTAAATGGAGCCAAACACTCAGTCCTGCGTGCGCTGCATGGAGCCCTTTCCAAAACTACAGTAGATCATCAATTCTCCCAAATCCTTTGTTTGGCTCTCCTGTGACTGAAGTGAACTAGTCTCAGTTCGCTGGCGTTTTGGAGTCGTACGCAAAGAGAAAACAAAGAAAATGGCAACATTTGTCGTACTGAATATTACAACATTAACATTATGAGTACTGTTGTAAAATGATAACTTTTTTTCTAATAATATTAAGATATATCGCCTTCATTGCCAAAATGACATTTTTCTCTGAATATTATGAATTCATTCTGACACGATTCAATTTTCTCCAATATTATTATCTTCATAAATGACTTTTTTTTCTTTTTTTTTTAGTAAGATTTAGATTTTTCTCAGTATACTACCAATTAATTTATTACATTTGTTCTCGTAATAAGACTTTTTCTTGCAAAAATTACGACTGTAGTCATAATTTTTTATTTTTTTTTTCTTGGAATATTCCAACTTTATTCTCCTAAAGGCCCACGCTGAACTCCCAAATTGTTACTTAATTTGTGTAAAATGTTTTGTTTTTTTCCCCATAAGAATTTTTTCTTAGATTGTTGGGACAAAATTCTCGTATTCTCATAATTTTGTGACCTTTTTTCTTGTATTATGATGACTATTCTCCTGAAATTAGGGGTTTTCCACTCATAACATTGACATTTACAAAATATTTTTCTCATGAAGTTGTGACTATTGTTATTTCTCGTGATATTATAACTTAATTTTTGTAAATGTGACATAGTTTTTCTCATATTAAAAAAAAAAAATTTATAATCTACTATTCCCGTAAAATTCAGATTTATACTTCATAAGACTTTATTCTCGTAAAATGACGAGTTTCCCGCAAAGTAACATTATGGACTAATTTTTGTAAAATTGTCTTTCATTGTAACAAAATCAACTTGTTTTGAAAGTAAAACGTTTCCTTCATATTAAGACTTTTTGTCATAATGGTTGTGACTTCATCCTTGTAAAATGACATGAGTTTAGCGTAAAATTCCAGCTTTATTCATGTAAAATTACATCTTTTTTTGTTGCAAAAATTCTGACTTCATTTTTGTAAGATGACACTTTCATAATAAGAATTACGCTATTGCTGTAAAAATTCTCACTTCATTGTTAAACTAATTTTGTCGGTGGCCAACTGGTTAGCACATCTTCCTCAGTTCTGAGGTTCAAATCCCGTAGTATCCCGTTTTTGCGTAGTTTGCATGTTCTCCCCGTGCCTGCGTGGGTTTTCTCCGGGCACTCCGCTTTCCTCCCACATCCCAAAAACATGCATGCTAGGTTAATTGAAGACTCTAAATTGCCTGTAGGTGTGACTGTGAGTGCGAATGGTTGTTTGTTTACATGTGCCCTGCGATTGGCTGGCGACCAGTTCAGGGTGTACCCCGCCTCTCGCCCAGAGTCAAATGGGACAGGCTCCAGCACGCCCGCGACCCCAGTAAGGATAAGCGGTTCTGAAAATGGATGGATGTAAAATGACCTTATTCTTGTAAAATTACATTGTTTGAAATCTGGCTTCATTCTCGTAAAACGTTATTTAATATTACAACTTTTTCATCCCTAAAATTCACTCTTTATTATTATAAGATTATTTTATGAATATGAAGACATTTTGTCGTAGAAATTCTGACTTTATTCTTATTTTTTTCCCCGTAATTTCTAGACGGCCATAAAAATACAGGCTTTTTTTTTTGTAATATGTTTTTTTTTTTTTTTGGTAAAACTTCTGAGTTGTAAAATGTTTTTTATTCTTGCTATTCACTGCCAGCCTTCCCAGTTAACATGGATATTTGACTTCTAAAGCTGTCAATGGCAGTTTGTGTTAAGACTTGTGTATTAAAAAAAATAATAATAATAAATCATACTAAGACTATGTCGTAAAAATTCGATATTTGTTCTTGATTTTTGTTTCCGTAAAGCTTTGCCCCTCTTCGTTCGGTCATGCTTCAAAATCGCGAATACACCACGTTCCCATCTGCTGGTCACACGCGTAACGTCTTTGTCGCACGCGTGTGCAACCAAGCGTCGGATTGGCTGGAGCGTGCTTATTCCACGCAGCCGCTGCCAAACTAACAGATGGAATGTGGCGCTGAGGGATGAGAGGGGAAGAACGCGAGGAATGAGGAAGTGGGTAGAGGTCGGGAATTCCTTTGCTTTCCTGCTCCTCTTGGCCAGGATCATCTGATGTGTGTGCGTGTTGCTTGACTGATCGCTGAAGCAGAAATCAACACGAACACTGTAATTAGCTATGGGGAAAGGACCCAGTTAGCGAATGTAGCATGTGGAGGTCGCGGCAAGCGTCCGCGGACGAGCGGCGGGAAGTGGCACCGAATGGCTTTGTTGCCGGGTTCCCGCCAAGCGACGTCAGGCTCGACCCTGTTGCCAGGCAACCTGCACCGCTCGGTTTTTTTTTTTTTTGATTTGTTTCCCCCGACATGGTAAAAATGAAGTCAGAAACCAAGTGAACCCCCGAGGGAGGCTTTGAACGGCGTCATTATGAAAACATCTGTACGTGTCCGCCCACTTTTAACGGGCCCGGTGGCTCAAGGCCGTGTTCCCCGTGTAAACAGGCTTCAGAGGTCGGCTTCGTCGACAAGGTGCTGCTTGTCCAGGGAGACTCCGTACCCCATGCGTGACTAACAACCAAAGCCAACTTCTTATTCCTAGCGGGGAGGCCTTTACAGGGAATGGTTCAAGACAGTTTATCAGTCATTTATGCTAACGTACCAGAGATGTCCAGTGTGTTTTTAAAATCGACCTTAATTTCTATAAATCGGGTATCTTTAAACGGCAGGCATACGCCGCTGTAACTATTTTCAGTATTACGGTATTTCGTGTGATCACCTGACCAAAGCGAGCCAATCAAATAGTTTGTTTAGCGGAAAAGATTTCCGGACTTGAAGAAGCGGGACGCTGTATTGCCTGTTCAAAAGGAAAGTGAACTCAGAAAAGCGAGTTTTTAAAGATGAATGGATGGACCAGAAGCCAGCTGCAAACTGTTGTGTCTCATATGTGGCGAGCGCGTGGCTTTATTGACGTTAAGCAGCTCTTCCAAGTGAAAGACGTATCCCAAGTCCAGCCAAACATGTCCAATGAAGCCGGAATAGCAAATGAATGTTCCTTCCGGGTAGCGTGGATTTTGGGGGCAACGACAAGCATGTGGGGACGTTTCGGTCGTAAAAGAAATGCGAAGGAGTGTCAATGCACCTGACCAGACTACTCGAACTCAGGTAAACAACATCATTTTTTTTACTTGAAATGTGCATCAATGACCAATCTGTTCTGATGAACTCGAGTGTTGCATGTTCAGTGTTACTTGAAATGTAGGCCTGCTATGCCTGTGCTGCTTCTTTTCAAATGATTGGGAAACTTTCATTTCTTACATTTTGTTGTACTGAAATGTAGTCCTGACGGGTTTTCTGCCTGTTTAGTGGATATTGACTTGTAACCTATTGGTGTTTTTCCCCCCTTTATATTTACATGTGAACTGTTAAGGGTCTGGATGTGTTCAAAAATGACCTTGTAGTTCAGTGTTTTTGGGAAGACATTTCTTGTGTTCCCGTATTGTTCTCCTTTGTATTGTACACAAGCGTGTACCTTTGCACTTAAGGTAGTGGCTTCAGGGCTATTACCTTTACCAAAGTAGTTTTTTTTTTGCAAAGTCTCAGTACTTTTCCTTAAGTACTGAATACCAGTATTTTTGACACTCTGTAACGCACTGGGATAAGCTCCAGCACGCCCGACCCCAGTGAGGATTAACGGTACACAAAATGGATGGATGGATTTGCATGAAAAAAGTCTTTTAGTCCAGCAGTCCGCATCCTATTTTGCACCACTGACCTGTTTGCAATTCTGTATGTAATCAATACTTCAGTCAAACGAAAGGCGGGGAACACCCTGGACTGGTCGCCAGTCAATCGCAGGGCGGATTTAGATATGCAACCATTCACATCAGGACAGTTTAGAGTCTTCAAAGAACCCGCCATGCATGTTTTTCGTATGTTGGAGGAAGTACCCAGAGGAAACCCACGCAAGCACACGAAGAACATGCAAAATCCACACTGTTGGTCAGATTCGAATCCCCACCATCAGAACTGTGAGGCGGATGTAATAACCACTTGCTCAACGTGCCGCCTCCAAATCATCATAGTCGCAGTGCTTCAGCTCTGAAGTCATTTTCTCCTGGTTCGTCAAATTATTATTATTTTTTTGTCAAACCAAAATGTCTTTTTCACTCACACAAGTAATAAAACATATTTTTCACTCGATGAAATCTTAAGCTGAGGTCATCCTCTAAAGTTTGCCTCTTCGAGTCAAGCGTTGAATTTTCATGATCATGAAGCCGCAGTTCCTTCATGACAACAATAATAAGCTTAATTACATCAACTCTGTTACACACAAACACACACAGTATGTGCTTGTATTTAAATGACTACTTTTTTTCATTTCGCTGCAGGTTGAGCACTAGTATAATATATATGGTAATTATATTGTGTGTTGGCTGGGAGCATCTCGCACCACTTTAGAGTCCTTCATTAGATCTATTTCCCCCCTGGTGTCGTGTCGTGTCGTGCCCGTGTGCGCGTGTGTGTGTCGTACGGCCGCACTTGAGATACAAGGCAGCAGACAAAGGAGCATTGAGGAGTCATCGCGGTCACGCCGAGGCCGCCGGCGAGCGCCGCGGCGAAAGCGGTGGCGGCAACAATGGCGACATTGTTTGATGTCAGCGCCTTGGGATCCTGCCTGAGGCTCTGCATATTAAACATGCCAGCGCAAAAGCGCCAACTTAGCTATAGCTCATATATTGGTGGCCCTTTAAGGGTGTTTGTATTTTGGTTTTTTTTTCCCCTCTTGAGTGTGTACGATACAGTGCATCAAATACTTTATTTAAATAAGTGATTATTATCAATTATTGCAAAACCATGAAGGCAAGAGGTATGGTTTAGAGCTACCTTTCTTGGTGTGTTAGCCAAACGTACCAAAAACAACCTTGTTTTTTATGAAATTTTGTAGATGGGTGGGACATTTTTAAAAAAAAATCTTTATAAATGTATGGATTATTTTTTTTTTTTCTCGTTTTGGAATTTGACTCAACTGAATAGTTGTCATAATAATTAATTTTTAATCATAATATTTTGACTTTATCCTCATATTAGATTATGTATATAATATATATATATACATATATATGTAATACATATATTAATATTGGATGTTCTTCTCATTGTAGTTTGAGATTTTATTCTTATAGTAGTTCAACTTCAAATTTTTTTAGTCATTATCCTTGTCATATTTCTTATACGTTTGTAGTAGTTTTTACTTTATTTTCACTAAAATTTTGTCATTATTTTTGTAATGTTACTTAATAATTCAACTTTATTTCCACAGTCATTTTTATTTTCATAGTATTTCAACTTTATTTTCGTAATTGTTTGACTTTATTCTCATAATATTTTTATGAGTTTTTCTTAATATTCCTAATTTATTCTCACAATATTTTTACCTTTCAGAGGGGAGAGGAGAACAAAAAAATTGAGGGTAAAAAATGGATCGGGAAAGAAAAATACAGCGAATAAGAGGTAGTTTCCACAAATAATGGGGAATAGGTTGCCCCAAAAAGTCTGCGAATAGGTGACTCCGCGAATATGCGGTTGTCCGCTGTAGTTTGACTTCGTTCTCGTACTAATTCAACTTTATTCTCGTAATTGTTCAACTTAATTTGTGTAATATTACTTTATTCTGTTAAAATGACAAGTTTCTCCTTCTCAAAATATATTGACTTTATCGACGTAATATTTGTATCTTTTTCAAGACACAAGTCACTTTTGTTAGCAGTTTGACCTTGGCGGAGTTTGCGCTCTCATATTTTTTACAAACACATTGGTGAAATCGTATAGCATTGGTGACATTTGGAAAAACAAACAACTTTGGCGGAAGAAACAATTCCAAGACCTCAGAGCTTTACAATAAAATAAAGAGGTGGAAAAAACAGCTAACATGAATTAACAAATAAGAATTAATTAATTAACAATTAAACAAGCTAGCATTAATTAGTTACTAATTGCTTTGCG
Source organism: Phyllopteryx taeniolatus (assembly GCF_024500385.1). Taxonomy (NCBI): domain Eukaryota; kingdom Metazoa; phylum Chordata; class Actinopteri; order Syngnathiformes; family Syngnathidae; genus Phyllopteryx; species Phyllopteryx taeniolatus. The sequence continues at coordinate 15,353,483 of NC_084516.1, read as the reverse complement.
AATTGTCACATGGAGCAATGTAAACGTGAAAGCGTCCAATTGACAAATCTGTTAGACAATCCAATCGACACCATTGATTTTCCTCTTGAAACTGATTTGCGACTGGCGACGTCATCGGACTCGTCATAATTTTCCCGCCTCGCCCAGTCGGATTGATTATGTTATTGATCCCTCATTACAGCCGCCCATCGTGTGTTTTGACGGCTCAATCGTTACTTTGACTTTCACGTCGGTGGCGGGCGCAGAGGCAAATTTGTCGAGGGATGACTCTAGCGCGCTTTCATCAACGTTTCATCTGCTACGTGGCCGTAATTAAAACAGAGGTTTGTCTTAACGCCGCATGCATGGCCAAGGCAAACGACCTGGTGTGAGAATGAACACGCAGGTGGAATAACCAACCCAGAGCGGTCTCGCCGGCCATATTTATATTTGTGTCAGTGGGCCTCATGAAGGAAACGGAACAGTGCCGATGTGTGTTTAAATGTTTATAGAATTAAAAAAAAAACAAAAAAAGCCATTTAAAGAACGCTGACTGACAGCTGACCTTCGATGAAACACAAGTGCTGACCACGCTGTTTGCTTTTAAAGCTTTAAAATACACCACACCGCCAACATTTGGTACACCTGCACAGACTCATGACACAAAGTACAGCAAAAAGAAAATGCAGTCGTACAGTACCTCGACTTACAAGTGACCTGACTTAGAAGTTTTTCCACGTGTAATTTCTTTTCTTGAAGTGCTGGCAAACATTTCAGTTACAAGCGCTAAATGGAGGCCGCTAACTTCAACAATTCTTCCAAAAAGTTGCAAAACATGCTTCAAGATGTTTATTGCTATTCCCAGTTGAAGTTGAAAATAAAAAAAAGACCATTAGTAAGATATTTACTTGAGGGAAATTAGATTAACTTATTATTACATTAAATTACCCATTTTGTATTTAACCATAACTTATTATTATTATTATATTAAATTACTCATTATGTATTTAACCAAACCACATAACTTCTGAAAGTGTCCATGTAAAATTTAAATGTTATTCTTGTAATTATTTGACTTTATTCTAAAAAAAATTAAAAACAAAATGTCACTTTAGGCTTGTTAAAATTCTGACTTTATTGTCATAACATTTTCAATTTAGTCTTATAGTTCTATGACTTCCGTAGCAAAACTAAGATGTCCCCCCCCCCCCCCCTTAAAACCTTTTAAATATACTTTTAAAATTTGTAACTATTTATTCTTATATTTCCACTTTGTTCATTCTTACTAATAGACTTTTCACCGATCTGATCGGCTTGATCGGTATCAGCTGGTAAATAGCATTTTATGCTGATCGGTTTTAATGTCATAATTCGCTGATCCGATCAATGACGTTATCGATCGGCTCCGCAAAAGACATTTCCTCCACGCTGCCATAGTGTACAGTATATTTGAATCCAAAAGCTATTTTATTTTTAGCCTTGTCGCGCGTCTTTTGACATCATTTACGATCACTAGGCTTTGTCAAATCAAACGTGACCGGATACACTCGTTAACCACGGCCACAAATACAACAACAACAACAATGGATCACGCGTGTATTGTGTTGGTCAAAAAATAACAAAATGGGGGAAAATGTGTGGTAGTGGTGGTCACCCGTGCTCGGGAGAAGATGTTCGTTCAAGGATTGCTTGAGGTATGTTCACGTACTTTGAATATGATACGGCTCACAATCAGGCAACAAAACGTTATGTAGCCTAGCAAGCTAGTGCTAGCACTAACAGTTGTACGTAAACATCCCGGCGTTCTGTTGAAGCATGCTCTAAAGTTTCAGTGTGTGTGAAGTAATTTAATTACCAAAAAGTAATTGAATTACAGTAAGTTAGCACCCATTATTTCTGTCATGTTGTAATGTTGGTTTGACCTGACTGATTAGAATACATGACCTGACTAGAGAATATTTTTGAAGATACTCAGTATACAGTTCACAAGTATATACAGTAAATGAACAAGTCATTTAAATAGACACCTTGCTCCATCTTGTGATCGGTTATTGTTTTTTTTTTTTTTGTTTTTTTTTTACCTTGCTGATCGTGTAAAGCCTACTTACTAAACATTTTTGGGTGTAGAATGTGTGTGTCTGCGATTGGCTGGCGACCAGTTCAGGGTGTACCCTGCCTCTCGCCCGGAGATAGCTGGGATAGGCTCCAGCACGCCAGCGACCCTAGTGAGGATAAGCAGAACGGCAGATGACTGAATGTGTGTGTGTGTGTGTGTGTGTGTGTGTATTTCATCATGTGCTTGATTCTTTTGTCTCACCTCTTCACACAGATAATGTGTTCGTGCGAAGAGTCTCAGACGTGTCTGTGCGTGGGTTTGCATGTCTGTCGCCTTGCATTATCAGACGCCCCCACCACCCCCACTTCCATCCCGCCTCGCCCCTGCAGCCTTCCTAGTGATGAGAGAGAAGAACATGACAAAAAGTGTGCGAGCCACGCTGCGCGAACTGCTAATTTCCTACACGCACACACACACACACAATAACACCCTCCTCACGCTGCCTTTGACCTCGGCCCCCCTGCAGAAAGAGTTGAACTTACGCGTCACAGGAAGGTCTCAGACACGCGCGCACACACACACACACACACACACACAGAGGGGGAGGTCAAGGAGAGGCTGCCAACTTTAGCTCCCAAGGGTCTCTTGGCGATGAGACAAGGACGAGGCAATAAGGCGATGACGGGTTTGTAGCCTGTGGGAGTTTACAATGTCCGGCACTGTAAACATTTATGCTCATATTCTTAGCAGATATTTGAAAAAAATAAAAACAAATAATTAAAACAAAATTGTTGTCCCTGTGCCTGCGTGGGTTTTCTCCAGGTACTCCGATTTCCTCCCACATCCCAAAAACATGCATGGTGGGTTAATTAAAGATGCAAAATTCCCCATAGGTGTGAATGTGAGTGCGAATGGTTGTTTGTTTATATGTGCCCTGCGATTGGCTGGCGACCAGTTCAGGATGTACCCCGCCTCTCACCTAAAATGAGCTAGAATTGGTGCCAGCACACTCGCAACCCTGCAGAGAATGGATCAATGGAAAATATATCGAAAAAGGGGGTGCCTTAAGTGGGTAGGATGGATTAGTGAATGTGGGAATTCACAGTTTCAGCTGAAAGACTTAAGCAGGTTCTTGCCACTGAGCCATTTGTTCAGATTTTCTAGTTAAATAAATAATGATAATAATTAAAAAAAATAATTTAAAGAAGGTGAAGAACGTAAACATTCCATAAGTGCATTTTAGTGGGAATTTGAAGCATCTGGTATGATAATGTCAATTTATGAGATTGTTCCTCTCTCAATGTGTTGTTTAAAAAGAAGGTGAAGATGTGAGGATGACACATTCACTATCTGTGGAAATTGTAATTTGTGGTAAACATAAAAAAAGGGCGCTTTAAAGGGATATGATGCACTGTTGAATGTGGAAATTTGCAGCCTCCTGTGAGAAATATGAGCAGGTATTTGACCCTATAAACATTTTCCACTTATCAGTTAAATTTTTTTATTAAACTCCAGGGGGGCCTACAGTATATGTGGTAATGCTGCTGTGATAATAATGTGAATGTGATATAAGTGATTAAGCTGATTACCACCATTATAAACACAATGTGTGTGTTATGCGTGCAGTATTCTGTATATAGTATGTACTGTATATGCATCTATAGGATCTAGATACTGCCTGCGTCAAAGTGATCTTCCTCAGAGTAAGTCACATGTTTTTCTGTGTGTCAATAGACAGACAGTCCCCCCGCTCCCCTTCACCTAGACACACACACAAACAGACACACGCCATGTTGCCAGATGGGCTTGTGCCCCCAACCCCCATCGCCAGACAAATTAAGTTTGGGGGGCCCCCCCCCCCCCCAGATTAATATTCAGGCAAAGCACTGGCTCTATATAATTGAATCATGATGCCATGAGTGTACAACGGGGGCTACTTTAGATGCGGCCACCATGTGCACGTGTGCACGCGCACACACAAACAGGCACACACACTCCCGAGTCAGCGTCAAGCCTTGGCTGCCAGCTGTGTATGCTGTCATGAATACAGAATGGTTGTTGTCGTCTGCACACCACACATTGTTTGTGGGCCTTTAAAATTCACATTTGGTACACCTGCACAATCTCATGACATCCAACACGAAAGCCTTTTTACAGATAGTAGTAGTCAGATTGACTCGGAATTTCTTAAACAATTTCTTCTTTATGTTCCCTGAAAGAAAAATTGAATTTCAGATATAAGCACTCCAAAATTTAAAAGTTGTGATCTTTCACACCCTGACCAAAAAAATCAGAAGTGAATGTGAATAGCAGCGAGAATAGTCAGCAGCAAGGTATGTCGCAAAATATAATACAATGCAATAGATGTGAATGATAACTAGACATAAATAAATGGTCATTATATGTACCAAAGTGAATAGCAGCGAGAATAGTCAGCAGCATTGTATGTACCAAACATATACAAAAAGCAATAGTTTATAAATAAGCAGCTAAGAATTAAATAAATACTAGAAATATTCAGTACAACTATATATGCAGATGTGAATGTGAATGAAAGTCAGCAGCATTGTCTGTCCATACAGTGTCTGTAGTGCTTATCCTCACTTAGGGTCACAGGTCAGCTGGAGCCTATCCCAGCTGACTCTGGCTGAGAGGCGGGGTCCAACCTGAACTGTGTGTGTATATTTTTTTAATGAAAACCATTTTTATTCATATAATTTGTTTAACATGACTACCATTGTTTTGAGAACACATTCCAATGTGTGTCCTCCACAGCTGAAGGACACGTATTAGCACAGATGGAGTTATGCTTGTAATGGTTTTGGCGACAGATTTGTCGAGATGATTTATGTTTTGCATCTTTTACAATACACCATGACTTTCAAATGGCCCCAAAAATAAAAATCAAGGGGGGTGAGATCTGGGGATCCGGGAGGTCACTCTACAGGACCAATCCAATCCAAGGATCTGGAAACTGTTGATCTAACCGCTGATGCATTTCAATACCATAATGAATATTACTTTAATAATGAATGGCTGATTAACCTCTCTATTAGTGGAGGACACGTATTGAAATGTGTTTTCAAAGCAATGGGAGTAATGTGGACAAAAACATAAACAGAAATGGTTTTCATTAAAAAAAAAAAGGATTTTCCTATGTATGGAAACTTGTGATTAACCGGAACATTAAAACATACGAAATACTATCCATCCATCCATCCATTTTCTGAGCCGCTTCTCCTCACTAGGGTCGCGGGCGTGCTGGATCCTATCCCAGCTATCATCGGGCAGGAGGCGGGGTACACCCTGGTTGCCAGCCAATCGCAGGGCACATACAAACAAACAACCATTCGCACTCACATTCACACCTACGGGCAATTTAGAGTTGTCAATTAACCTAGCATGCATGTTTTTGGGATGTGGGAGGAAACCGGAGTGCCCGGAGAAAACCCACGCAGGCACGGGGAGAACATGCAAACTCCACACAGGCAGGGCCGGGGATTGAACCCTGGTCCTCAGAACTGTGCGGCAGACACTCTAACCAGTCGCCCACCGTGCCGCCTCACTAAATACTATACTAATAAAATAAACTTGTAGGAAGAACCGGACATTGACAAGCGTGACAAGGTTTTACTGGAATAAGATAATTATTTTTTACATGTGGTATGCTGCAAGGCTCTGAACTTGGGCACCTTTCTTTCATTGTTAATATGTGGCATAGTGTAAAGCAATATATATATACATATATATATATCTTCCTTATTCCAGGTCCATAGTGTCAAAGTGAAAATGTACTTTTTCATTGAAACTCGAGGGTAGGGCATCTCAAACTGAATGGGCTCACACATGCGTTTATGTGCGCTCATGCGAGGTGCCGCCAGTAAACAGTGTGGCTCACAGCGACACTTTTTTTTCTTTTAATGTAGAAATCCTACTGTGGAGGAGTCTAGCACTTAGCATCAAAGTGTCAGCATCCAGAGGGGCTTTCAAAGGTCATGTCTCCACTCATCTGAGCAAAAGGTGATGGGCAGATCCTCTGAGCTCATTGTTCTGTTTTTGTCATCAATATGTTTTTAATGTAACTAAAAAGGTTCAAGAAAAAATATATTGTTTTATTCATTCATGGGTGACCTGGCATCTTCGTTTGTGGCACCAAGGGCGACTTACACTAAAAACATTTCCACCAAAGTTTGCAGAATGATTGCGGAAGAACCTGTTTTATTTTGGTGCAGATTGGGATAAAGGTGCAGTGAGGAATTAATTTTTATAATCAGCTTGCATCAGGGCCAAGTGGGGCCATCCAATACATCAGATGGAGCTGTGGTTAAAATAAAAAAAAAAAAAAAAAAAGTTGTTGGGTCACATCTACCACCACCTATAGGGCTAGAATGAAACACCATTGTCACCCTTCACGTTATGATTTTTTTAATTGGACAGACATGTTACAGATTGTTATATACACACATGCCGAGACTCAGGTTTCTTAGGTCATTTCGGTATTGTGTTTTTTACTAGTATGTGTGTGAGCGTGTATGTCTTAGGTCCTTATAAGTTCTTTTTACCTGTCTGTGTCCTTGTTGACAAGTGGTTGGAGGGATTGATTGATTAATTGGCCTTGGCGGAGGTCTGCACTCTACTGGGTGACATTCTAGTTAACTCTGTTATGTACCCGGCCGATTTAAACATTTGTGTCGGGAAGGTTGCTAGACAAATGCTATAATAATTTGGTGCAGCTTTGAAACAAAATTAAATATGTATTTATTAATTCCTCAATGAATAATGCACGGGTCTAAATGACAGAATTCCAAAATATGCAAAAATTAAAATATAAAAAAAATAAATAATTCTCAGACAGTGGGCTAGCCTCGAGAAAACACCAAGTCCTCGTTACTCAACCGCTGTGTTATCTATCCATTTCAGATTAACGCCTCGCTCAATTAGAAGCCATCAAGAAAAGAAACCTTTGGTAACTGTAATGAGCTCAGTTCATCGAGTTAACTGCAGAGCCAAGTTGAACTCTGTTGCCAACCAAATAACCCGCACCTCCCGTGACACATTTACAATCTCAGATGAATTAATCTGTGGAGTTTACTGCGCTACAGACGATCATACAATACGTGGACATTTGCAACAGGAATTAACATTCCCTACCCTCAAAGTGTGGTACGAGTGCCACTAGAGGTATGTGGGCTCCCTCTAGTGGTATGGGACAAAATCACAAAATGAAATGTTCAAGCTGTGCATAATAGTGTGTTAAACATTTTGGGGGGCTGGTACAGTACATTTGCTAAATACAGTTCAGTTGTATTTAACTTTTAAGTAAATACATTTGCAAGTAATCTTTTATCATTTAACATTAAGAAATCTTTATTTTCAAACATGAATTTAGGTGTAATATTTATTTAACTTTTATGTGTAATACACTTTAAGTTAATTATCTTTTAAGTACTTTTTTAAAAAAACATTCCCATAGTTAAGCGCAGTGTTAATGTTCAAACTGTGCAAAATGGTACAGTGGCCAATATTAATATTAAATTTACTTTTTTAATTTTAGGAATAGCGGCACGGTGAGCGACTGGTTAGCACAGCTGCCTCACAGTTCTGAGGACCTGGGTTCAAATCTGGCCTCCGATGTGTGAAGTTTGCATGTTCTCCCCGTGCCTCTATAGGTTTTCTACGGGTACTCCGGCTTCCTCCCACATTGCAAAAGCATGCGTGGCAGGTTAGTTGTAGACTCTAAATTGCCCCTAGGTGTGAATGTGAGTGCAAATGGTTGTTTGTTTATTTGTGCCCTGCGATTGGCTGGCGACCAGATCAGGGTGGACCCTGCCTCTCGCCCAGAGTCAGCTGGGATAGGCTCCAGGACGCCTGCGACCCTCGTGAAGAGAAGCGGTACAGAAAGTGAATGAATGAATGAATGAATTTTAGGAATAAAACCTCCACCTCGTTTTGGATGAACACTTGGGCCTACTACGCTACTGTATTTGATTGTTAGTCATTATTGTGGTACTTGGAGAGCCACGTATTTTTTTGGTGGTACTTGGTGTAAAAAGTTTTCGAACCGCTTCCTTAGACTGACAAGTGCTCGCTCCACAATGTTTTGTGGGTCCATATTAATTCCACTTTCATTTGACATAAATTGTATAATTTACCCGCAACGTTGTTTAATATTATTACAAATAAAGTGCCCGCTCCTATAGATGCCTGTCACGCGCATCTTCAGTTGAGTAAATGAACAGCCACTATTTGCAGGACTACAGCATATCAATTTGTGCCCATCACTTTGTTTTTTTGTTTTGTTTGTTTTTTCCCTTGGTGGTCTGTCCTCTATCAAGTGCTCTGGTAGTTGATTTAGAGGATTTTTATAAAATTTAATGTGTGCTCAATATTGTTTTTTTTTTGCGGTCAATCAGTGCAGATTATTTTGGAGAAAAAAAACAGCATTAAAGTTTTTGTTATTTACGGAAATGTCCCTTTTAGGGACACTAAATATTGATTGTGACAAACAAAAACCCGCACACACACGCACGCATAGTCTCATCTGCTTCCTGTTGTCTGGGTGGCTGTCACACTCAGGTAGTAGTGCAGAAAAAGGAGGTGACACATGCACACAAACAAACCACTTAATATCTCATCTGGCTTTTTCTCAGAAGCAGTCACACCTCCTTTCTGTCTCACACTCTTTGCGTGTGTGTGTGTGTGTGTGTGTCACAGAGTTTACCGGCGGGTGAGCTGGCAGCGCCGCCATGTTACTGTATTCTCCATTTGGATCTCACTGTTGACTCATTTCTATATATATTTTTGTATATTTTTGGCCGAGGTTTCGGGTCCCGGATGTGAGAGGAAACACCGTATGGTTTATACGGCTTGCTATAATTCATGATATTGTCATCATATTCCCAACTATTGGCCTAGCATTCATATTATAGCATTTTCTGTCATTTTTGCGGACAAGAATGTTATACTGTATCCGGAAGTAAATGTAAACAGCTGCAAGTATAGTCAGCAGCATTATGTGTTGCAAAAATACATATACTGTACATGTATCAATAACGTGTTCTGTATATACAAATGTGAATGGTAATGCTACATAAATATAGTATGTGGCTATTGTATGTGTAGAAGTGTATTAGAGTAGCAGAAAGACTAGGCAGCAACATTGTATGTTGCTGCCTAGCCCAGCTGGAGCCTAGCCCAGCTGACTCTGGGCGAGAGCCGGGGTCCACCCTGAACTGGTTGCCAGCCAATCACGGGGCTCATATAGACAAACACCCATTCACAAAGACAAGTTAAAGTCTCCAATTAACCTACCATGCATGTTTTGGGGATGTAGGAGGAAACCGGAGTACCCGGAGAAAACCGGCGCAGGCACAGGGAGAAAATGCAAACTCCACACAGGCAAGGCCGGACCTCGGATTTGAACCCATGACCTCTGAACTGTGGTGGATGTGCTAACCAGTCATCCACAGTCCTGTCTCGGTAGTGGTCTATATACAGTATGTACAGTATCAATCTGGATATAAGCAGCTGAGAATGGAATAACCACCTGCAGTCTTGAGTACTACTATACATGCATATGTAAATGTGAACAAAAGCAGCTAGAATAATAAGCAGTATTGTATGTCGCCAAAATATTATACATGTATTAATAGTCTGAATATAAGTAGTTGAGAATGAAATAAACAACAGCAGTCTTCAGTAATACTGCACCTGCAGATGTGAAGCAGCAATAGTCAGCAACATTGTATGTAGCAAATAACTACATGTATCAATAAATAATGTATATGATCAGCTGAGAATGAAATAACCAGCCGCAATATGCAAATGTGAATGGGAACAAAATCAGCCAGAATAATCAGCAGCATTGTATGAGGCATTTATACATGAGTCAACAATATTGTAGTTGGGAGGAACTCAGTGATATTAATGGTGGCGTGGCAACTATGCGTAATTAAATAATAATATATAATAATAGAGAGTCGTGTCCAGGCTATTAAGAGCAGTGTTGGTTGTCATTTTGTGAAATTTGGGTGTGCAAAGTCAGCCTTTTGGTTGCTACTGTGATTGAATCGCAGCCTCCGCGCAGGCAGACATCAAGTCGATCTAAATAAAGCCTGGCACAGGCCCTCCCACGGCCGGCCCTCTCAAATTGCATAAACGCTTTCCCCCCTGTCACTTTGATGCGAAGCCTCGGCGCTGTGCGCATGATTAAATGCACGGGGCTGTGTGATTATGGTCGTAAAGGGACGGCGCGGGATGGGGAATCTGTCACTCGCCACCTCTTGCGCGCCGCGTGGCGAGCATTCACTTTCAGACGCTATCTTGCCCGCTGCTCGTCTTATCTGCGGGCAGCTTCGCGGCGAATTGTCTACCTAACACACCGCAGATACACAAGATGTGCCGTCTTGTATTATTTGCAAGGTGACTCACCACACAAAAAGGCTACATATACGTCTATGCACATGGTTATTTTTTAAAAGAACGGCAACAAAATAGATAAAGAAAAATAAACCCTTTCCCAAGTTATCAAAAAGACGGGTGGCGCTGTAGCCCCTTTCACATATCCAGCAATCAGAATTCTGAAGAAAGTCATTTGCAGAAATAAGAGTAATAGAATCAGCCTAGCTACCCTTCAGAAAGGTGAAGCAGAAGGGGGACTTGACGCACCCAACTTCAAACAGTATTACTTAACTAGCCAAATACAGTACCTCATTAAATGGTTCCATCCAAATGTTGAACAACAATCTTGGCTGGAACTAGAACAGATAGACTGCGATAGCACCAAACTTTCAGACCTCCCATTTATCAGCACAAGTCTAAAACGCCGCAATTATTTGAAGAATCCGATTGAACTTTGTCACAGAATATATAACACTAGAAAATATCTCTGCCAAACGTAATAAGCAAATGAATAAGTTTAAGTTGGTCACCTTTAATTCAAATGGTGAACCTTTGCAGCTTGATTTTGTATGTAATGTGACTCAATCATTTCTTGTCATTTAAGACCCCTGTGGTCTGCCAGCCAGTCGGGGCAGGCCGGACCCGCAGGAGTCTAACATCACACTTCACACACCCTGCACATTTTTAGAACTCGCACTATACATACGCCGCACATTGGGCACACTCGTATCTCATTCAGGGTCCCCTGGGGTACTGGCACCAGGTTTGGTGGGGCGGGCGCTGGCACATCTGTGCTGCTTTCCGGTCTTGGAAATGGACAGAAATATGCTCGACATATTTTGAAAACTCATCATCATCCATTTTGCATGTAGACTTGAACAAATGCCTAAATGTTGTGAGACCCATTACAATACATTTTGAGCAATATGACATAAGCAAATGAGAATGTCAGAAACAGTAGAGAATTATACATCATCATTTGCATGGATATGCCAAAGCATTTGCAACTTGTTCAAATAAATGGGAAACTGCTGTTTTATGTGCACAAGTGACAAAATGTGAAGATTTGAGCAAATAGTTTTGATAATTTCAAAATAAATCAGAAATCTAGAGAAAGTACCTTGTCGAAAAGGCTCAATAACAAAAATGACTAGGAAAAAGGGGAAATCCCATGTGGATCAATAGTGGAGTGGCTGATAACATAACAACAACAGTAACTAGATCATGGACCTCCGCCAAGGCCAAACACAAATGCCAGACTGCAGACACCTTATAAGATTTGCATTTCGGAGCTCGAAAAAGCACACATTCAAAGGTGTTGAGGTTTTTAACTGTAAGGCGAGTCAATCAGAATTCTGAAATGAGTTTGTGCGGAAGGTGCAAATAACAAAAATGACTCAGAGAAAAAGGGCAAACCATAAGTGCAGCTTGGCAATGGAGTTACTTGAATATAAAGACAATAACAAACCAGGTAAAAAAAAATCATTAAAAAAATTATGGGCTAAAAGGTTTGGCAAAGTCTTTACAAAAGCCAGCGTTGTCCCACTTTTTATTAGGCTTTACACGATCAGGATTTTTGGGACCGATCAGCGAGTTTAAAAAAACCATAACCGATCCGATCACAAGATTTAAATGACCTGTTCATTTACTGTCTATACTTGTGTACTTAATTGCTGAAACAATTATATTTACAATAAATAATGTATCTTTGTTCATCTATTTATGCCATTGAGGCATCGTGACAGAACAAATGAATGGTCTTCTATTAGATGGCAGGAAGTACATACAGTAATGAATGTATCCACTTTTTGTGACATTTTTGTTTGTTGGTGTTCCAGTTGTCTGATATAGTGCAGTCGTGAAAGAGCAAATTTGTCTTGTAATCTGATCCAGACATTACGTGTTGTCTGTCTCAGACGTGTTGTCTGTCCCACACCGCCGACATTTTTGTTTTGTTTTGTTTTAATAACTTTATTGGCCGTCAGATATTTACAAAAAAGACATGCGGTAAGGCTAAAAATAAACTAGCTTTTGGATTCAAATATACTGTGCGCGATGGCGACACAGAGTAAATGTCTTTTGCAGATCGGATCGGCAAATTATGACATTAAAGCCGATCAGCATAAAATGCTAATTATCGGCCGATACTGATCAGGCTGAGAAAATCGGTGTATAGTCTACTTTTTATTGTCAGGAAACTATACGGGATAGATAGATAGATAGATATGGACTAGAAACAGGAAGCACATACGGTGTGCCACTGGTCTCTATACTGGGGCCCCCTTTCTTTTTTTTCTGTGGTATGACAAAGTTTACATGCAATGCAGGTTCTCACATCGGTTAAACAAACCCAGTTATAAGTACAGGGGGTCCTTGGTTTAGAACGGTCCTAATGTGATATTTCAAGGTTAAAAATGCGTGCATTGAACAACTTGTACAAATTCAGGTTATGTTGCTGCCATAGGAACAGAACTCCAAGAGCCCCCTGTATTGATCTCATTACACTGGTATCAGTCAGTATCAACAGTAACGCTATTATTCATAATGTTGCTATTAAGCTCAATCGGCCCACCTTTGAATAAACGACACTACGACAAGCCATTGGTGCACATGTATGTAATGTTTTCATTACAAAGTTGGACGATTGTCTGTGTGACACCTTTTTGAAAAAATGTGAAAAAAAGGGTTTTTAACTAGGTCATTGGCATAAAATGTAAACATACCTTAGTCACTGAATCTAACTCCCAGAACTCCACTTCTCCCTAAGGTTCATCAAATTTCTACTGCGGTATCGACGTAATAAAGTGTTCCAGATGTCCTGCTCTCTCCCAGGAGGTCCGCACATTCACAGTTACACACGCACACACACTTTATTGGTAACTGTAACTGCACACACCCGTCTGGTTTAACGTCACTTTTCCCGCAGGCTTCAAGCCAATTAGCTAACTACTAAGCTTGAGTCAAGAGAGAGCGATGCTAATGCAAGCAGCTGGCTGGCAGAAAAGCCCAGGAAGATAGCTTTTCCTCTCCTTGCTTATAATCTTCTTCAAATCTGCCCGCTAATGCTCACTCACACCCAAACATCACGGCAAAGTCCCAACAGGTAAACGCCAACGTTGTCAGGCAGAGAAATCAATTGGAGTGTGTGAGACGGCTTCATTGAATCCACTGGAGAATAAAAGGTGAACAAATTCACCTAAAATGCTGGTTTAATTCAAATTGTACATTTGATTTAACTGGATTTAAATGAGAAAAAAAAACAAAAAAAAAACGTTGTATTGGGGTGTCAAAGAATCATGGGAGCTGCCATCTTTACTGTACTGTTAAAAGCAGCAGTAGTAGATAAAATAAAATGTAAAAATATCAAATCGATGCCACAAATATGTAAATACAATTGGGTTTAAAAATGAATATTGAATGAATATTCAGTTAATCAATTGTAAAATGTCAATTGGTATGAATACAATCAGAGTAAGGTCCAATCATGGCTGAGCTAAATATGGCTTGCCTGTCTGATTAAAAAGTAGCGAGTGGCTCAATGTAACAGAGTAAAAGGAACGTTTCTTCTGAACAAAAAATATACAAGTCAAAGTACTGTATGTTGCATTAAAACTACTCTGGGAAGTACAATTTATCCAAAAGTTACTGAAGTAAATGTATTGGAGGAGATATGTCACCATGGGACAACATTTTACTATTGTTGCATAGTCGCAACCCACTTTTATAGAAGTTAAGAAGAATAAAGAGTGCTTTTTTTTAAATTTTTTTAAATACATGTACAGAATATTATATTTTTAAATGCAGTTTCAAATGAGTTTGGCATACCACCATAGCATATTGCTTGCCATGACAACTGTTAGCCAGAGGCTGAGCTGCACTGTATTTGTTCAAGTAGTAGTAAGCTAGTGGCTTGAACGCGAGACAGATGCACTTCCTGTCGCTTACCTAATATGTTCTGTGTGGGTACTTCGTACGGCTCTGTACTGCACCGGACAAACCTGAATATAAATACATGTAATTTTTTACTAGCTGTCCGAGAGCCACCAGTTGACAATTACTCATTTAAATGATTATTACTACATCACATTATGATACGTTATGTGTAGCATTTATTCTTTAGAGGCAATTTGTACACAATACGACTTTAACTTCTTGGCTTAGTTCAAGTCAATTTTTTTCTTAAATAATGGGATTCATTGATGGGATTTCAGTGGGGAATTCGCTTAATCTTCAAATCTCCCCCCTAATTCTGACTCACACCCAAACACGACAAGCAAATGCCAAATGGTGAACGACGACGTTGTTGGGCACAGAAATCGATCTTTGTCTGCTTGACGGTCTTTTTAATCCGCTTGACAATAAAAAAATTACTTTACTCACAAGAGGGAATAAAACGTGAAGGACAGTTCACTGAAAACAGCAGGGGATGCAAAAAAAAGAATAAACTCACCTGTAAACTGGCTTTAAATGAAGGGAGAAATATGGATAATATCGTGAGGTACCAAAGAATCATGGGAGTTGTAATCTTCACGGTGAAGACTGCACCTTTGCCACTTAGTTAAACGGTTATTAATATAAATATCAGACAATTGAGTTGTATTTTTAGACAATTTGTACAGTATATATATTGTGTCTTCAACATGGACAAAGGTATTGGGACATGCGGTCCTACAGAACTGCGACTGGCTGGCGACCAGTTCAGGGTGTACCCTGCCTCTCGCCCGAAGATAGCTGGGATAGGCTCCAGCACGCACGTGACCCTAGTGAGGTGAAGCGGTACGGGGGAAAAAAAAGGTCCTAAAGAAGTGACAAATAAGTTATTTTATTTATTTAATTTAATTTGTATTTATTTAATTTAATTTTTTATTTATGTTATCTTAAATATAGAGTCCTTCCCCTTTTCTTTTTTTTTACATCTAAAAATGCTTGCCGTGCTTCTGGAAAAACCTTTTCTGCAGTGTTGATGTTTCATCTTCTCATCGTTGTAACAAGGTTATTAGCGTTTGTCCGAATCCCGCCAGGTAGAACGTGATCACACACAAACTACACGTTTGGCCTTCCTCTTCCTCTCACATGGTCAGACCCACTTCTCCCCCACTTATGTTTAACCTGCACACACACATATTGTATGTACGCACACACACACACCTCTGAGGACTGGCGCAATGTTGAAATGGGTCCCGGGGAAAATTGGATCTCTCCCATGGCTTAAATTCCACTGACTTGGAGCCATGCAGTTGCCTAGCAACAGCAGTGCTGTATTCACCTTTTTTTTTATTTTTTTTTTTATGTTTTTGTATGCGTCAGTAAACAATATTGATTGCTCTGTGTACATGAATGCAAATTCTCTCACTTATGAGAGATGGGGTTTTATATATACTGTACTATATATATATATATATATATATACACACACACACACAGAGGTGAGTAGAGTAGCCAAATATTGTACTCAAGTGAGAGTACTGTTACTTTAGAATAATATGACTCAAGTAAAAATAAAAAATAGTCATCCAAATATTTATTTAAAGTACTCAATGAAAAAAAAACTGCTGAAGTAAAGAGTAACTTGTGAGTAACTTCTGATTATTTTTTTTTTAAATCGGACCATGACCATCAAATAAAATAAAAAAAATAATAATATATGGGAGTCGACACACAGCTGCCGCCATTTAAATTTTTAACTGCCCAAAAACCAACAACACATACATTGGGCCCTACAGAAACATTATTTGCTTGATTCGCTTGAATTGCTTCAAGAAGCTGTTTGCTGAACAGACTTAGTGATTGTGTGTGCATGTGACACCCTAAGATAGGGCTAACGTTGCCATATCCACTGCCAAAACAACAATAGAAACATCTGCAACTTAACGCTAGGTGTTTTCTCAAGTTAGAAGTGGGCTGAAATATCCAAGTATATATAGTATATGTATGTGTGTGTGAATGTGTATGTTTGTGTGTGTGTGTGTGTGTGTGTATATATACGCACATATGTGTGTGAATGTGTATATGTTTATATGTATGTGTGTGTGTACATGTTTATATGGATATATACACGCATAGTGTGTGTGTGTGTGTATATATATATATATATATATATATATATATATACATACAAACCCCCTTAAATTTTTCACTCTTTGTTGTATTGCAGCCATTAGCTAAAATCATTTAAGTTCATTTTCTTTCCTCATTAATGAACACACAGCACCCCATATTGACAGAAAGAAAACAAAATTGTTGAAATGTTTGCAGATTGGTTAAAAAAGAAAAACTGAAATATCACACAGCCATAAGTAGACCCTTTGCTGTGACACTCATATATTTAATTCAGGGGCTGTCCATTTGTTCTGATCATTCTTGAAATGGTTCTAGACTCATTGGAGTCCAGCTGTGTTTTTATTATACTGATTGGACTTGATTAGGAAAGCCACACACCTGTCTATATAAGACCTTACAGCTCACAGTGCATGTCAGAGCAAATCATGAGGTCAAAGGAACTGCCTGAAGAGCTCAGAGAGAGAGAATTGTGGCAAGGCACAGATCTGACCAAGGTTACAAAGAAATTTCTGCTACACTTAAGTTTCCTAAGAGCACAGTAGCCTCCATAATCCTTAAATGGAAGACGTTTGGGACGAGCAGAACCCTTCCTAGAGCTGGTCGTCCGGCCAAACTGAGCAATCGGGTGAGAGAGGTAAAGAAGAACCCAAAGATCACTGTGGCTGAGCCCCAGAGAGGCAGTCGGGAGATGGGAGAAAGTTCTAGAAAGTCAACCATCGCTGCATCCCTCCACCAGTCCAGGCTTTATGGCAGAGTGGCCCGACGGAAGCCTCTCCTCAGTGCAAGACAGATGAAAGCCCACATAGAGTTTGCTTGAAAAAAAAAAAAAAAAAAAAAAAAAACACCTGAATGACTCCAAGATGGTGAGAAATAAGATTCTCTGGTCTGATGAGACCAAGATAGATTTTGGTCTTAATTCTAAGCGGTATGTGTGGAGAAAACCAGGCACTGCTCGTCACTTGTCCAATACTGTCCCAACAATGAAGCATGGTGGTGGCAGCATCATGCTGTGGGGGTGTTTTTCAGCTGCAGGGACGGGACGACTGGTTGCAATTGAAGGAAAGATGAATGTGGCCAAGTACAGGGATATCTTGACCGTAAACCTTCTCCAGAGTGGTCAGAACCTCAGATTGGGCCGAAGGTTCACCTTCAAAAAAGACAATGACCCTAAGCACACAGCTAAAATAACGAAGGAGTGGCTTCAGAACAACTCTGTGACTGTTCTTGAATGGCTCAGCCAGAACCCTGACTTAAACCCAATTGAGCATCTCTGGAGAGACCTGAAGATGGCTGTCCACCAACGTTCACCATCCAACCTGACAGAACTGGAGAGGATCTGCAAGGAGGAATGGCAGATGATCCCCAAATTCAGGTGTGAAGAACTTGTTGCATCATTCCCAAAAATACGCATGGCTGTATTATAGCTCAAAAGGGTGCTTTTACGAAATCCTGAGCAAAAAGGCCTGAATACTTATGGCTGCATGATATTTCAGTTTTTCTTTTTTAATAAATCTGCAAAGATTTCAAGAAATAAATTTTTTTTTCTGTTTAAGGAAACTGTTTCTCTATTTTGAGTTGGATGATGATCAGATCACATTTTATCACCAATTAATGCAGAAATACAGCTAATTCCAAAGGGTTCACTTATTTTTTCTTGAAACTGACTTTTGTGTTTTTCAGCATAGTAATTCCGCAGTTCCTCTGGGCTTTGGACAGTAGCCAAACTGACATGCAAGCCCTCGCCATCTTCGAGTGGATACCAGACAGAAAAATCAAACGTTTCTATTTGCTCGTGGAATTGATCGGAGTCACGGAGAGGTTCTCTTGTCTTAAGAAACTAGAAACTACAGGAGAAATTGTCTGTTACAGTGTGCTGAGTTACGCCAATTAAATCAAACTGCCTTAGGACTTGTTGCTTTAAAATACCACTCTAGATTGACCTCATCTTTCTGCCAGTGTCGAGCACGTATAGTTTCTGTTCGGTGCTCAGAACAACATGCGTATATTTACCATTAGCATGGTAACTGAAACGGAAAGGCTAATGAGACTTTTTTTTTTTTTTTTTTTTTAATGTGCATAGTATTAAAAAACGTTTTTCAGGAAAAAAATTGAACTCTTACAGGATGAGAAAAAGTCTTATATATCGAGATATTATGAGACTGCATTTTTTTTTTTTTGTTTCGAGGCAAAAGGTGGAACATTACCACCCCCCCCCCCCCAAAAAAAAGAAAGTCTTAATATTGCTTTTTAAAGTCTCATTATCACTACAGTGTTTTTTTTTTTAAATAAACAAAAGGTACAATATTACAAGATTAAAGTATTTTTTCTGCAAACAAAGTCTTACTATGAGAATACAATTTAATTTTTTTGGGGAACAAAGAGATTGAAACAAAGATTGAATTCAGAATTTTTTTAAATATAGGTATTCTGAGAATATGTTTGTAATTTCTTTTCAAGAAAAAAGTGGAAATATTCCAGGATAAAGTCAGAATTCTTTTAGAAAAAAAAAAGATTGGTGCTCAGAACAGCATATGACAAATATTTATTGTTATCGTGCTAATTTTAAGCTAAAGACAGAAAGATGTTCTCAAATTCTCAATCCTCTAATTTTGATTCATCTTCACACAAAAGTACCAATTCATACTTTCCTACAAAGTCAAATGAGAGGCCTGCATGGTCATGCTAAACACTGCATGCTAACTACCTGCCTACCCATTGTGAAATGTTCCCTTCCTGTGAAACTGTTCATTACGTTTTGACATTTACGCTGACTTTACAATTACTACGCTTTTAAAGAATAAATGTCAGGAGCTCGTTTGGGCTGGGTGTCATTCGCTAGCGTGGACACGATAAAAGTAAATGTCAGGGTGAATCAAATCATTTACGATGGAAAAGCAAGATAATTCCATGTATATCTTAGGATACAAAGTGGAAGACAAAGGCTAAGGGCATAAATGTGAGGTTTTATTCACTTTTCTACGAAGCAAAATGGTCAAAGGCCTGGCTGTGCTAGCGCTACATTCTAATTAGCTTCCTCGGCACCCTGAAATTTTCTCCTCCCGTGAAACTGTTCATTACTTTTTGACATTCACACCGATAAAACAATTAGCTTTCGAAAATATTAAGCGAGAGGGTAAAGGCAGTCTTTTTATGCTGAGAATGTTAGCTAGCATAGACACAATGAAAGTAAATGTCAGCTTGAATGAAATCATTTAAGAAAGAAAAACGATGCTCACTGGAAGAAAACGGCTAATCGCACGTAAAGGTGACTTTCATTCCCTTTTTTATGAAGCGAAATGGCAAAAGGCCTGCTCGTGCTAATGCTACATGATCATTAGCAGCCTCGCCACGCTGGAATGCTCTCTTCCTGTGAAACTGTTCATTACTTTTTGCAGTTTACTCAGACTAAACAATTAAAATGCTGTGAAAAATAATGTAAATATCAGATACGGTCATTTTAATACAAGAACTTTTTCAGGCTGCGGATCCTAGCGAGCACAGACTCAATGGAAGTAAATGGCAGAGTGAATGAAGTCATTAAGGAAAGAAAAACAATCAGAGTATTCACATATTTAGCGAGCTTTGAATAAACAGTTTTATTTTTTTCTTTCTTTTTTCTGGCTGCTTTCCAAGGATAGAAGGAAGATAATTAAAGTAAAAGTCGCCGTCTTCCACGTCTCTGTTATCGCTTTCTTCCTGCTTTGATCGAGCTCCTCGTATAACAAGGCCCCCGGGTCCGGCGCTACGAAAAAGTACAGAAATCCCAAGTGCGTGCGTGCGTGCGTGCATGTGCGTGTGTGCGTGCGTGCGTGTGTGCGTGTGTGCGTGTGCGTGTGTGTGTGTGTGTGTGTGTGTGTGTGTGAATGGGCCCACGAACACTCACGTGTGTGTGCATGCTTAAAGTGCGCTGATTATCGTCTTACTTATGTCAGACACCAAATTTGGCCTCAGGGAATAATTTTTCATGAGCTTTTTTTGTGTTGCTGGAAAGCTTTCTGCTCTCTAACAGAAGAGGATATTACATTACCATTTTTATTTTTTGTAGACTCTTAATTGGCATAAAAGTGCTGATACTATTCCGTAGGGATTATTAAACTGCAGGTCGGGGCTGAAAGTGGCTTGCTCTGTGGAATGTTTCTTGTTTATTTCTATTGCAAAGCCTTATTGTTTTTCATTATATAAGAATTTTAAAAATGTATATTTTAGGATTAAAGCCAGATTTTGTTTTCAAGAAAAAAGTGTTCATACGTCAGAATATTACAACTCAACTCTCACTTTATTTCTAGAGCACTTTAGCAACATTAACATCTAATTTATTACTTTAACAACATTAAAATCACATTTGCTTTTTAGAAAATAAGTCTTAACATGAGTGGGGGAAAAAAGCTGATATATTTTTTTATTTTGTATTTTTTTTAAAGAAAAATGTCTCAATAATGTAAAAATAAAAATTTTTCAAGATGAAAATCTTAATCGCATTTATTACTTTAACAACATTAAAGTCGCATTTGATTTTTAGAAAATAAGTCTTAACATGAGTGGGGGAAAAAAGCTGATATTTTTTTTAATTTTTTTTTTTTTTTTTTAAAGAAAAATGTCTCAATAATGTAAAAATATTATTTTTTCAAGATGAAAATCTTAATATTAGAAACAAACTTATTTTTGGAAAAAATAGTTTTTTAAAATATAAAATTTGAACAATTTTATTTTTAAATTACATTGAGACTATTCATTAAAAATGTCAGAATATCACAAGATTAAAATCTTTTTTTTCATTAATCGTCTAAATATTGTATTTCTTTCTGTAAAATCCAACTTTTGTTTTTTTCTCTTTTTTAATCAAATAAGTATGTAAATTTTCTTCCAAGAATAAAGTCAGAATATTGCAAGAGTAGTTGTGTTTTCCATGAAAACAAAACAAAAACAAATATTACAATAAATTAAAATGTTTTTTTTTTTTGTCTATCAGATTTTTTTAGTCTGTATATAGCAAATTTAAAGTATTATTTTGTTGTGAGATTATCATATTTTACAGGAAAAAAAACTATCTTAAAATCAGAATACATTGGTATTTTGGGGGGAAAGAAATCAAAAATTATACATTTAGATTACACTACTATAAATATACTGTCTTTGATGATGATGATGATGACGATGATGATGATGATACTTCCAGCCATATCAATGTGTATTTTAGGGCTTGTGAATACACAATACAAACGTTTGATTGCAGGCCGGCCGCTTAAGGGCAACGTCTGGGTCAAACGGAGGGTTCCAGCCAGAGCGTCTCCCTGGCGAGGAGGTGCGTCTGCGTGGAGGCTTTTCCCGCTCCTCTGAAGTCTGCCAGCTGCTATCTGGTTACTCCTTGAAGGCCCACCGTGATTAGCCTGCGCTGGCATTCCTCGGCGCCCCATTGACTGCAATCCACACGGCCATCCAGCGTCGTCAGACTTTTATAATTCACATAGCCAATCCCACCACACTTCAGTTGTACAGCCGGGTTCACGACCCTTCTCCTGCATGCTTCTTCTCCTGTCCTTGTCCTGTTCTAGCTTGTCCTGTCCTTCCCTCACGACAGCCCCATGCAACGCTCATGTTTAATCTTTCATTGTTGTAGATAATGTAATGACTTACTTTTCTCATCCTGTTTACAGTTAGTGCTTTTTCTTTTGTCTTCGTTTCTCTCTCCCCTCTAGAAACTTTGTTCTGATCGACTCTGATTCTCAGTCAACTTCAATTATAATACGAAGAAACCACAGCGGAAGCTTAAAAACTCCACTGTGACACAGTAAAACTGTGACCGTCAACGTCAATTTTCCAAAGACAACCTTTGGACTTCTTTGGTCGACTATGGCGAGGCCTGCTCTGAGTGGAATCGGTCCTGTTAAACCGCTGTACACACTTGGCCACCGTGCCGCAGCTCAGTTTCGGGGTGTTGGCGATCGCCCTACAGCCGAGGGGCCGGGCCATCTTTATGTAGACCGGAGAGTTCTTTACCATGCGGTGCCATCGAGGAGTTCCAGTGACCTGTATGAGAGAGCTTGAGAGTGATTACCATTCACGCCTGAGACCATGTAACAGGAACGAGTCACATGACGCCGGAGAGGGAAAATGGAAAGTGGGCCCAATTTGGACGTGTTCACTTAGGGGTGTGTTCACTTTTGCTCCCAGTGGTTTCAACAATAATGGCAACATTTTGAGGTATTTTCAGGGGTTACGGTTACGGGTTATTAACTGTTAATGGTCTTCTGATTTCAAAGTGTATCTATCAGTTTATTGTATAATTGGGTTAGGGTTAGTTACTATGATGAGGCGATGAAACATTTGTTATGGTTTTACAGTCATAGCGGCCCTCGGAGGGGAACCGTAACTACAATGTGGCCCGTGACAAAAATGACTTTGACACCGCTGTCCTACGAAAAGATTACTATGGACAGACTAACGAACAACAACATGTCTGTGTGGTCGTCAGTTCAGGGTCCTCAAGTATATCGCAAGTAAACATGTCTGTATGGTTCTTTATGTTAAGTTTAAGAAAAGTATGCCAGAAGTGGTCAGAAGTGGAACGTTTGTCCAGTGGTTGGGTTTGTTGTTGGCGTTGTGGTGTTACTGGTAAACTGGTGTCAACCGCAAGTACACGTCAGTCACCTCGCACAAAAGTGTGAGAGCTGAGTGGTCCTCCTCCTCCTCCTCCTCTTCCTCTTCCTCGTCTTCCACCCCGCTGGTGAACTGGATGGCCAATCGTCTTTTGATGACATACAGTAGCTGCATTATTGAAGTCAGCTGTCAGTCGGGGAAGCCGACATCAAGGGAAAAAGGCTTTGACTTGCGTCACGTTATTGAAAAAGGATATTGTCGCCTGTCTCGTGGGCGCTATTGCAGCCGTCAATCATATTTCATATGCCGCGTTCACTGACATTTCTCTTGAGTTATCCTCCTAATAATGCACGCATGCAACCTATAGAAATGTACCAAGGAATAGGAGGACGTTATAGCGCGGTGACGGTAATGTGATGTGACGCAAACAACCATGGAGGAAGTAACCAGGATCATGATAGCAGTCATCTGTGCATCAAGTCTACCCCGGGGGGGGGGGGGGGGGGGAGCCTCAGCCGCATAAAGCTCATGCATAAAAACATGTTTGACCAGCAATCATCTTGCATGCAATATCACTCAAAAGCCGTACTCTTGGGTAGAAATATATATTCTTTCGTTGTTATAGGATTAAAGTCCGATTTCTTTTTCACCGAAAAAGTCTTATTCATTCTACTTTTATTCAGGAAAAATGATGTATTATTATGACATTGAAGTCGTACATGAGGTAAAAGTTGTATTATTTATCACACAATAGAAAAAAATAATAGGAGAGTTAACTGTAATTCTTTTGAATAATTATAATAATTTTGAATAATCAATAATAATTTTACAAAATTAAATTAATGTTTTCGTGCCCTGCGATTGGCTGGCAACCAGTTCAGGGTGTACCCTGTACCCCGCCTCCTGGCCGATGACAGCTGGGATGGGCTCCAGCACGCCCGCGACCCGCGTGAGGAGAAGCGGCTCAGAAAATGGTTGGATGGATGGAAATGAATATTTTCCAAGAAAATCGATTTTTCTTCCAAAACAAAAGGTGGAATATTATGAGAATAAAGTCGTAATCCTATGAGAGTGAAAAATAATCTTTTTCTCTAAAAATGTATTTTTTTGCTGTGAAAAAATACAACTTTATTCTCCAAAGATTGACTTTTCCTCAAAAAATAATTTCTTGTAACAATACAACTTGTTCACATGCATAAGATTGACTTTTTTTTTTTTTTTTTTTTTAATAATGCCTTTTTAAGGTAATAACTTTTTGTAAAATTAATAAAAACATTCTTCAAAAAATAAAATTGAGTGCTCATAAGAGTGACTTTTTTTCTTAAAAAATATTAGTTTTTTAAAAATAATGCAACTTTATTTTTAGAAGATTATGACTGTTTTCTTTTTTTTTTTTTTTTTAAACTTTGTTCTTGTAAGGTTTAACCTCTAATTAAAAAAAAAAAAACAAAACAACAAATTTTCAAGACAAAAAATATTGTTGATTCTCATAAGATGGACCTTTTTTCCCTCACAAAATATAACATTTTCCATGCAAAAAATGCTAGGTAGAGCAAGTTTTACAGAGTTTATTGAACAAAAAGAGCACACAAGCGTGAACAAATGCAAATAACAAAAAGCCAACGTGAAAAAACACTAACCACTACAAATAAACCAAGAAAGGTGGACGGAGAGCCACGGGAGAAAGAAACCTCTATACACCAAAATGCTAGACAAAAAAACAACAACCTACAAACGGCCAGGAAAACTAAAAAGAGGAAATCACAGCTGATGAGAAATGACTTGTGGCAGAACGGGAACGAACACGGGAATAAGCACGAGAGTATCAAAAGTGCTTTGGTAATGGTGACAAGCGACAAACAATAACTTGGCGGCTTCCTGCGTTTCTCTCTCCTGCGTTTAAATCCCCCACTGATGATGATCACCGGCAAGTGCGACGCAAGAGACTCCGCCCACGGACGCTCTCCAAGGAAGCTGCCACAGAAGGAAGAAACAAACCAGCACAGGGCAGGATTGCGACAATTAAGTGTGTTTTAATGAGTTAAATTTTTTTTCCATAGGGTCTATATTGCAGAGTTTTACACGTCTGGGTCTCCCACGATAACCGAGGGTTCGCTGTAATTCCTAAAAGTTTGTCGAGGATCGGTTGAACATCTGAGAGAGGCGACTACACAGCTTTGTGCAGCATTTGTGATCATGTCACATCTATTCAAACACATTGTAGATTTGTGTTGTTGTTGTTGTTCAACGTCATCCTCTGAAAACAAGTGTGGGATTGCTTCCAGATTGATGTGAGCTAAAACATGGCCGGAGGAGCTAAATAAGCATATAAATGCCACAAGCGACTATGGCTGTCTTCAACACGTCACCTTCCCCTTCTGATTGACACTTCCAGCCTGTAATCGTGGCTGGAAGTGTCTTCAGACTTCACCACCATCGTCTCCCATCCCGACTCCCCTACTGCATTCCCCCTCCGGCCGGGAGGAGACAGACTGTCTTATGCGCAACCGCCCCCCCCCACCCCTCCTTCTTCCATTTGAGTCTATTGGCACAAGCATCCGAGCATGCATTTGTGCAAGCAGGCACGTGTGCAGGAATTCATACATGCATATTCTACACGCACGCATATACAGTATGTATCGACACATACTACATATACACACGTAAGACGGACAGCAGGCCAGAGCGCTTGATCTATAAATAGAGCGTACACCTCCAATCAATGATCAACTTTTAAGGGATGACTCACATTCCACGTTCAAACAATCGAGAGGAGGTTTGGATCGGCCTGGAGCTCGCACATGTGCGCACGCACACACAAAGAAGAGCTCGCAAGGAATCTCCCCCATTAACACTAGACAAGATTTCAGGGCTCCCGCCTTTGACTTCAGCACGACATTGTAGGTGCAATAAAATTGTATTATTATTATTTATTTTTAAATTTTTTGTAATATCATCAAATTAACATATTTACTTCTTTCTAATCAAACATTTTAAATAGTATGAGATAAATATTTTGGGATGAAACATCTTAATAATGTGAGAATACATACTGTATATATGACTAAATTAACTTTTTTTTCTTCTTTGGGGTCTTGTAATACAAAAGGAAGAAAGAAAACTAAGAGATTTTCTGAGATCAAAGTTGTATTATTTGAGAAAAGTGGCTTAACGTTTTGAGAATTTTTTTTTAATATGATAACAAAAGCCACATCGTTTTTGTTAAACAACATTTCAAATAATTATATATATTTTTTAAAATGTGCTGCTTTTTATGAGTTTTTTAACAACAGAATTATTTCTTCTGTGATGGTGTTGGGGATAAAAATGTGGAAAAACAGTTTGCAAATAAAGTAAAATAATTTCATATCCCTGCTGCAATCTGAGATTTTTTTAACCAGGAAAAGCAAATGTTTTTGACATTTTGTATTAAAAATGAAAACAACAATTATTTAACAAATTTAAAACAACAATCAAATCCAGAATTCTTCATTTTATCATCCCAACCTCTGTTTTGCATCACCAACAGAAAATTAGGGATAAAAGTAAAATTAAAAAAAAACTGCTGATAATAATAGTTCATAGGTGGGTAGAGGGGCCAAAAAGCATATTAAGCATATTAATTCTTTAGAATAATATAGCATAAAGGTAAAAATTAGTCCTCCAAATAATTACTTGAGTAAGAATATTCAAACACTGAGTAACTTGTGAGGAGCTTCTGATTTATTTATTTAAATAGTGCATGAATGTCAAATAGAAATATGAAATAAGAACGTGTAAATTCAGATACTGCCAAACAATATCACTTAAACTCAAACAATGAATTAAGTATTTATTTTAAAAAACAATGTAATATGGCTCAAGCCAAAAAAAGGCACCCGTTGCCAAAATTATGAATACAACTAAGAAAAAAAACTGTAGTGTATGGATTATGTATTTATTTCTATGAACATAGTCAATAAAACACCTATAAACAAAGGAGTTGAAGGAAATTCCTGCCTGTGATGTCATTCAGCGACGAAAAAGCAACATTCTGTCTGAGCAAAAAGTCCAATGTATGTTTATGGAAACTACTCTGACAAGTCGAAATTCACTACAAAGTTAATGAGGCAAATGCAACGTGTTCCTCCCCACCTCTGGGCAGACAGGCTGCAGTAACACTGGCATCATTGCAGGGTTTGATCGGAGGGTCATCCTTTCTGTAAGAAGCCATGGATATGCCAACACACACACACACACACGCACGTAAGCACACGGTGCAGACGTGGAGCCGCTCCGGTTGTAGTGTATTAGCGAGGTTAAGGGTTAGCGCCGCGAGGGCGTGCGGTCCATTATGAGGCCTGTGACTTCAAGGAACGAGGGTCCAGTCACGTGGCCGCCTCATATTCACCCTCACGCTGCTCTGTCTCAATCGAGAATATTTATGCCCATGACGGGCTGTCTTATTATTTTGACGGGCTTCATCATTTTATTATTCCCAGCTATTGTGACTTTGTCCCCCTTCGCTCCACGTTCGCACTTTTATACATGAAAGGTCGTACGGGTTGTTCACAGTTTTGTTGTGCGTCGTGTAAAGTAGGCCTCGCGAATGTTGGTCTTTTGAGACAGTGGATGTGGGTAAAGCAGGCTTACAGTAGTAATCCGCTTCACAGACACCCATCTGACAGGACGAGGCCCAGACGGGCACACACATTTGTCTTGAATGGGTCGCAGTCTGGTATATGGCTCATGTCCTCTGGCGTGCCACCAAAATTCTTTGTTCGATTCTGTGCATTCGTTCGGCGACGAGGAGAAAGACGGGTACCTTCTTTGACGTTGTGGCTTCCTGATGTGGGTCACAGCTTCCTGTCTGTGATGTCATCAAGGACATCCATACCAAAATAACTCAGATCAAGGAGACCCGTTAAAAAGGAATAATGAGTATTTTGGATAAGAGGATGAAAATAGTTGCAATAATCAATGCGTGCAAGAAGTGAGTGTTGATTAATCATGTCTTAGACTAATTAATTGAGTCAAAATGGAGTGCACTGGTGATCACTCTCAACTAGTTTGTGGTCAAAAACAAAGCTGTAAAGTTATAAAAAAGTCACATTTTGTTTTGTTTTTAAAAGTAATATTATGGTGGGAAAGTATCCAAATCAATAGTTGTTTTCAAGAAAAAATCATGTTATGTCTGGTTAGCATATTTGCCTCAACACTTCTGAGGATTCCAATCCGACCTCGCCTGTGTGGACTTTGCATGTTCTCCCTGTGCCTGCGTGGGTTTTCTTTGGGTTCCCCGGTTTCCTCCCACATCCCAAGAACATGCGTGGTAGGTTGATTGAAGACTCTAAATTGACCGTAGCTGTGAATTTCTGTGCGAATGGTTGTTTGTCTACGTGTACCCTGAGGTTGGCTGACGACCAGTTCAGGGTGTACTCCGCCTCACGCCTAAAGACGGCATATACAAATCAAAACAAAATATTCTTTGTTTAAAAAAAGTCAATGTTGCAAGAATAGCTGCAATGTTACAAGAAGTTGTCTCCCCCAAAAATTCAGCATATTGAGAATTTCAAATTGTCTTGATTAATCGGTTCTTAAAAAAATACAAATAATAGTTTAACAACATAACAACATAAAATAATAAAAACAACTGGAAAATGATACAAATATATTCAAAAATGTGCATTTCAAAATAAAATCTACAAAAAGTATATAATATAAAAAATACCATAATAAATATCCATCCATCCATTTGCTGAGCCGCTTTATCCTCACAAGGGTCGCGGGAGTGCTGGAGCCTATCCCAGCTATGTTCGGGCAGGAGGCGGGGTACGCCCTGAACTGGTTGCCAGCCAATTGCAGGGCACATAGAAACAAACAACCATCCGCACTCACATTCACACCTATGGGCAATTTAGAGTCTTCAATTAACCTACCATGTGGATGTGGGAGGAAACCGGAGTAGCCGGAGAAAACCCACGCAGGCACGGGGAGAACATGCAAACTCCACACAGGCGGGGTCGGGGATTGAAGCCCGGTCCTCCGAACTGTGAGGCAGACGCTCTAACCACAGTCGTCCACCGTGCCGCTCATAAATATGTATATAATAAAGGAAAATAACAAATATTTCTTCTATTACAGGTTGCCGTGTAAAAATATAGTATTTATTAGGTTTACTTGCAGTGATTATTTTTTTTTGCATGTATAAAATCAGTGTAAGTAAACTACAAAAAGCCACATTTTGATTTCACTTTCTTCATGTCTTTAGAGTGAGCTCAGTCTCAAGAAACCAGCAAGAAACAGATGTGTATTATTATTTTTTTATTATTTTGGCATTTCTTTGTTTTGCATTTATATTAAGCAAAGTGCATCTTAGTTTATTTTTTCCTCATCAACACATTGCACAATACATAAATAATGATGCATATAAAACATCTTCATATTTACAATTAATAATATATTTATATATAACATAAAATACATTTCTCGCCTCTAATTTTCCTTAACTCGAGTCACTTTTTGCGAAGAAGGTCTTGTGTTTCTTCTTCGTTAACTTTCTCTGTTTTTAACCTTAACAAAAAAAGGAGGATGAGGGTGGGGATAGTGTCTGAGGAGGAAGGGGGCGGGGCAGGGGAGGCCGCTGCTATCGAGTGTTGAAGATGACCTCCAGCCAACAGGGGCAGCTGCTGATGAATTGTCGCGTGTAGCACTGTCCCCAACCCTTCACGAAGCTGATCTGCACCGTGAAGCCCGTGCGCGGCTGCTGCGTGAACTCGTGGTCATTGGGCCTCCGCAGGCTGCTGGCCTTGTCGTAGTCGAACGCCTTGATGGAGAACCCGGGAAACACCTTGTGCACCAGCAGCGTGCGCGAGTCCGGGTTGTCCAGTGTGGCCGACTTGATGAAGATGGGGTAGCAGCTTCGGTTGTACACCCACACGCCGTCGGGCTCCCGCGTCAGCTGGATACCATAGCCGATCTTGGCGCGCACCATCTGCACCAGCTGCGACTTGTTGTCCGAGCAGAGCTGGCCCAGGCAGAAGCCGTTGCCCTGAGGTAGATCGTAGAAGATGTCCAAGGAGGACTCCTGGACCGAGTAGAGGCGCCCTACGCGGGTCTTCTCCTCCCAGTAGGCCACCACGCACCAGTGGGACCGCTCGCCCGACTCCTGTATGGCCAGGGAATCTGGAGAGGGAACAAAAGGGACACAGAGCTTAAAACCTGAACAAAAATTCAAACACATGCATGTTATGGGCAATTGAAGCTCAGTCTGTAAGGTCTAGGTGGGTTGGGTTTTGCTTATAGGACCGATAAACAAGGGATTGTTGATGGCGAGAGGGCATCTTGAGCAAGGCACTAAACCCCAGAATACTCTGTGGTGCTGCTGCACACCCCAACAACTGCAGCCACAATTCTCTGGTTGGTCTCATAGCATGAGTCTTTTGCTGTTCTCTGACCGCTGATGCCCCAGGAACACGCAACTCCATTTCCCAGAGTTCAAAGACTCAGTCTGTAAAGACTTTGTTGGTCTTGGACAGAAGAAACAACGGTTGGCTGGATGCCCTTGCACCAACCCCAAGACTATTCTGGGGCTCTTGCACACACCCTACAAGCCCACCGACAAAGATTGACAACTGAATTCTCTGGTCTGTTCAACCAGAGTACTCAGATGTGCATACCCATGGTGGAATCCCACATGCGTTACAATCAAAGGATTCAATGTACTCCACACTGTAGGTATCATAATAAGAAGACACGATAGGTGGCACTGTAGGTGCAGTGGGCATTTCCAGAGCAGGTTTCAGTGCCCCTTCTATGCCTCTCATTGACAGGCATGGAACCTGAGGTCAGCAATTACACAAACCACTACGATGGCTCATTTGTTTTGTTGCTAGCATCCCTTGTCATAACTCTGTTGTTGCTCTCCGATGATCCCCACAAATGAAATACTGTCGCTAGCAATAGCATCAGCACGGCGCAATGTTCACTTTTAGTAGTAGAAACTTAGTCTGTAAGGACTTTATATCAGAAAGGACAGAAATTAGGACTAGTTGAAGGAAAGAGTGCCCTTGAGCAAGGTAAAACCCCAAACCAGAGAGGCAACGCCACAGAAGTTAGGATTGGGTGCCGGGGAGGGCCCCTGCATAAGGGACTAACCCCTAGACTAATCCAGGGTTGCATCCCCCACATTGTAAGCAGTTCTCAAGCACTAGCAACCATCTAGACCAACTGAACTCTGTAGAAGAACTCTGCCCTTTTTCTCACATGAACACACCATCCTTGGAGTTTCCATCAGCACCATTCAACTACCAACCAGAAACACCTCTGACTTGATTTGACATTTACATTGAAAATGGCCGGACAATGTTCTCTGTGAAGACGAGCCTCAGTTGGCCTACTTGACAAGGTGCCTGAGGGATACTAGCTCTGACATTTTGGACAGATGGCAATCTAGTTGCATTAGGCTTTTTTCGGGCGTTGTAGACAAAAATCTACCCTTGATAGAACAAACTGCAAAATTGACTTAAGACTGGCTAAAAGAAATATTTAAAAAAGCAGCTAATGTACACGCTGCCTGGGGGCAGGGAAGACCGTAGGATGGCCACATGTCTTTAAAAGGAAATGAAGGCGCACCAAATTCCATGATTATATGGCATAACGGCTTTCTCCGCCCCACTTTCTGCCACGCTGCAAGCAGCCACGTTGGAATTCCCGGAGTCCGAAGCGGCAACCAGGAGACGCTGGCGGGCAAGTGTCCACACGCACTACGTTATTTGTCGAGGCATTATAGCGCTTATCTTCTGTCTGGCTCGCTGTGTTTTCGTTAGCGGCACGGGCCAACAATGCGCTGACGTCACTGCAATCCTCCCGCCGCATGCTGCAGGAAATCATCGTGCAAAAGAAGTGGACTCAGGGGATAGCGTTGTCGAGTTGAGTGACGTTCCCATAAACATTCCCTCCTCCGGCCTCGTTAGTTGGGGGAGTATACATGTAGTGTGATCAGAACAGTGGAGGCGAGTGACAAGGCCTAGCCAATCTAAAGTTTCCCCGAGTGTACAAAAAAAGTGTAGCATTGGCCGCGCTCCCATTTCCAGTCCCGCCTCCCTCCTCATATCTCTATTCCGCAGCAATGTGGCTCCCAGTGACTGCCCCTACCCCTCAAAAGGTGGGAGCCAGCCAGTGAGGCGCGAGGAAGTGGAGGATGAGGGGTGGGTGGGGTAAAGAGTGGGAAGCACATAGTTAGACTGCAACTTTTGCGTCCTTGACTAATTGCGGCGTCCTCTATCGGATGTGTGTTTACTTCCGAAAGCAAAAGGAGCCCTCCCACCCATCTCAGGGCTCCCCATTCTTCCGTTTAATCTAGTGCTAGCCCCTCAAGTAAGCAGTAATTTGGAAGGTGCTGCCACAGACAAACTGCAACACTAATGCAGCAGGATCTGTGGCAGTCCAAGCGAGCCTCGCCGCAGCCTGTCATTATCCTTCCTTAGACAACACTGGCAGACGGGATCAGGGAGACGGGGGAGGGACTTTTAGGCAAGAGGTGGTGGGGGGAGGGTGGTAGGTGGCGACCGAAAGCCTCCCATAAAACAAGCAGAGCTGTGTTCTTTGAAGTTGGTCAGAGCCCGGGCCTCGGGGGGAGTTTATCGTAAATAGGCCCTCGTTGGGCTCGCAGGGGGAGGGTGGGACGCCTAAGTATGCGACTATCTACCTTGGACTAAACACAACGGGGAACGAGGTATTTATCTTCGAGATAAGAGACGGAAAACGTCTCTGACCCCGCCGACGGAGAAGGCCTGGTTGGGGTGTTCTGTGTGTGTGGGTGGAGGGGTGGGCACAGACCTGGAGAGTGTGTCTGTTTGTTATTGCTCGGAGAGACGTGGCCTGGCGTCAGAGGTCATTAGAGCTGGGCTGCCTGTCTGAGCATGTCAGAAAACACCCCGCTATTCATGACGACACCGGCCGGGCCCGCCGAACCCCGCCCCCCTCGCCACAGCCCCAGGCTGGAAGACGCATTAAATGCCACAAAGACTAAAGATAAGAACATGGGGGCGGATAAACATGTCAACTAGCAAAACGAGGTAGAATTTAAAAAAGAAAAAAAGAAAGGCTTACCGCGCAGACATTTTTGGCGACAAAAGTGGGGAGTTGGTACAAGGTGGGGCAAAGGCATTTTTTAGCAGGTTGTAATTTGTTTTAAAAAAGTTGTAATATTCCGAGAAAAAAAGTAGTTGCATGAATAAAGGCATATTTTGTTCAGAAAAAGCAGTCATTTGAGAACAAAGTTTTAAGAAAAGTCCTATATTGTTTAGAAAGAATAGTAGCACAAAAATAATAAAGAAGCATTTTGTTTACAAAAAAAAAGGAATATTGCTTGAAAAAGTCAGTTATAAGAAAAGGTCATATTTACCAAAAGCAGGACTACTACTAAAAAGACAGCTGTGAAGTTGCAATAGTCTTTGTTCCCAAAAAGCAGTAATATTACAAGAAGAAGAGTAAAAGCTACAAGAGCAACGTCTTATTTTGTTTGAAAAAGTATTGCTATTACGAGGACAAAAGTTACAAGAAAAGGTATTTTGCGTACAAACAGTAGTAAGATTTTTGGCATCAGAAGTGGGGTGCAGGTATCTGGAGCCTCAGAGGCGTTTCTTCACAGGGTGAAAGCGCTACGGGCGCTCGTCTGCCCTGTCAGGAGCTTGTTCACAGCTTGTCCTGACAGCACACGGGTTCTAACTTCATACTCGACACACACGGGGAGAAAGAGTGCATCTTATTGCTGAATTTTGGACGGCTTCCTCTTCTCGCCTTACAGTCTGACGCTATTTGTGGCATCCGTCATAGGTGCTGTCTGCCTGCGCCTCCTGTCCTTGGCAGGCAGGGCAAGGCAAGACACGTCTTCCGTTTGTACATCTGTCTGGACGTCTGCCAGTCCAGGCATTAGTACGTCTGTCTGTCGGCCGGCCGCTCCACCTGCTCTCAGCGCTTCTCCTCGCCGAGGATAATCTGGCTAGCCGGCGGTCTCAAGGCCATCTGTCGGCCTTCTTTTTGCGCCTGTCGGCCGCCTGTTTCGTCCTGGCCTACAGCCTCGGACGAAACAACTTTCCCTGAAAGACGTACAAATTGTGGCGGGGAAGAAAATAACAGGAATGCTACGGTACTTTAGTTTCTATCAATGACAAACTGTCTATGTGATTCATAATAAAACCGTCACAAATATTGTTCACCAGCAGTATTTTTTTTTTCTGATCACTTGTTGCTAGGCAGAACTTGGGAGGGCTCTGCTACCCACCCACATATATGCCAGGCATGTGTAGTAGTAGTAGTAGTAATAATAATAATAATAATAATAATAAGTACGGGTCGGAATTGTGGAGTAGCTCACTAGTCGATGCCATATCGCATTTGTTTTTGTTCACAAAAAGTATTATCACAAGAAAAACGTAATGTATGAGTAAAGTCGTATTTTGTTTAGAAAAAGTAGTTACACAATAGGATTATTTTGTCCAGAAAAAGCAGTAATACAAAGTCATTTTGTTCACAAAAAGTTGTAATACAAAAAAATCTTAAGTGACAAGAAAGGGTTCTTTTGTACACAAAAAGTAGTAACAGGAAAAATGTCAGTAACAAGAAAATGTCATTTTCACAAAAACTATTAATGACAAAAAAAGTCCCGGACAATATAAATGTGGGGACTGCGGACATTAAGTAATTAAATAGTCAAAATAATCACAAAGCGTGAAGTCCGACTCTTGCGATATTGATATTTCATCAAGTTGTTTTGAGAATGCATCACAAAAGATGACAATAAAGCACAACATTGATGAAGGTTTTTCTCGCACACTTAATGTTAATCATCAAAAGACCCACGGACCCTAAACAAATGGTAATAATAAAGATGTAATAATACGTATTCATTTTCTTCAACCTAGCGCCATCTGTTCACGTCAAGATCTTGGCAGGACGACGAGGACGTGAAGGCTGGAAACACCGTTAACACGCTGCTAAAGCAGCAGATTGTGCAGGCGTCACACATCCTGACGATACAGACGATAACTGGGCATTTTGTGCTCCTGGAACAAAATGGCAGCCGGCGGGAGCAAGCAGGTTTGGCATTTTAGCGCACACCGCTATCGTATCTTCATTTAAAGCAGAAGACGACAGTATGGTCTATGATATGAACAGATGTGTTCATTAATAACCTGGAACTGTTTAGCAATACTGTTTAGTATTAGCTCAAGTCGACTCGGGAGCTTTATTAGCATCGATGCTAAGCTAGCTGAGACAATTGGACAAAGTAGGAAGGAGGGGCTGGTGGTTGTTGGCAAACTGGGTCCTTGCAGTCTGAAAAGGTTAATCATTACCTCCGTCAGTCTCCACACACGTACACACACGTAGACATCTCGCACGCACGCACACACACACACACACAAACACACACGCGCACAAACACAGCGGTGCAGGAGTGCAGGAATGGGGAAGACGTGAAGGAAATTGACTCTTGGCGGCGGCGCCTTATTTTCTAAGTCAACACCCTCTCCCGAGCTAGCAGGGTGGAGGGGGGACATTGACGGGGGTCTATTCCAAAAGTTCAAGGGTCACCGCAGAGGCATTCCTTTTGTTTTGTTCCGAGGCAGACGTCTCACTCGTAACACACACACAAAAATGTAAGCTCATGGACTTCACGAGAGCGACTACGACAGGTGAAACAAATCGAGGCAAAGCTAAAAAC
The DNA here is from genome assembly GCF_024500385.1 of Phyllopteryx taeniolatus. Taxonomy (NCBI): domain Eukaryota; kingdom Metazoa; phylum Chordata; class Actinopteri; order Syngnathiformes; family Syngnathidae; genus Phyllopteryx; species Phyllopteryx taeniolatus. Next base: position 15,317,685 of record NC_084516.1, on the reverse strand, counting down.
TGTGAAACGTGAGCAGTCACCAAGTGGGGCAAAAAAAGGGTGAATGACACGCTTTTGTCGGAAAAGTGGTTGAGACAACGGTCTGTCTCCTGAGTGGAGTACCCCAAGGTTATGTGTTCATCCCTCCTAATGTTTGAAAGCCTACCTTAACCTTCGATTTTCACATTATTAAAAGTACCTGCTGATGCAGAGCGAGTTTATGCAACTAGCATGACTTCATCACACTGTGTGACCCAGAGAAAGCATTCAATTGAATTTACAAAGAAACGGATACACTACTGGTGCTGTTAAGCCAATCTCCACATGTCCAACGAAGACAAACAAAAAATCTAAATTGCGGCAGCGGGGGAGTCAGAATTTGTAATCACACAAGGTCTTAAGTTTACGAGGTGTATTTTCACAAAAAGTAGTGATATTACAAAAAAGGTCAGTTTCCAGAATTAATTTGTATTTTGTTAAAAAAAAAGGTCAACTCACAAGCAAATGTTTTATTACTATACTACTACTACTACTATTATTACTAATAATACCTTTTTTGTATTTTGTTAACAAAAACTCAGTACAAGGTCTTACAAGGTCAATCTTTGGTCACAAAAAGTATAATAAGAAAAAACAAAGGGTTACATTAGTTATATTTTGTTCTCGAAAAGCAGTAATATTATAGGAAAAAGATGAAGTTACACGAAAAAGCCCTATATGGTTAACAAAAACAGTATCAAGAAAAAGTTGCAGTTACAAGTAATTATGCGCTAAAAGAATAATATGAGAAAAAGTTGTAAAGTTTCATTAAAAGGTCATATTTAGTAGTAATACAAGAATTGAGTCGAATTTCGATCGGAAAATGAGTGATACGAGACAAAAGTCATCATGTGACAAGTGATATTTACAAGAAAAATAATTATGTCGATTGTGTAGACATGGAAACAGGAGTTCAGAACATTAAGTCCATCGAAATATTCAATATCCAACCATTTTGCCCCGACAAACTTCGCTAGAGTTAAGCCTTGGTAAGCATTAGTAGACAAAAAAAAGGTCTGTTTTAGCTAAAAGAGGAAGGGAAGCTAAGTGAGCCCTGATGGCAGGAAAAGCCTGGCACGGGAGTGGCATACTTTCACTATCTGCACATCTTGGACAGTGACTCGCAGACATGCTATTTCTTCCCAGAAGCATCCGGGGTGGGAGATAAGGAGCGGGAATGTTTGCCTGGCGTAATCACACGATCTTCACGTCTGGACCACGACAAGACATGCTGAAGAAGCATCATCATCATCCTCAGAAGAACATTCTGTTCCCATGTAACACCTCCTTCCTCCTCATGTAGACTGACTTATTATTATTGCAACACTGACCACACACACCATCATCATCATCATCATCATCATCCCTGATGCCCAGATTTCCCAGGGTGACAGGACAAACACCACGTCGGCGCACGCGGGATGCCAGGCGAGCATTTATGATGTCATCACAGAATCCCGATGAGATTATATACCACGCTGACTAACGCAAGTGGCCAACAGGACACACCCACTCCTTTCACTGTAGCGTTCAGGCGCCAGGACAGGGGAAAAAATGCAGACAACGAGCATAGAGAGTTTATACCGTGTGTGTGTGTGTGTGTAGGCGTTACGTTATGCAAACCACTGTATGATTTGTGATATAGATGTGAACAGGGGAAAAAAAAAATCATGAAAAATGTCATTAAGTTATGAAAACAAAGGGTTGCATTTTTTTCCAGCTACAGAAAAGTAATATATTGTTTGCAAAAAGCACTACTGCAAAAAGTCATGAAGTTATAGGAAAATGTCTCATTTGTTCACAAAAAGTAATATTAAGTACCAAGACAAGAAAAGCATTAAGAATTAAGTTGTATTTTGTTCACAAAGACTAGTAATATTACAAAAGGTAGGAATAGTCCAAGAAAAACATAGTTACAAGTGTCGTAGGGTTATTTGGTTCATAGAGTACTATTTTGTTATGACAAGAAAAAAGTTAAAAGGATTAAATCATATTTTGTTGAAAAACGTAGTACTACTAAAAGCAAAAAAGTAAACGTTACAAGGACACATTTTGTCCACAAAAAGTAGTAACATTTAGGCTTTACACGATCAGGATTTTTGGGGCTGACCACCGATCAGCGAGTTAAAAAAAAAAAATAGGCAATCCGATTACAAGATGGAACAATGTGTCTATTTAAATGACTTGTTCATTTACTGTATAGTGAGTATCTTCAAATGTTTTCTCTATTCAGGTCATGTATTCTAATCAGTCAGGCCAAACCAACATTACAACATGACAGAAATAATGGGTGCTAACTTGCTGTAATTAAATTACTTCACATACACTGAAACTTTAGAGCATGAGTCGACAGAACGCCGGCATTTTTACGTACAACCGTCGGTGCTAGCACTAGCTTGCTAGGCTACATAACGTTCTGTTGCCCGCTCGCGAGCCTTATCGTTTTAAAAGTACGTGAACGTACCTCAAGCAATCCTTGAATTAAAGTCCTCTCCCGAGCACCGGTGACCAATACCACACATTTTCCCCCATTTTGTTCTTATAATACACACGGCGCGATCCCTTGTTGTTGTCGTCGCCGTGGTAACACCGATCCGATCACAAGATGGGGCAATGTGTCTACTTAAATGACTTTTTCATTTAATGTATATACTTGTGTACTGTATACTGAGTATCTTCTCTAGTCAAGCGATTCCCATTCAGTGTGCCGTGGCACATGAGTCTACCATGAGCAATCTTCAGGTGCGCTGTGGGAAATTGTCAAATTTTACTTAACTGCTCAAAAAATTATTCATTTACAAGAAATAATGTATCTTTGTTCCTCTATTTATGCCAGCGAGGCATAGTGACAGACAGAACAAATAAATGCTCTTCTATTAGATGGCAGGAAGTATATACAGTAATTAGTTTTTATAATACACGCGTTGCGATGTCATCGCCATGGTAAGGAGTGTATCCGGTCGTTTTTGAATTGACCAGATAAAGCCCAGTGATCGTAAAAGACGGGATGCGGTGGTATCAGAATACACGATTTTATTGCAGTAGTCTGACATGGTGCACTCGTGAAAGACCAAATTTGTTTTGTAGTCTGATCCACGCATTACATGTTGTTTGTCTCAGACGTGTTGTCTGTCCCACACCGCTGACATGTTTTTTTTTAAAAACAACTGGTTGTCACATATTTACAGTACTACGTCAAAAGACATGCGACAAGGCTAAAAATAGACTAGCTTTTGAATTCAAATATACTGTACACAATGGCGATGCAAAGTAAATGTCTTTTGCGGAGCTTGATCGGCTCGGCGAATTATGACATTAAAGCCGATCAGCATAAAATGATCATTATCGGCCGATACCGATCAGGCCGATCGGATGGGTGTAAAGTCTACTAGTAATATTACAAAAAACTTTGTAAAGTTAAATTATTTTGCATACAGTACAAGTGTTTATAAAAGTATGGTAATACAAGCAACAAGTTGCAAGAAAAAGTTGTATTTTGTTCACAAGAAGTGAACAAAGTCAGAAAGTTGCAATTCATTTTTTGTCCAAAAAATAAAATGCCAAAGTTACACAGAAAGATCGGAATTTGTTCACAAAAAGTAGTAAAGGCAAGAAACGTCGTGAAGGTGCAAGAATGAAGAATAGACTATCCATCCATCCATCCATCCATTTTCTGAGCCGCGTCTCCTCACTAGGGTCGCAGGCGTGCTGGAGCCTATCTCAGCTATCATTGGGCAGGAGGCGGGGTACACCCTGAACTGGTTGCCAGCCAATCGCAGGGCACATACAAACAAACAACCATTCGCACTCACATTCACACCTAGGGGCAATTTAGACTCCATGCATGTTTTGGGGATGTGGGAGAAAACCGGAGTGCACGGAAAAAACCCACGCAGGCACGGGGAGAACATGCAAACTCCACACAGGCGGGGTCGGGGATTGAACCCCGGACCTCGGAACTGTGAGGCAGACGCTCTAACCAGTCGTCCACCGTGCCGCCAAGAATAGACTAAACCTGTTTTTTTAAGAAAAAAGGAGATGGTTGGATTCTTTTCCAATAAAGGGGGAAAAAAAACTTCAGTTAGAAAAATAAAGTTCAGTTCAGTCTGAATTAGTTTGCGGTCTAAAGAAGGAAAACTTGTCGTAAAGTTGGGGGGGCGGGGAAGCCAAAAAAATCTAAATATTACAAAAACAACCCCTCTTAAGGTGATTTTATTTCCTGAAAAAAAGCTGTAATGTTACATGAATGAAGTCAATAAATAAACAAACACCAGTGGAGCAATGATGATGTCATCAGTTAAACTGTATACCCAAAGACACGTCCACTTCTTTCCCTGTGGTGTTTGGGCAGCGTGGGAAAAAGAACAACCAACGGAGCCAGTCTGGCCTTTGGTTGTGTTTTTAATAAACAGTGCTACCACCTTTTGTGCGTGTGTGATTACGCAATACACTGTTGTCATTACACAATCCAAGCCTCATGATCATAAAAAAGTGCCCTCAGCCCAGTACAAGTGGGCTTCATACGTGAAAAATGAATGGGTTGCGGGGCCAAGACGGGGGAGCGCCTTGTAGGAATCGAACACATGCGCGGGAATGCGTGGGCACGTATTTCCGTTTCCATCCCCCCGTCGTGTCAGAATGCGCTTCCACAGTAACAATGTTAAACTTGTTCTGGGCTCCCCTCCAAAAACACTCCCCTCTTCCCTACTTAAAGGTAACCGTAAACGCCTCAAAATTGGAGAAGATTCAGTAAAAGGCAAGCAGCTCGGGGCCCACATTCCGTTCCCCTTCCTCCTCCAACTCCCTCTAACCTCACTGCTTTTTCGATTTGCGCGGCGTAATGACACAGGGTGGAGAAAACAGTGGACGGCCAAAAACCAAAATGGAGTCGCCCCTTGCCAAGAGGCGGCTTTGGCGGCCTCGCAAAGAGAGGAAGTGGGGGAGTAATGAGAGACGCCCGCCGCGGCCCGACTCGGGAGCGAGGGCCCCGGCCTGCATCTCCGCTCGCGCACGCCGCTGAAAATTACAGAGGATGGCGCGCAAGAACTCCGCCCAAAAGACGCGATCTTGCCTCCTTGAAGGAAACACCGGGCATCAGGTTTGGGGGAGAGCACATGCCGAGGACAGTGGAATCTCCAAAGTCCAACACCAACTTCCATTTGCTCGGATTCAGACCTCAAAATTTCCCTATGGCAAAAATTGGAAACAGAAATAATCTGGTCCAGGGTCAAACAATTGTACAGGTCATGCAAGTGTAAAAAGAAGCAGAGTTGCAACAATAAATTTAACAACTCGAGTAATCCGATCACACAAAGGTTGAAGCAAACTCTTGAAACCTCATAGGGATGATTTTTGCACATGTACATGCACACACCACTCCGTTTAGAAATAAATTGGCGAGACAATTTGGCGGTAAGCCAGGAGAAAAGAGTCCGTAAAAGGACAGAGAATGTCCAAAGTTTGGGATCATTTCACAAACAAACACATAATAAGCACAAAAAGTCAGTCAACATGACAGCCAGCCTACTCTACACTCTTGTTCACTGACGCCCACTTCACTCACCAGGCCAAATCCTGCTTTTTAAAGACATTCTTACAATAAAACAATCACTTGCGAATGGAGAGCCCAAGTGGCAGGTTTTATGTCACTTTCACTTCACATGCACGTTACTGTGTTTAATAATGTTTTTATCCGAACACTTGATTAATCGATGGAATTCTTGGTAGACCACTCGGTTCGAAAAGTATTCTAAAGCTGGAGCCCCGTAAAATGTAATCAAAACGAGAACAACAAAACAGTCTACGTTAACGTTGATAAGTGTCAACATGTGTGGTGATGTTAATTCATTTTGTTTATTGGATTGACGCTGGATAATGAGTATTTGGGCATCGCGTTTAAAATAAAAAGTTAAAATTCCTAACAAGTGCAGAATGAAAAAGCAAAATCCGCTGTTAATCCTTTGATGCTCGCTGAACTGAGCTCTGGTGAGTCACGCTGACAGAAAGATTCCGTTGGTCTTCTTTCTTTCTGCTCCTGCGTATGTTTTTTTTTTTTTTTATGCGAAGACTTTTCCCCGCCGGCTCAAAGACATGAGGTCATATCCTGCGCGGCCCTTTCCTCTCGCCGCTAACCCAAACAAGGCGGGAATGCCGGGAGCGCAGGAGCTGGAACGCTAAGGAACACTGAGGGCGCTCTGTTCAGCAGTCGAGGTGGAAGTAAGTTTCCGGATTAAAAAAACAAAAACTACTGGGTTATGAGGGTGACACTTCACTTCCCGTCATTAATGAATATAAAAAGAAAAAATAGGGCAGTCGTCATGACAGCAGGTTTGATTTAATGAGCCTGGACTAAATTTAATCCCTCTCACCGGAGACCATGATGGAGCTCGCACCTCCAGCGGATTGAGCCCCCGGCTAATTGACGTTGTGACGTAGATGTGGAGAGCAGGATGGAATTTTTAAAAGCGCCGGCATCATTCTATAACGGAACAATTTGTACACTGACACGGGATAAAGGTATTGTGACAAAAAACAAAGTGTAAAAAGAAGTTAACCACTGTAAAATGTAAAATAAAAAAAAAAAAGAAGGAAAACATGATCGGAATGATTAATTATGCATGGTGGTGCTGGACAAAAGTATTGGGACACAAATAAATTAAGAAACAGTGGATTAAAAAAAAAAATCCCATAATTTCTGCAGGCGGGCTGCCAAGTGAGGTGACGGGAATAAAAAAAAAAAAACGTGGTTAAATTTAAAACTGTGGAGGGAGGAAGCGCCTGTGTGACAATGGGCAGTGTGCCAGGGCTTGCACCATGGTCATTCTAGCCCTGTATGTATGTGTGTGCGTGCGTGCTTATGCGAGTGAGTGAGAGAGAGAGAGAGAGACAGAGACATCACAGTCTGACTGGATCCCAGTCAGTCCCGGGTGGCACCAGGAGGCATGCCAATGACACACTGATAAGAAGTTAGCAGGGTCCAAATAAATCCAAGTGCATACAAACAAACCCAAAATGCCCAATTGAAGACTCTCTTCCTCAAATAACAGCATTTCATAAAGCACGCCTCAACAAACACACAGTACATACAAACAGATAGACACACACACACGCGGCGGCCCACGCCTGCGTCACGCCGTGTAGTCGGGCCCGTCGCCAGAATTTCAACAGCCCTCTCATCAATTCTCGTTAAAAACAGAAGCAGACGTGGGTGCAGCCTCCACATACAGGAACCACGTGGGGGGTGGAGAAAAAGCCAGCACGGATGCCAAGTCCAGCACGGACCTCCGCCAAGGAAGGCCAGACAATCCTAATTTAGATCCGATTGGACACAGACGCGGATTTTCTGGCGACCCCACGTGTGTCATTGGGATTGGTGTGTTATTTACTGAGAAATAAGGGGCCATGCTACGCTAATAAAGCTAGCAAACGTGAACGAAAGCAACGACAAAAACTGCAAAACAAAAGAAAAAACAAGTTCGATTCGGTTAATTTTTTCCTGCAGAAATCTGCTAACTACCAAACATGGCAGTAGCGAACTATTGAAAAAATGCTACACAAACAAAGCTAGCTATGAACAAAAGTGAATCCGAGGTCTCTACTGTTATCTGGATCGGGGCTAAAATACAGAAAAGATCAACAAAATGTTGTTAAGTAGTTTTGTTAGATTAGAAAATGCTACGCTAACAAAGCTAGGAATGCAAACAAACCATCCTGAAGCTATGACAGTATATGCATTTGCACTCTAAAATAGTCGACCTGCTATGGGAATTGGTTATGTTGTTTTTGCAAAATTCAGTCACTAAACAGTTGGGAAAATGTTATGCTAACAAAGCAGTGGATTCTACTCCCCTACCCTATGGAAATTTTTTACAAAATTGTCTCAGAGTGAATTGTTGTCTGAAAATGCTGTGCTAATCATGCTAGGCGATGTAAAGAAACCTTGTTGAAACTATATCATATGCAGCTGTACTAAAATATAGTAGGTTCCACCCCCATATCGTCTACGGTTAAGTAGATTTTGCTTCTGCAAACTAAAAATAAATTTTTTTAAAAACATTTCGGGGAGGATTCATGTTGGAAAAAATGCTATGCTAACAATGCTAGCAACGGAAACAAACCATCTTGAAACCATTCTATTCTTCTGCTCCCATATGGGAAATGGTAGTTTTTGCACAATTCTAACAAACTGCGGCGAAAACCTCCTTGGCGGAGGTACTAAAGTCCCTGCCTCTCTTCATTCACAAAACACTCTGTGATCCCTCTCATCAGTTTGTGCGGTCAACTGAAACCCACTCAATCAACTGCCCCCTCACTTCCCCAACTGTTCCTCCCTGTTCTGTGTCGTGTTCCAAGCGGATGACGCGAGGCGGCGAGAGGCCGCTACGGAGCCGCTAGCCTGGCAGGCAGCCCACTTTGCATTTGCGCTCGTCACTGTCGCGGCAGTTCGCTTAACTCCTTCCCACCCGCATTGCTCTTGTCCCCGTTTTTGTGGATCATGCGCCACAGTCAACAAGCACTTAGATTCAACTATGATGCACCCCCAAACACCCTTAAAAACAAAAAACTTCCCTTGCCGCCCCGCCTCGCCTCTTCCTCAGTCTAGAGGGGAACATAAAAAAGGGGCGATTGAGGAAACTGGAAGGTCAGCGACAGGCCTTCTGGGAAAGCCATGTTTCTTTTGTTACTGGCCCAGAGGGAGGGCACAGGGGAGGTGAGAGGAACTGGGGGGGTGGGTGTGGCGGCTTGCCAGTGAAAACCATGAGGGCACCACTTCTCTGCCATCTTTGCTGAGAGGGCCCATTCACAGAGCTGCTTGCTGCTAGGAAGGAAACAAGGGGAGGAGGGCACTCCCCACTCAAGATTGACCCCCCACCCCTCCGTTCTCCGGTTCTAGGGTTTCACAGTTTAAAGTAAAATCTGTCTAGTTAATACACAAGGACGACTTTAATGTCCAGAATGAGAAGGATTCTGGTTCTGAGCTGCCCCCACCAAACAAAGGTGGGTTAAAGGCGGCGGTGGTGCTGCGGGGTGGGGGAAATATGGGCAGCAAACACCAACTGACATAAAACAGGCTTTAAAAGGGCCCGGTAATGAGAACCATCTGAGGGCCCAGAGAGAACAACTCTGCCCGCGGACGCGGCGCCGGCTCGGGAGGGCGGCCAAAGTGGATTATGGGAAAGGAAGCCGAGGAAGCCCCGAACTCAGGCCTGGAAAAAAAGAGAAAGGCGCCTGTGTCTCTCGCCTGCTTCACTTGGCTTCAGGTTTGCACATGAACAGAACCCAGAGTCAGTTACTGCCTAAACCCCCTTTGCCGGGTAAAACTGCCCCCATTTTTCCTCCCTCTTTTCTGCACAATACCACAAACAAGGCAGAAAAACACCACCCTCCATCGTCCTCTCCTTGGCTTACAGTGAGGAAACACAATTTTGGAGGGCACAATAAAGATATTTACCCGAAAGCCCCACAGGGGCCGAATAGGTTGTTCCCCCGGTCTCACTGGATGAGGGTCCTGAGTCCGGAGAATCTGGAGCAGAGACAGAGAATTGGAATTAGTTAGGGGAGATGGCAAAGAAGCAGCTGCAGGGCTATCAATCATCAAGATGAAATCAATGCCCGATGAAGACGATGACGAACAAACTTCAGCCTTGATAATCTCTCATAATCCGCTGCTTCTGGAGAATCGGTACCCCCACGTCCGAAGGGGTTGCGGATTCTTGTGATTTGAGTGCCAAATAGACAATCTAAAAAAGGGTAATAATTCCAAGGCATGATAGCATGAGGTATTCTGGGAGAGAGGTTTTGCTGGCGAAACCCCGCCACCGCTGCGGTCCCGCTAACGAGCGGCGCGGGCAAACAGCGCCTCTTGGCCACTGCCGTGGCCGCACTTTCATTGGCTGCCAGCGACCTTGCCGTGGTCGCCAGGGCAACAGTTCACAGCTGACCGCAAGATTGAGGAAGGGAGTGGGAGGCCATGGGGGTAAACACTGTGTGGATTATATCCCACCAGAGCTAAAACAAGGTGGTGATTTACATCAGGGCTGCTTTCATACACACTAATGCAGGTCACGGCCGTCGTTGGCAGTGCGTCTGCCGACACCGACCGTGACACGGGCAACCTCCTCTTCCTGCTTGCGAGAACCATAAATTTCAGTCGTTATATAAAAGAATCTATTTTTTTAAATCCATAGGAAGCGGACCAGCTTCTGATTGTATTACAGGGATGGTCTTCTTTAGATTACATACTCTCAAGGTGTCGTTAATGCGCGACTCATCAGATATTGTAGAAGACAGTGAATGGATCAAGTAGCACAAAACATACAGTTCTGGGTACAAGGTCCCCAAGAACAAGGAGTAAAAGACAATGCAAACAGTTTTCTGCGTACATTTCCGAGTACCAGACTCACAAGCACAAGGAGTACAGCACTGCTCTTGGTGCAAAAATCAGAAAGTGGATTCAAACCATTTGCTTGTTTATGTATAATGTTAGCATTCAAGTCCCAGGAAGGTATCGCTGATGGGGTGACTGACAGCTGCCCGAGGCTAGTGGCGGGGGGTCGGGGCCGTCTACATCCTATTGTCCTATTAATACATCTATGCACTCGCTCCCATGGTAGTGATGGCCATAGCAGCTGCGTCCACTGAGTCGCGTCAAACGGCGGAAAAAAGCGTGACAGACGATTTAGGGGCTAGGCTAGCTGCTACTTTTCTGGTTATCCCGTAGCGCTCCCAGAGCAACTCCAGGGCCTTTTTCAGTTGCATAATCACTTCCTGCATCCGCACGAGGCTTCCTATTTACTTCAGCCTGTGGGAGGCTGGTTATTAGCATGACTGACGCGTGGCTTTAGCATGACGCTGAATAAATAATGGTTGAGAAGCAGACTGGGAGGGGGAGGGGGAGCGGGGGCAGGTGCAGAGTGGAGCAGGGAGGTTGGAGGGGGTGGGAGTGGAGGGGAGTTGCACGATGGAGCCACAGCTGCAGCTGCAATGACTTCCTATTGTTCCCACTCACTGAAAGCCACTTTCTCCCTTTTGGGCTGGTGGACCCCAGCCAGCTGCTCGTCTGGCGGGGGTCATTGTCTGGACCCCTAGCTTTCTTTTCCAGCACTGACACACACCCATAAATGACCAACCTATGTGGGGAAAGAAAGAGACGAGGCCCCCACGCACAACCCCACCCACCCCACCGCCTCGTCTAGATGGACCCATCCCCTCACTGTGCGCTATATAACCCCAAGTGGCAGTTCAACTATCAGAGGGGACTCAAGACAGTTTGTTGGTTGGTCTGCATAGATGATTGGTTGTTCCGCTTTCTTTAATGTGTTCTAGCCTCGCCACAATTTTTAGTCCTGAAGCAGACGACACTGGCAATTGCTCACCGTTTCGATTTCTTTTCGCACTCAAGCCGCATGGCTACCGGGCAGTTTTCCATGTGAATCATCATTCTCTTTCTTTAATACTTCTGAGCTAGTGGATTGTTTTTTGTCTAAGGTGGGAAAAGACAACAATCGCTTTGAATTTGCGAGACACACTTTCGATTTTCTCCTTGCGCTCGAGCAACATGGTTACCCCGCAGTTATCATTAGTATAATCATTTACTTTTAAAACTTTTGAGCTCGTGGAAAGTTTTTAGTCCTTAACCAGGAAGAGATTCAGTGGTTGCTCGGAAATAATGCTGCGTGTACCCTGTTTTGATCTCTTGCACTCAAGCAGCATGGTTACTGGATGTTTACTGTGAGATTCTGCATTAATTTGTATTACTACTTCCAAGCCTTATATAATTCTAGACCTAACGCAGAAAAAGACACAACTGTTGTTTTGAATTGAGGCGGCACACAGTTTAGATTTTCTCTCCTTGTTACCGAGTGGATTTCTGCCAAAATCATAATTCCCTTTACTTCTGAGGTAGAGGATTGCTTGGCGTAGTTTTCTTCTTTTTCTTTAACTCTTGGACACACAAAGACAAGTTTGACGTCAATACAGCCTAAAGTTGTGATGCACATATGTATTCACACAGGATTGTATATGTATACACACTAAGTATGTATGATAGCGGACATGTTGAGCCTTGAATTCACTTTCAAAGGCACTGCAGCATCAGAGAAAGGCGACAAGGCGAACCTTTGCTGTGTGCACGCCACACTAAAATCACATCACTTCCATCATGTGATCTTTGGGTTTGGGTGCAAATGTTTGTTGTAGTTCTAAAGCAAGAAAAGACATGATTAAATGCATGGTCGCTCTGGAATGACAGAGCTCATTGCTTCGATTTTCGATTCGTGCTCAGGCTGGATGGTCACCATCAGAATGGTCATTGTCTTTCTTGAATACATCCGAGTTAGTGGGTTTTGTAATCAATAAGCAAGCAGACAGTTGATTTGGAATGACAGCACACACTGTTTTGATTTTATCCTCACGCTCAAGACGTAGACTCTTAAATCTCTTTCTTTAAAACTTCAGAGCCATTAGAGTATATGTAGTCCAAAAACATTTACTTTTGAATTATGCACATTATGATCTGTTTCGATTTTCTATCCGCGCTGAAGCCACACGGTCGGCATCAGAATCATGATTATCTTTCTTTGATAATTTCTAGCTAGTGGACTGGTTCCAATTGTAAGTAGCTAGTGGACTGTTGTTTGCAGTCCAAATGAAGGAAGAGTTGCTTTGGAATGACGCACACCGTGATTGATGACCTGTTTCGATTTGCTGGTGGCACTCAGGCCGCGTGGTCAACATCAGCATCATCATTGTCTTGTCATTGATATGTCCTAGCGAGTGGACCAGTTGTAGCTGTAAAGCACAAAAAAACTAAACGGAAAAACGCCGCAAAGAATCATGCCCCGTTTTGATTTTTCTCTTTGAGCGCGAGTCGCACGGGTACCAGTTGGTATGATATATCGATATGAATCAGCGTTCTAGAGGATTGTTTTAAGTTCTACAGCAGGAAAAGACAACATTTGCTTTGGAGTGACGCTCCACGCCAGTACATAACCTGTTTCAATTTTCTCTTTGGCTCGAGCCACGTGAGTATCCACACCAGTGAGGTGGATAAGGCTTTTGATGCCGGACAGTAGTTCCATCGATCTGACAACCCTGGTCTGGCGGGTTGCTGATAGATGCGATCATCATACAAAAGTGACATGCCAACAAAGTCAACAAAGAAGAATGTCAAGACACGCTACAGTGCCAGGTTTTGATACGATTAGACTATAATGATCAACTGTAAGATTGTAGTCCACCCCCTTTTGGTACTGTACCATTGTGATTAGTACCTTTATAGGAGTGTGGCATAAACAAAGACCTTAGTAGTGTTTTCTAAATCATTTGCACTAAATTAAGTTGTTGTGCATTGTCATAAAAAAAAAACACACAGCAAAAAAAACAAGCTCTCCAAGCGGGGCTCTGAGGAGACACGCTACACTTGAAACGTAACACGCTTCACAAGGCGACGATGACATAACCTGCTGCGCCTCTCTGGCACCGAGGTGACAACCGTCGTCTGGCTCAGGCTGCTGTGGCGGCCAACAAACAAACAAAAAAGTCAAGACTGAGCCGCTGCAGGGTAAACAACCAAAGACACTAAAAACAGCCCACGCGCTAACATTAAAGGCATCCAACACCGGAGATATGTCCCGCTAACATGACTGAAGTGTGAAGTGCGCATGGCTCCATCAAGACGGACTGGCAAACAAACATGCTTGTAGGCCGCCAAGACAGCCAGCTGGCCACCGGCCATGCTAGAAGTGCACAGCCATCCCTGGTGCCTCTGCACTGTTGCCATAAATCACAGCTGAACACGGGAGCTGTTTCCTGCACAGCCCAACGTGTATGTGCACACACATCCGCTGCAATGCACGTATGAATAAGATGTTTAAGTCAGAAGTGGCTTTGTGAAGTTGGGGGGGTGGGGGTGGGGGTGGTGCAGGAAACACTGAAAACAAGCAAGCGTTAATACGAAAATGCCAAATGAATTTTGTTATGGTTGTCAGGCAATGAAATACATTTGAAAAGGTACAACGATTGTTTAAAATGACACCGCTATCATTAGCCATCAAACACTGAAAATGGAAGTGTATGCATGCGTTAGTACGAAAACAGAAACATTTTGTTTTGGTTGCTTGCTTAACGAGAAAATATGAAAACAGGCATCGAAGTGCAACTTTTTTTTTTTTAACAGCGACTATTATTTTCTGATAAACTTGAATAATTGAAAAATTATGTCATTTGACAGAAGAAAATGTTTTGATAGCTCGGTCAATGCAAAATTTTTAGAAAGGGTGTGGAGCAGTACAACATTTGTAGAAATTGACATCATTATCGTCAGGGTCAAAATCCTGAACATTTTTAAATGGTGTCATTTTGATCTCAGGTCTTCAAGTGATTTTTTTTTAACGACTACAAAAACTGGAACTTGCTAACTCTCTCATTGAATGCTAAATATTGGAAAAGCAACATTGGCAAACCTCAGTGCCAATAACACCTGTCTTGCTTACACTGCTAATGTGTCCAATGGACATCCCACACGTACCCCAAAACATTTATTCCAAAAGCTGTTTTGGAAAACACTAAGCAGTTGCTGCACATTGTCAACTATTGGCCTGGTATGCACATTACAACATTTTCACTCTTTGTACATTTGTACATTGTTGCACTTAGATGAAACACTGAGAAATATAGTACGCTAGTGTACAACAACTACACAAAAGTACAAATTGTATATTTCTGCCTTATAATTGCGCGGCTCGAGTGTGACGAGACAACTGAAACAGGAAAGAAAAAGTGCACAATAGCAGGCAGCGTCATCCAAATCATTTAGAAAAGTGAGGATGGCTCTGTTGAAACGTTGCCATTCGCGTCTTACACTTGCGAGAACAGACAACCTGTTTTGATTATCTCGTCGCACTCGAGCCACACTGTTGAAAGTGGTGTAATAAAGGTACTGGGCCACTAGTCGGCAATGTTAAAGACACAAAATACGGCCCAAGCAGTCTTTTGAATAGCATTCAGCGGAATTTATGTAATTGAAGACAAGGCTGTGTTCCTCAAGTGTTCAGATAAGGACATTCCCTAGGATTTTATTGTTTAGTTAAAATCGATCTCATGTTAACTCCTAAACGTGCGTGTGTGAGCTCACCTGGTGGTTTAAGATAATCCATGGGATAGCGGGAATAGGGAGGAGGAGGAGACTCTGCATGAAGAGAGAAAAAAAAGAGGCAAAACCGTAAGAAAATACCAATGGGTGATAAACCTAAGGCACGTGGGCCAGGGATGGCCCACAAGACTACTTTTATCCGGCCCGTCATGTAACTCTAAAAACAAATCAAACAAAAACGCTTATCAGACCTAATCATTAACATAATGACATATTTCCCACAAGTTTACAACACCCTGAGAGGACTTCGTGAGCCAGAGAGTGAGGCCCCGAGGGCTGGCTATTGCCTTTCACTGACAGCCAGATAAACAAGGGGGCCGCCTGGCGCCAGTAGGGCCACTATCAGCGTCTAGGACAAACTCAGATAGGGGCCTCTGTCTCGCTTCTCTCTCTCTCTCTCTCTCTCTCTCTCTCTCTCTCTCTCTCTCTCTCTCTCTCTCTCTCTCTCTCTCTCACACACACACAGAGACAGAGAGACAGACAGACAGACACACACACACACACACAAACATCCCTATCCACATTTGTTAGTGATTCCAATAAACACAGGGAGAAAACATGCATGTGCCTTGATGAATTAAATAAAATGGAAACTTAAAACAAATAATTTCCTATATAAGAATATATACATATACCTCCCATTTTTTATAAATCATGCAGTCTTGATGACAAATAAAATGGAAACTAAGGCGTGTAATGACACCAATGAAAACAAATATTTTTTTAATTAAATAAAAAAATACTAAAATATTTAAAATGTAAAAATATCAACTTTTTCCATTGTATAAAAATGCCTTGATTAAAAAAAAGGGAAACTTAAAAGAATGTAATGCCACCAGTGCAACTGAAAAAATAAATTGAAAAAATGATTTTTATCAAACAATATTTATGAAATATGCAAGTCTTGATGAAATAATAAAATGTTAAGTTGAAGGAGTGGAATGACACTAAAGCAATAAAAAATAAACTGAAAAATTACATAAAATCTATATTATTTTTTACTTGAAGTGCAATGACGCCAAAGCTACCAAAACCTAATACAAAAACTACTTGACATGCATGTGTCTTGACGGAAACTGAAGACAATCCAATATTGAAAAAATATACAATAATTTTTAAAAATAAAGTCTCCTCACCGAGTTCACAGAGGCGGCTCATGTGGTGCGGGTTGCAGCAGACGAGGTCCGGGTTGACTTTCCCGTAGGATTCACAGCACGACAGCCTCTTGAGCTCCGAGGAATGCCTGAGGTCGGGCCACCTAAACACCTTGTAGAGCAGCATGGGGAGGGAGTAAGACACTTGACCCACTTTGGCGTCCACTTTGCCCGGCAGCAGCAAGCAGGGGCTGCGGGCGCCCCCCTTGGATTCCACCGCCTGCAGAAGCACCTCCAATTGTTTCTCTTTAATCTTCTTGAGCACGGAGTGGGTGAGCGCCTTCAATTCAGCCTCCGACCCGCCGTGGGACTTGGCCGCCACCTTGGCCGCTTTGCCCATGCAGCAGCCCCCGGGGCCATGCGTCCCTCTGTCCGCCTCCCCGTCGCCCTCCACTGGCGCGCGGCTCCGCCACAGTCGCCGGACGAGCCCCGATCGTTTGGTCCTGAACATGCGGGACGAGATGAGGGTTCCCCGGCTAAACAACGGGCATGGTGTCCGCAAACCATGAAGATTGCCGGGTCCGAATCTGGAGGAGGAGGCGGAGGAGGGGATGAGGAAGGCGGCGGCGGAGAGGCGGCGAGCCGGAGGAGCGCAGCGGCGGGGCTGCAGCAGCGCGACGCCGGAGACGGGAGCTCGGAGCCCGGCCAGGCGCTGGGCCGCCGCCGGTGCTCGCTCGCTCGCTTTTAGTGGCTCCCCGCGAACATCGAGGGCGCTTCGGTCGCGCTACAACAAAGCAGCGTGATGTGAAGGGGCCATAACGGGCCTGAAACAGCTTTTAATCCACGACCACTAAGAATCCCAAAAACAGCAGGCTCGTGCTTTTCTTCTTTTTTCTTCTTTTTTAAGCTCCGTGATATCCTTCAGCGTGGAAATCCTGCAAGCCTTTCTCTCCACGCACACGGAGAGTCTGTGTGTGGCACCCAAGCAAGCAGACGCGTGTGAGAGTGCGTGTGCTCCCTCCAGGAGTGTACGTGTGTGTGCGCGCGCGCGCGTGTGACGCGGATTGGTTGCATGTGGTGTGTGCGCGTGCGCGTGTGTCCGCTCCACAGTGCGCATTGACGCGCCCGGTCACATGGGCGTCTAGACAGCCTGTCGCTTGACAAGAAATGGGATTGTGTTGTTGCGCAAATACCAAACGCGCATAATCAACCAGACCGCGCGCGCACACGCGGCCACGAGCACGGAAAAAGTGTCTTCGTCGCGTTTTGATAAATCGATGTAAAAGTGGACGTGTGCGAAGCGCTCCGGTTTAACATCAAAATAAGTTTTGTCATGTTAATGAGGAGTTTCCCCACGCATTAGTAATGAGTTCCGCCACGATCGTTTCTGGCAGGCTGCGCCGTCGCTGCTGTTCATCTTCTTGACTTGACTCGTTGCTTGATTTTTAGTACTGCTCAACTTTAGTTGCCCTTTTAAAACGTGTGTTTGCTTTCGAAACACTAAACACGGGTCAGGTATGTGTGTGTGTGTGTCTGTGAGATCAAACCCGAGGGCGAAAAAAATGAAACAATTACAACTTCGGCCCTGCTTGCTCGCTGCTGCCCCCGGCTGGACGCTTAGTACATAGTCCAATTTTGTGTGTGTATGAAGCACAGTATCCACTTCCGGTTATGGGTACAAGGAGATGACGTGCACCGAGTGGCTCCACTATGGACTGTTTAATGAGCCAAGAAATCAGATGTGTCAAAATACATTGTAATACTAAAAGAAAAAAAAGAGGAATTGTATTATTATTATTATTATTACAAGATAATACTTGTGAGGGGAAAAAAGTATACCAGAATAAATTAAAATATCAGAAAAAGTCATTAAGTTATGAGAATGGATTCATTTACAATTGTTTACATTTTTTTTGGCAAAAAACTAGAAAAAATAACTTAAATAAGAAAGTCATGAATTTCTGAAAATTGGGTTTTTTTTAATACCTCAAGAAAAAATGTCACATTTCTGAGGAAAAAATTGTAACGTTACAAGAAAGTTTGAGGGAAAAAAAGCAATGAGAAAAGGTCTTTCATTTACGAGAAAAACATTTGTAATATTACAAGATAAAAAGTAGTACATTAAAGAGAATCTATTATTTAATATTACAAAGAAAAATGGAGTAAATGTGACTAAAGATTTTTGTAATATTACTAGAAAGAAGTCATAAATTGATAAGTAGTAAATTAAAGATTATTAGATAATATTACAAGGACAAATGGAATAAACGTGAATAAATATTTTTGTAATATAACTAGAAATAAATCAATTTAAAAGAAAGATTTAATTACGATAACAATTATTCTCACGAATCTGGCTTGTATTATTAATTTAGGTACAGGGTTATTTTTGTAATATTCCAACATTCGGGTAAAATTATCACTTTTATTCTCATAAAAAGGTGGCAGCTTTCCTCATAAAATTATGGCTTTTTCATGACATATGATTAGCATTGTAAAATTACAACTTTCTATTTTTTCAGTGTTACATGTTTAGGTTAGTAAGAGTATTACTTTTTCCTATGGAAACATGATAACTTTTTTTGCAGTTAAGACTTTATTCTCCACAACATTTATTTATTTATTTGTTTTTTGTTTTTTTTGCACTTAAATCTTGACTTGATTTTCTTCATAGTATTAGCGAACCGCTCAGAGTGCTTTTGTGGAGAATAGTCCAGACAGTCATTGTGCTGAATTTGCATTAGCATGTGTGTAATTGCCTCGTAGACAGACAAGGAGGAGTTGTATGCCGGCATCACTATGTTAATGTGCCAGCGTGGCTGTGGGCTCATGGTCATCATGATGCGTGTGTGTTTAGATGGTGGGAGGTGGGGTGCGGGGGGTTGTAGTCAATTGCTCATCCCTATTGTCCCATGCGCCCGCAGTGGCGCCGTTTAGAACAGCCGAGCAGGAGGAAGCGGAACATGGTTGGGGGCAACATGTCTGAAAGTAATCAGTCACCAGGGGAAAGCTCTGTGGAAGTGACTCCATGTTGTCCTTCCTCTTCGTGTACAGTGGGAATGTTAGCCATACAGGAAGCAAGTCTGTCAGTTCCATACAACTACACATGATATTCCCAACTATTTCTAGCTTAATGAATGTGCAGCATTTAATTAAATATTTACACAGCAATAAAATATAGTCAAAGTTTTTTTGAAGTACGGGAACGACAGAGCGGCAGTTTCATCCATCTTGCTGCAAGTCACGTGAAACGGGAGCCGTCGGTAAGGTGACCCCCGGCGGCGTGGCGGCACATTGAGGGCCATGTCTCTCTGGAAGCACCTCCATTCAGCCATCTGCCACCTCAACCCCGTTCCCCCCTCCCCGTAATGAAGCCACGAGCATGTGAGAACGGACCACTATGGAGAGAGAAGCATTAGCATTGTCCTTGACCGCGCCACAATTTCAGGCGCAGAAGAAAATCCATACAATGGCATAAAACTCTCGGGAGTGGCAGCCATTGTGTCCTTTTTACCTCCCTTGCTTTTTTTTTTGTTTTTTTTTTTCTCAGCTGCAGCCTCGGTTGGAAAGAGGAACGACTGAGTTCTGTCGTCGCGAGAGATGCTAGCGAAGCTTATGAGACCTCAGTGCAGCGATTGTGAAAGGATTGAGGGTGTTTTATTTTTACATTGTACTAATAGAGGTTATCTTCTCTAACTTTTTAGTCATACAATTACGTCTTGTTTTTCGTAATATAACTTCTTGTAATAGTTTATATTCACAACTTTAGTCTTGTAAAATTGTTACTTATTTTTTCAGAATATTGTGACTTTATTACAGTAAAACTACATTTTCTCCATAAAATTAAAATTTGTACTTTTTCCTGTTAAATCACAACTCTTTTTATTCTGGTAAAATGTTGTATTACTGACAGAGCTATTAATTTACTTTTTATTTGATCGTATGTTTGAAGAGATTTTATTCACGTAAAAATGTAGATTCAAAGTGTTAAAAAGTGTGTTTTATTGTTTTTATGTTTTACTATGAGTGGTTTATTCCTTGTCGATTTATGAGTTGTCTTGTAATATCACTCATTGGATGAGTGATATTATAAGACAACTCATAAGTCTACTCCACCCAGGTCAAAAAAAAATAAAAATACAACTCAATTCCCATAAAACTGTTACCTTGTTTCTCATACTGCAACTTTATTCCTGTAAAATGACACAATTGTTCATGTAAGATTATCATCTTTGCCACAGTATTACAACTCCAGTCCTGTAAAATTACCATTTTTTCTTGTTAATTTACAACTTTTTTATGATTGTAATATTCTGTATTACTTACACAGCTACACCTTGCATTTTATTTCATTATACGCTTCAAGAGACTTTGTATATTCCCGTAAAATTACATCTTTTAAAAATAATTTAAAACCATGACTTGTTTCTCATAATACAAGGACTTTTTTTTTTTTTTTTTTAGTAAAATAAAAATTTTTCTCCTAATATTGGGATGTTAAAAAGAAGAAAAAAAAAAATACAACCACTTCCATTTCTGCAATGGCAGCAGTTAACGTTTCTTTCACACTTCCTTCAACTTCACATGCATAAAAGGTTTTTGACTTTTTTCTTGTGATACTCCAACTTTAATAACAAGCAATAAAGTATCTCCATTCCTATAAAAGCTACAACTTCTTTCTATTGCCATACTACGTCATTTGATTGTACGTTTCAAGAGACTTTAATCCTGTAAAACTAACTTTTTTTCATGAAAAATTATTATTATAAAAATTATTATTATTTATTGTAGTAGTACTACTTTTTGGAGGTAAAATCATTTCTTTTTCTTAAAACTGCAACTTTAAATTATGGGAAAGTAACACCTCCACAGTTTCACAAGCTGTTTGTGAGACCTCAGCACAGCGAGCATCAAGCAATTACGAGTGTTAAAAAGAGTGTTTTATTGTCTTTATGGGCGATTAGTATCTGTGTCTTTTATTTTTATTAAAACTAATTTTACTATAGGTCTTATGATGGTGATAGTTTGATGCAGGAATAGATGAAGTCTTTCCCCCCCGCCCCTAATTTATAATAGGAAAGAAATCCAAACCTGCACAAATATAGGGGTCGAGCAACATCCCATAACGGATTCGTGTTCCACTGTATCTATTGTGTACTCTAATGGCCCAACTAATCCAACAGTGTTTCACTTTGTTCATAATGATTTGACACTAAGGCTCTGCTGCTTTGATACAATTAGTTTTTTATTGAAACCCGTACTGGTAAAGTAAAATTCACCTGTTGCTATATGTTCATCAAGTATGTATAATAGGTAATAATGATTTTTTTTTTGCACCCATTTAGAGGGGCCTAGTTATAAAAAAAAATAAAAATAAAAATATTCAATGCAAATGCTAAACATGCATATAAAGAGACAAACACAAGAGGACAGGAGGTTGAAACACTTGCCTTGTTTCTCTTGATGACAACGTGAAGAAGTGAAGGTAACCTGCTACTGTACTGCAACTGAAATCAAACTTCAATTAGCGTTGGTTGTAGTGGGTTATATGAATTCTTATTTTTACAGAGCAAAGGCATTCAGGCAGTACTGAGAAGAATTAGGGGAACACTGAAAAGTCAAGAAAAACAGTAAAAGTTAAGAAAAAAGTCAAAGAAAGGATCTATAATATGGAAATTGTATTTTTTTTTTAATTCATTACCAATTTGTTACGACCATTTTTTAGTCTATTCTCATATTACTTATATTTGAACTGTATTCTCATATTTTGGATTCTCATATTCATAAATTAGTGTATAAAGTAGTATTTAAAAAATTAATGCAACAAAAATAAAGCTATATTTTTCAAGAAAAAAGTTCTGAGATACAAAAAAAGCCTGATTAAAAGAAAAAAGTTGCATTATTTTTAGAAAAAGAGGTCATTGTATTATGAGGAAGTACTTGTAATTTTAATCGGAATTATAACTCATAAGGGTATTTCAGTGTTTGTTGAAATGTAATTGCTCAACAGTTCTTATATTAACGCAAGCATATGTTCACATTCATATCGTATCTATTTTCCAAAAATTAGTTCAGGACTTTTTTCACGCTAAATTATGAAGTCATCCTTGTAATATTTTGACTTTATCTTCAAAATATTTCGAATTGTCATAGTCATATTTTTGTCAGAAAAAAGCTGGAATATTAACAAAAATAAAGCTCCTTTTAAAAAAAACAAAAAAACTTGTGTTCATGGTCATAACACTATGCATCTATTAATGAAAAAAGGCAATTCTCTAAATATTTCAACTTTATTCTGGCAATAGTTTGAATTCTCTTAGTTTTTAAGAAAAAGTATTTTATGAGTAGTCATATGACAAAAATAAAGTATTCAACTACCAACAAAACTTAGAGAGTATAACTGCAGTCCTGTCAACAAAGGTTTTGTTGATAGTCATAATATTATGCATCTACTCATGGAATAAGTTGATGATCATAAAAAGTAACATTTTCCACATTTTTTTCACATTTCAACTCCTCTTGTCGCATTTTCTTGTAATATCTGGAATTCTGACAAAGTTACGAAAACAAAGCAGTATTTTGCAAGGAAAAAAGTAATTTATCAGAGTGTAACTTAATGCAGGTACGTGTTCATCGTTGTACTAGTATGCCCCCCGCATATTAGCAGTTTGTCATTTCAAGTTCACATACTGTGTATTGACAGACTATTTTTTATTTATCCCCTGGTGAAAAACTAACCTTGCTGTTTTTGTGCTTAGACCAAAGCAATAAAAGAACTGCTTAGCCGCCATCATGTGGCATCTTGGTGCCAAAGAACTATGTATGCTTATGATTGGGGGGAGCGAGGGGGGTCATTTCCTCGTAGATTTTCGTTATTCGTGGCAGGGCTCGGTCCCCATCTTCTGCAAATAGTGGGGGAACACTATTCAAGAAAAAAAATTATCCTATTTTTCTGGTAAAAAAAAAAATATGAACTGATCTTGTAATATTTTGAAATCATTCTTATAGTCCAGTTTTTTTGTTCAGTGTGGCCCTAATGCTCCCTCAGCAGCGACACGAGCGCAAATAAAAAGCTAATTTATGATTGAAAGTGAGCATTTTACAGAATATTCATGAAATGCCTGGTGTATAGTTTCGCAATTCAGTGCATCTGTGAATAAGTTATTCAGCGTGTTAAGTCCTCTGTGCATATATCTTAAATGTCTTAAATAAATATATGTCCTACCACCAATGGGACGCTTAAGCTTTGGGAAGCTTTAGCATTATTGTGGAAGCAGGTCAAGACCCGGGAAGATTCCCAGCGGAGAAGCCAGAGGCATTGTTTTGGTTTACAACAAAATCAGGTTGCGCTGCGACGCCGCTGTAACACAAGATCGAGGCACTTCCAAAGCAATGTCCTATAAAAAGCAACACACACTCAAACACAGTCTGTTTTATACACACACACACTTGTACAAAGTGTCAGTCTGTACTAGGGGAAACACACTCAGCCGGAGTCCATGCTAAAGAGCTCGATGCCGTGCGGGCTCCAGTGGAGGCCCACTCCCGAATTGAAGACCAGCGACCACACGTACGGGATGAAGAAGTCCTCGGGCTGGTCCTCCTCCACATACTTGAATTTCAGCTCCGGAAACTTCTAGACAACGAGAGGGATGTTCAGGAAAGTGATTAGGATGCACGGAGAGGGGTGGCGCATTCCTGAAAACTGCAAAGTAGGAAATCTCCCATTTCAAGATTTCAAGTCTCAGCGCTCCAATTGATAGTACCAGGGCCGTGGGGTGTTAGGTGCCTGCCCTTTTGCCCTTGATGTCCAAGGTGCTGCTGTCATTTTTTAAAATTAGAATTATTATTTTTTTTTTATAAACGTGTGCATAAGCTTCTCCGGGGCCTTTCATCAATAAAGTCTAATGTAACCGTCTTTTGCATCGGTAGTCATGGCTCTTCTCGCCTACATAAGAGGGCATTGCACTACCCTAACTTCTCCATTTTATTTTACTCATTTTATCTTGGAACACCACAGAAAAATCAAGCAATGGCTTGCAAACTCAAAAAAACGTAAGTTGGGGCTCTCGTAAAGTTAACATATCACCGTATAGGATATGCAGATTAGTGGGGTATGCATTCATTTACAGTGTTTTTTTTTTTTTTTTTTTTTTTTTTTTTAAAACTAAAACGCTAACATTTTGGTCTTAAAATAAATGCGGTACTGTTCCTGTGTAAAAGCTAAAAACTACTCTATAAAAATGGAGGACATGCTTGTAAAGTGATCTGTCTGGGTATGTGAGAGTATGTCCCAGTAACAGTTTCCAGGGCCTGAGCACAAGGTGTTGTAAAGGGCCTCTTGGAATTTCTGTGTTTATTCTTCCAACCAATTGATTGACTTTGGGAGGCAGGCGTGTATCCTGTTGAAAACGGATGGATCACAAGCCCCCAAAACCCAACCCAAAGTTAGAGGAAATTAGCTCCCATCACTCATTTAAATGATTGACCAGAAATCCAGTGCACGTCTATCATAACAGGGCGCACAAAAAAACTATCTAGGATCCTTTCCCAAAAAATGAACAGGAAATCTGCCATTTTTGGGGGGAATTCCAGGGCTTATACAAAGGCCAGATAATTAAATGCACAAACTGAAACCCAAACATTCTGTAAAACACTATTCTTGCCAGAGAATTTATTGTACACAATACAATAAGTGAAAACTATTTGAACCATTCACGAAATATAATTTTAAAAAGTCAAAATCTAATAAAATAATTTTCAGTCAAATGTGAAAACGTTACTTTCCTTAGTCCTCAATGAAAGCAAACATATCGTTGTTGGAAGCTACTTGCAGGGAAGTGAGCAACATTTTTGCCTATTTTCTGACATTTTTTGAATTCAACACTAACCTAACCCAGTTATTCCCTAATGTAGGACCACCAAAACCTTACATCATAACATTGATCAACATATGAGACTAGGATCGATAATTCCCAAATGCTAAAATATATTTTTCATAACAATGTTCCATAAATATGTGCAAAGCAGTGAGTTGCTTTGTTTATTGCATTAAAATAGCTAGCAAGCAAGCTAACATACAGCAGGTAACAATATACATCTTAGAATCGAGGCTCGGATTTTACTTTATGGCACATAGTATATCAAAATGATCATAACGTTTGATTTGAAAGGCCTGGACTACAGAGTCAGTCAGTGGACTTTTCATATTAATAACTGACTCACTCCACATCATCCCTTAACGTTTACGTCACCTATTAACATTGTTACATACATTTTTTGTCTACATTATTAACATGTAACAGTTTTACTCAACATACACTGCTTATTTGTTGTGATGAGATCTGCAACTAGTGTGATTGCTTGTGTGCGCGCCATAATTTGTGAT
This sequence comes from Phyllopteryx taeniolatus, assembly GCF_024500385.1. Classification (NCBI taxonomy): domain Eukaryota; kingdom Metazoa; phylum Chordata; class Actinopteri; order Syngnathiformes; family Syngnathidae; genus Phyllopteryx; species Phyllopteryx taeniolatus. The sequence continues at coordinate 15,292,034 of NC_084516.1, read as the reverse complement.
GCATTCAAGAGTAGCTTGGAAATGCATATAACGATGTTAAAAACATTTAATTGTTTTAATGGCTGTAAAATTGTGTGTGTGAATGGATGAGGAGTAGCGGGGGGACATATTTGGGGTGCAATCGCCTGGTTTCCCTGCCGTGTTACGGCGCCTTCGACTCTGACAAGATTTTTACAACTCTTATGTATGAGTTATATAAATCTCACTTGTTGTGCAGTTCACGCAAAGAAACCCAGAAACTCTCACCATAGCACCCCCCCCCCCCCCCCCCCTCGTTCTCATACTCAGTAATCAAAGGCTTAGAACTATATTGATTCCTTAATTAGTCATATCTTAATCTGTTTTTTTAGTTGGGATATATTCCATTTTATCGTTGAAAGGATACACACAGGCTAACGCACAAAAAATAAGAAAAAAACGTTGACAAAAACAAACAAAAAACGTCTCTGCATGTGCCTGGTCTACGAATAACCAAATATGCACATTTTATAATGTGGGAGGAAACAGTAGTACCGAGAGAAAACCCAAACAAGCACAGAGAGAACATGCACATAACACACAGAAAGGCCACAGACTTGAACCTTGTACCGCAGAACTGTAAGGTCGACGTACTAACCACTCAATCACCGTGCTGCTACTTTAATAAACTCCAATTATGGAATTTGCCCAAATCTAAAGCAGTGTTCGAGACAGATGGGTCACTCTAAATTGAGAAGCATGCTGATGCCGTCGACTGAGGTCGGAGCATGGCATGTCGTCAGAGTTCGATTAACTTTGAGAGGATTGACCATGAGGCCAGTATCTTTCCGCTATCTTGCGGTTCATCGTTTGAGCCCCTGATATATTGCTAAATTTTTGTGGAACGCATCTGTCTGTTGCAGAAATTCCTGTTATATTTTGAAAATGTGTGGGTCACAGCAATGTGTTTGAGACAGATGGGTTACTCTAAATTGAGAAGCTTGTTGTCGATGCAGTCGACTGAGGACGGAGCACGGCATGCCGTCGGAGTTTGATTAACTTTGAGAGGATTGACCATGAGGGCAGTGTCTTTCCACTACCTTGCGGTTCATCGTTTGCGCCCGATATATTGCAGATTTTTTTTTGTGGAAGGCATCTGTCTGTTGCAGAAATACCCGTTATATTTTGAAAATCTGTGGGTTATAGCAATTTATTTTTTTTTTTTTACAGTATAATTCCTTTCTTAATGCCATATGGGAAAAGTACAGCCAGTCACCAATGCACTTTTCAGTCCTTTATTGAATGGCGGGAGAACAGTAAAACAAACAATGACCACACTCACGCAGGAGCTACTGAGCTAGCTGCCACATTTAATGCCCAAACACTTATGCGCAGACTCAACAACATCACACGCCCACCCCCACCAGACACTGTAATACATACAGTATTTTCTCAACTTCTATATTACCTACTTTCATCTTAGAGTGGGGGGTCTGGAATGTATCCTGGCCAAAATGACCCTAAAACGGTTGCTTCAAACCAACATTTATCATGTTACAAACTGTTTTTTTTCTCTTGATTATTGATTCGACCGACCACACTTGCATTGCATGGTAGCCTGCTTGCCCCAGGTAGTTTTTCAGCTGGAGGCTTCTCACTGATCACGCTTCATGAGCTACTACAGTAGAGGCAGATGTAATTCCACCTGAGGCCAAGGTTGAATTAGTTACAGCTTCCTGAGAGACACGGACCAAATTTGGGGTCTGACGGCCTCTTAACCAATGCGGCCACGTCACCTGGCTACTGTTTGCCAAATAAAAGCGATGGCGCTCGGCTCATCCACGGGGGAAATAAGAGGAAATAACACTGCTCGATTTCCCTGACCTGTGTTCATAACAGGTAAACACATCGGGGAGTGTAATAAAATGAAGCCAAACATAGAGCGGTGTCATTTTGCACAACAGTTTGACCTTATTGTTTGAGCCTGCGGCGGCGAGGTGCCGCGTTACATGATTACTCGCTAACAGCAGTCAGACTCCCACTGGTCTCGGCTAGTGTAGACCACACTTGTTCAAAGACACACACGCACACATTGTTGTACTATTTACATCTGCAGTCCAGACGACAAACAACACTGGCTCTGGTGTTAATAAATACACATAAATTGAGTTATATATTAGGGTTGGGAACCCTTCAGTATAAAAAAAAAATATAAAAAAAAAAAAAATTTACATAGACATAGGGGTGTTTACGATGCAGTTGTTCCTACATCGGCGAAGTAACATGAAATAGGTCGGATGGTGCCATAGTCTATCACTAACATATGCTAACATAGTGGTAATCTAATAATTATTGTAAATAACTGTATGCAAAACAAATCGAGGCCATAAATATATTAACATCCAAAGGAAAAACATTAAGTACGGCAGTAACTGTGCATGCCTTCTTTTGCCACTGTGTTTTTAAGCCCATATACAGTGCTGTGAAAAAGTATTGGCCCCCCATCTCAAATTCTTATATTTTTGCATAGTTTCCCACCATTTGTTTAAATCAAACTTGTATAGTGGGTACGGAAAGTATTCAGACCGCCTTAAAATTTTCACTCTGTTATATTGCAGCAATGTGCTAAAATCATTTAAGTTCCTCTTCCCCCGTGGAAATGTAATTAATGTAAACACAGCACCCCGTACTGACAGAAAAAAACGGAATTGTTGAAATCTTTGCAGATTTATTAAAAAAGAAAAACTGAAATATCACATAGCCATAAGTATTCAGACCTTTTATAATATATATATATATATATATATATATATATATACATATACATATATATATACATATATATACACACATATATATACATATATATACACACACATATATATATATATATATATACACACACAGATATATATATATACATATATATATATATATATACACACATAATACACACAGATATATATATATATATATATATATACATACACATATATATACACATAATACACATATATATATATATATATATATATATATATATATATATATATAGAGAGAGAGAGAGAGAGAGAGAGAGAGAGAGACACAGATATATATATATATATATATATATACACATACACATATATATACACACACAGACATATGTATATATATACACATACATATATATGTATATATACAAATTGATACTTTTTTGTTAATGGCAAGTGGGATACAATGCTCTCCAAACAACTATTTCTGTTTCCTCAATGTTATGGTGGTCATCATGAGCCACTTTGAGTCATTTTGTCATGAATGCTAACTTGGGTTAGCACTGAATTAGCCTCCAAAACGTTGTACGCTGGTACCATCATAAAACATAAAATACATTTTCCAATTCTTATTACCACCAACTATCACAAAACGGGCATGGTTTGGATCATTGTTTTTTTTTTGTTGGTTAGCTAGCTAGCAGAATAACACTAAACTACGGAAAAATAAGATTTCTATGAAACTTTGTAGAGCGGTCACACGTTCTGATGCAAATCGGGATAAACTGTTACAACTGCCACAGAATATTATTTTCCATTTGATATGATGACGAAACCTTGAAGTACAGTACAGTACTTTAGTATTACAATATAGTGGAAGAAAAACATACGGTATCTAACTGAGGAAGGGATATTTTAGTGAGACAATTTAGTAATACAGAGGCACACTGAAATGATGAAGTAAAACAAGTGGCAGTCATGAAACCTGATATAGCTAAATGCTAAGGTCAGTCCAGGCTGTGGGCATCGGTGTCCTGTTAGCACTAGAATTGACAGGGCATAGCTGGAGGAAGAACCAATCAAATAAATCTCTGTGAATTCTTTTCCCCGTATAAATTTGAGAAACAGTTTTCGACCGTTTTCAATTATTTTTTTAGTGAATAATGCATGAATTTTAATGACAAAACTCCCACCGCATCAACGGAAGGTGCACCATTTGGTGCTAATCCAAATTAGGATTGTTTGATACCCTCCGGCTGAGTTGTATAGCTGACTGAGTGCAGTTCTCATTAACACTTCAATTATGTCCGTGACCTTATAAGCGTACTGTAATTGGCGAGGTCATCTATAATGTCATAGTGATTATGGCTCAGATTTCAATCGAAAAACTCATCTGAAAATAAAAGAATGATAATGTCACCATACGATTGTGTTTTGTCGCTAATGAGCAAGAGTGGCTGCTGTTGAACATTTGATGAGTTGGTGTCTACGAGACAGTCGTCTACCCACAAACACCAGTTGGATAATAGCGATCCTGCCTTGTCAACACAATGTACGTTTGTGTGTGTGTGTGTGTGTGCGCGCGTTTGTGTGTAGTCTGGCATATGGGCTGTGACCCCGTCAGCCCCGGTGTCTGGGTCATTATGATAGCGATAGTGTAGCATTGAATAGGACAAGCAGGACTCGTGTGTCTCTCTCACCACAGCTGATTACTGACTGCAAGTGCCTTTCTACTGTATGTATGTGCAGACAGCAGAATATAATGAGGCACTCTCTTGTATTATTGATGCCCTACTTCTATCTACCTGCTGTTTACTGTGTTTGGCCCGCGAGGTGGCCCTTGTGTTTTTCTGCCAGCATGCTTGGCAGAGGCCATCCAATATTAGTTGCATCCAACCAAGATACGTTGGATTTAGGGTTTGGGTGACATTTTAGCTGTGCTTTGATGTGCAAAATTTAGGTTACATGAATACATTGTGTTTGTCTATAGCACTCCTAAACATAGGCCCATAATAGTCTCCAATTTTAACAGAACATTAACAATTCAACCCAAAATCTAAAGGAAACCAACTTTTAACTGTGCTTTAATCCACTTGCAAAAACAAAAAATAAATAAATAAAAAGGTGGGAAACAATGTGGTCGTCTCGACCCATCTTCAATGAGTTGTTTTTGTGTCCAAAGCTAATTTTGATTAGCTTTGGCATCACCTTGCTAGATTTCCACATACCTAAGGTAATAAAATAGTAAAAAAAAATTATCACAATGGTAAAAGTGAAAAAATAATCAGTACGAAATTCAATTTTTGCATCCAATGCTAACTTGGATTCGTATCAAATTGTTAGCCTTCATATCTACCCACTCATGCACATGGCTTCATTTTGCCATTACATTTATGTATTTTTCACAGAGAATGGCAAGAAAGATGTAAAAAACCATAAATGTTGTAGGTGAAAAATATATGAAACAAGCAGAAATGACAGAACAATTTAAAGAAAGGTGAAAAAATAAGGGAAACACAAAAATACAATTGGTTCTTCCTAAGCCTGCCATGTATAATCAAGGCATTTCAAGTCGTTTTGATATGGATTAGCACCAAATTGTAAGCCTTCAGAGGTACACACCTACTCTATATACAGTAGATTAATTTTATTAGCACTCTTGCATATTTCACTGAAAAAGAAAAAATAGAAAAACCTCTTGGCACCCCAATTTTACCAATTATTCAGTAAATATAATTGACATCTATTTCAAAAAAAATTGAGAAAAAAATATGCATACACACAAATACAATTCTGGCTAATACAGTTCTGGGTGAATGATATATCATTAACTGTCTTTTACATTAACTGTCTTGCATTTTTCACTAAGAAAGGAAAGAAGGTGAAAAACCATTATGATGTTAAAAGTAGACTTTACACCGATTTTATCGGCTTAATCGGTATCGGCCGATAACTAGTATTTTATGCTGATCGGCTTTAATATCATAATTCGCCGATCTGATCAATGACGTCATTGATCGGCTCTGCAAAAGACATTTACTCGCGTCGCCATCGTGCACAGTATATTTGAATCCAAGAGCTAGTTTATTTTTAGCCTTGTTGCGTGTCTTTTGACCTAGTACTGTAAATATCTGATGGCCAATAAAGTTATTTAAAAAAAATAATTACAAAAATCACCTTTTCGGCGCTGTGGGACAGACCACACGTAATGCTGGATCAGACTACAAGACACATTTGCTCTTTCACGATTACACTATGTCAGACTACTGCAATAAAATCTTAATAAAAGATCAATAAAAGATCATCGCCTGCCACCGTGGGGGACCGAGGTTCAAGACCCCGACTGGACCATCCGCCAACATCCTTGAGCAAGACACCGATACCCCGAAATGCTCCCCGGGCGCTTCAGCTGCCCCCTGCTCCAGTGTGTTCCACTAACGTGTATGTGTTCACTGTGATGGGTTAAATGCAGAGAACAAATTTCACGTGCATGCATGCATGTTCATGACAATAAAAGGTGATTCTTCTTCTTCTGTATTCCGATACCACCCCATCCCGTTTTTTACGATCGTTGGGCTTTATCTTGTCAACTCAAATGCGACCGGATACACTCGTTACCGTGGCGACGACAACAAGAGTGGATCGCGCCCGACTGTATTAGAATGGCAAAATGGGGAAAAACGTGTGTTGGTGGTCACCGGTGCTCAGGACAGGAGAGGGCATTCGTTTAAGGCTTGCTTGAGTTATGTTCACATACTTTTAATACGATATGGCTCGCAAGCAGGCAACAAAACGTTACAGCTTGCACTGACGGTTGTACGTAAACATGCCGCCATTTTGTCAAATCATGCTCTAAAGTTTCGGTGTGGGTGAAGTAATTTAATTACAGTATGTTTGCAACCATTATTTCTGTCATGTTGTAATGTTTTTTTGACCTGACTGATTAGAATACACGATCTGACTAGAGCAGTGATTTCCAACCTTTATGGAGCCAAGGAACACATTTTACAATTGAAAAATCTCACGACACACCAACAAACAAAAATGTCACAAAAAGTGGATACATTAATTAGTGTATTTAGTTCCTGCCATCTAATAGAAGACCATTCATTTGTTCTGTCTGTCACTATGCCTCAGTGGCATAAATAATTGAACAAAGATACATCCATCCATCCATTTTCTGAGCCGCTTCTCCTCACTAGGGTCGCGGGCCTGCTGGAGCCTATACCAGCTATCATCGGGCAGGAGGCGGGGTACACCCTGAACTGGTTGCCAGCCAATCGCAGGGCACATACAAACAAACAACCATCCGCACTCACATTCACACCTACGGGCAATTTAGAGTCGTCAATGAACCTACCATGCATGTTTTTGGGATGTGGGAGGAAACCGGAGTGCCCGGAGAAAACCCACGCAGGCACGGGGAGAACATGCAAACTCCACACAGTCGGGGCCGGGGATTGAACCCGGGTCCTCAGAACTGTGAGGCAGACGCTCTAACCAGTCGTCCACCATGCCCAAAGATACATTATTTATTGTGAATATATTTTTTTTTGCGCAATTAGTACACAAGTATATACAGTAAATGAACAGGTCATTTAAATTGACACATTCCTCCATCTTGAACATGCATGCACATGAAATTTGTTCTCTGCATTTAACCCATCACAGTGAACACATACACGTTAGTGGGAGAAAAAAAAACTTGTCACCAAAGTTTTCTGGGTTCTTCCTTAGCCCATGTCCCTTGGATGAGACATTTGTGCGCAATTTTCCCAACATAAAAAAAATTAATTAAGAGTTTTTCCAATTTTTGCCATACATACTGTCGCCACCAAAGCTAATCGCTGAACCAATCGTTCACAGTATTGTCATGTCAACTGTGAACATTTTGGGAGACATGTGACTTTGATTGCATTTAAAGCCTTCCCACTAATTCAAATACTTGAAATTAATCTTTCAATCCCTGAGTATCTATCTCAATAGTGAACACAAGGAGCACCTCATCATTGGGACGCCACTCGCAGTTTACAGGAACAGATGGAACAAATCAGTGTTTCCGACGTCTGGGCGAGCCCATTTCCCAAAATGATAAAAAGCTGTTAGCGTGGCGTCCCGTCAGGACGGCGGGCCAGTGGTTAATCTGAAAAGCTGTCACGAGAGCAAAATGGGAGAATAAATGATGCGCTTTACAGTAGGTCACAAAAACTTTAATAGTATATGCTGTATGTACCGTAAAAGATAGAAATTCAATACATGACTGGTCTATTGCTGCCATTTTTGTTGCTTTTTTCCCCTCCTGCGGGAAAAAGTTGAGAAGCTCTCATTTTGATAAAAGACAATTACGGGCAAAATATGGTGATATTATTGTACCATGAGTTACTCCCACTGCCTACCAGCTACTCAAATAAAAAGCTTGGTTCACAGTGTCAATCAGAATCAGAAACGGTAAGACCTTTCTCCCCCTTTGCAATTATTGGAGCGAGCACAAAAAAGTATCCGATATGGCCACATATCTCAACAAAAGAATGTTTCCTCTGGGTTCCAGTGCTTTCTTGGAATATTATCTTGGTGCCTCGACTCTGTCTGCACAGCGCCTTCCTCTCTGAATATATCTGCACCATCCGGCCCCTCCTGGCAGTCACGACAGTTGTCTGGGACCAGTTGGCCTGAGCTCCTATCAGTTAGTGTAGGTCCTGGTGGGTCATGCCCTCGCCTCTGGATACAGACTGGCTGGCCTCATGTCTTCACTCGGGGATGCCGCGCTCCTTTCCGTTCCTTTCTCCCTTTTCCCTTCCCTTCCCTTGTGCTGTGAAGAGCTGGGCTAGACTGAGAAGAATGTGAGCCGTAGAGCAAGTATGAACCACCCTCAAACACACACACAAGCAGCGCATGCTGATCTGTCAAAAACAAACCACTCACAACCATACCCAACAAGTAGTGCATTGTGATCTGTCAAAAAAATTGCCTTTCTATTAATCATCTTAAAGGTTCACGGTCACGTGGAGCTGGAGTCCATGTTCCAACTGCACTAGAAAGACAAACAGATTCATGATTTCTAAAGGATGAACTGCCAGAAGTGATGCTGATGTTTTACTATGTGCTTTGTTTGTCAAACGGTAAAAAAGGATGAAATGGTAAATGGGCTTTCACTTGTATAGCGCTTTTTCTACCTTCAAGGTACTCAAAGTGCTTTAACATTGTCTCCTCATTCACCTACTGATGATGCGGCATCAAGAGCAACTTGGGGTTCAGAATCTTGCTCAAGGACACGGTCACAGGCGCTGAGGATCCAACCCACAACCTTTGGGTTGAGAGACGAAATACTGTATGTCTTACTTACAAATCCTTACTTTTTTAATTATGATTCTTACATTTCAGATATATTTGAGTTCTTCTACAATTACGGTTGCAAAAGTGATACATTATTCAGCAATACAAGAAGGCTAGCTACGTGCTAATGGTTGCAACTTTTTATCTAGGCTCATTGCTTTTTAATTGATTGTAACAGTGAACAAAGAGTTAGAAAGCATTACAGGAACAGCCTTGATCCTTAATACTGTATCTGTCTTGGTTAGTTTTGCATTATTTATTAGTTTTTTGTTTTGTTTTCCAAAAATTTATACTTTCCCAGGGAGCAAATACAGTCTGAATCTCTTGGAAAATGTTACGGTAAAGAATGCTGATATCTTTCTAAATGTTTACAAAAATTTATGTCGCGTTACATACTCGAGGCAAGACTCCCTAAATCCTTCAGTCATAACTGTCTTAAACCTTTATTAGGCAGGTGCAGAAACATATCTTAATTATCTACTATTTTCCAACTTAATCAAAAGTTGAAGGGCTGGATTTGTAGTACTAATTCACCTTTTGAGCCTTTGTGTGTTTGTGTGAGATCATTTCAAAATGCCACAATCACTGACTTTTTGGCAGGCTTTTGTGTCTGCAAATTGATTGTATAACACGCTGAAGTCATGCAACTTGTGTAATTAAGACTCAAATGATAAGTGGTACCGAAAATGGATGGATGGATAAAGGCAGAGTTACTGTGTGCATTGTGTTCTTTATAGCATACCGTTGGAATGTTAGATCATGATTTTAATAACTAATGAATGCTATCGTCTTCCATCCATCCATTTTCTGAGCCGCTTCTCCTCACGCGGGTCGCGGGCGTGCTGCAGCCTATCCCAGCTATCATCGGGCAGGAGGCGGGGTACACCCTGAACTGGTTGCCAGCCAATCACAGGGCACATATTAACAATTTAATCCCATAATCTGACAAACAGTATTGAGAAGAAAAGCCAAGAGCACTTTAATACGTCTGTGAGACAGCAACAGAGTTCAAATGGGCTCGACAGTTAACTCTTTAATGATAACCTCTATGGAATGAGATAATTACTGTTAGCATCTGTTTTTTCCAGACGTTTATCTTAAGTGGATGATGCACCTGGTGAAATTGTACTCCTTCCTGATGACCAATAAATTAGCATTTTGCACCGACAATTGGCAAGCCAGTAAATCAATTGCAGATCCAAAGTTTAGTGAAAACTCTCAAGAGTGACAGTCAATTATTCCTGATTGGCTAATCATGTCTGACCCCATCTAAAACTTGGGTTAAAGCCATTTGGGAGCAAGAATTCATATGTGGCACATTGTTGTTAATGTGAGAAGGTTGCTGGCAACTGGTCCGACAGAGGCACAAGTACTGAGCAAAAGATACTATGCTAACTAAGCCCCCCTCCTCCATTTGCTTCGTCACCAGGAGCCAGAGAGTCTAGCGGCTATCGCTGCTCAAAAAGGCAGATTTTGGTCGGCCTAAACAACACATTCCACGGCAACTGCCCATGAGAATCATTTACACAACCTGAAACAACACACAATCCACACCCACAAACAACGAGACTAAGAAAGTGTCGTCCCCGAGGCCATAGTCTTTTAAACCGCTCTTTCAGTTGGGAGAGACTGTAAATTTTTTAGCATTCCTTAAGCAAACAGGCATCTTGTAGTCTTCTGTCAACAGTTTCCCCCTGACCAGGAACAACAGTTTGTTTTGTCAGTTAGCAATCTGGGCAAAAACTACTAAAGTCACAGAAATGCCTTGGGAACACCAGGACAAGTCTGTGTTGAAATTCTGATGCTTTTAAGGGTGTTTCCTGCGTCTTCTGCCTAATCTTTCAATGGGCAGAAAAAATAAAATTTAAAACATTATCTTTTGTGAGGAGTGCGTCAGACATTACACAGAAAACTCAGAATCTTCTGTTTGGACGTTTACATGTTTGCATTACTGATGTCCACTGGACTAACTTTTATGGACAGAATTTTAAGGCACAGCCGAGGCGTAGAGGGGTCCGGTTTGGTGGCCTCGGTATTGCATCTCGGCTTTTTGCAGATGATGTGGTTCTGTTGGCTTCATCAAGCCATGATCTCCAACTCTGCTTTTTGCAGATGATGTGGTTCTGTTGGCTTCATCAAGCCGTGATCTCCAACTCTCACTGGAGCAGTTCGCAGCTGAGTGTGAAGCGGATGGGATGAGAATCAGCACCTCCAAATCTGAGGCCATGGTCCTCAGTCGGAAAAGGGTGGCGTACCCTCTCCAGGTCGGGGATGAGATCCTGCCCCAAGTGGAGGAGTTCAAGTATCTTGGGGTCTTGTTCACGAGTGAGGGAAGAATGGATCGGGAGATCGACAGACGGATCAGTGCAGCGTCTGCAGTGATGCGGACTTTGTATCGGTCCGTTGTGGTAAAGAATGAGCTAAGCCGAAAGGCGACGCTCTCAATGTACCGGTCGATCTACGTTCCTACCCTGACCTATGGCCACGAGCTGTGGGTCGTGACCGAAAGAACAAGATCCCGGATACAAGCGGCCGAAATGAGTTTCCTCCGCAGGGTGTCCGGGCTCTCCCTTAGAGATAGCGTGAGAAGCTCGGTCATCCGGGAGGATCTCAGAGTAGAGTCGCTGCTCCTCTACATCCTCTACGTTTGTGCCTCTGTGAGTCTATCAGAGGGGGTGTGTGTCTATGGTGAGTGTAACAGACGATACCCAGGATCATTCAACAATTTGTTTTCTTCTCCTGCTCATGAAGACTTGGCTCGATCGTTGCACTGAAGGTGTGCGACAGGATTTCATAACGTGTTTTGCACAATAGAGTATGGCCTCATGTCTTCAGCAATAAATACCCCAATAGCTTTTCCAATTGCTTAACCCCACTGCCCGGTTGGATTGTGCAGCAAATGATAAGCGGTTCTTGGGTAGCCTTCGTCTTACATGACGCAGGATCGAGGGTTTTCAAGTTCCTCTGCTCTTCCACTATGCTATGACTAACATCCACTGCTGTACTTGACTAATGAGTGCATATTAAACCTGTTGCCTTCGTATGAACAGGCAAAACCTTTTTTTTCCCCCCACCCAACACCAACCAAACGCACATATTTTGGACAAATCCGCGGACCAGGTGTGTGCCGAACCGCGGAGAGTGATCTGTGCAGATAAAAGATGATCCTTTGCACCACTAATTATTCAGTTCGTGTATTTTTCATCAGGCACCTTGTTAGGCAGCTAAGGGGTCCTCGGAAAGAGGTTTCGTTTGTTTGCGGCAATTATTAGTCTTGTTGTTTCAGCTCACACAGTAACTATTGTATGATCATTTTCTGCTACAGAAACACAAAATAATATGTTTAGTGAGCTTTTTACAACACACATGGGGCCGTGCTGCGCCCATTCCTAAGTAAAATGTGTCATCTCCGTGCTGTCATTTCCGTTATGTCATTTTCAGCGCGCCAATGCAGGAAATTAATCTGGCATCACTAAATACAATAAATAAATAAAATACTGAAAAATACAGCATCTAAAAAAAATAAGTTGGCGCTTAAATGGGCTAACAACTCTGTCGATTAGGCCAAATTAAACTCACATACACAAGCCTGAAAAAAACATGATTTTTGGTATAGGGTATAGTCTGTCTTTTGTGCCTGATGGCAGCTGGGATAGGCCCCAGCTCACTCCGACCCTGAGCAGGATAAGCAGTACAGAAAATGCATCGATAGATGTGGAGTTTTATCAATGTAACCTTAGAAAAAGGTTACGGTCACCTACACAGGCTCCCAAAGAAACATGAAACAAATGTGAATTTCTTGTCTTTTGCCAAAGAAATTGTGTGGGTGTTTCTGTGTCCATGTGGACAAGCGGCGGGCGGGTTTGTTTTACTTTTATATTTTAAAGTACTTTATGTTGCACTCCTTTGTATGAAAAGCACTTACAAATAAAGTTTAAGTGAGTGATTGAAAATAAAAGTAATGGCGTTAAAAGCATCAGGGCGAAGTTAGCTTGCCGCTTAAATGGTGTGCCCAAAAAATGTAAAGAAGATGCCACAACCTGGCAAGGAGCCCTGAATACGTTCACAAAAAGAAGCGAGGAAGCCTCAAAGTCAACGATATTTGACCCAATATAGTGATTATCCTTCACCGCTACCTCGTCAGCATTCTCTGCGCAGTCACTGCCAAGAGCTTTTAGCAGTAATTACCAATTCATTGATGATTCCACACAACATTAATCTAGCCTATGGATTTTCACGTTGGGGGCTGAGTACCCGAATGAGCTCATCAGACGAAGGCATGCGTGAGGTGTGGAGAGAGACAGCTTTTTGTTTGAGCGATGGCGCCATGAAACAGTGGCCTGTGTATCCCCGAGGAGACATTGGCCAAATTGTCACGTCGCTTCTCGGCGCCCTCTGGAGGTAGAAAAGCAACTCAGATGAGGTCAGCATGTCAACGTGAGGGCGAAGCACACATGCGGACATAAAAACAAAGGGAAGTGCATATGGATGCACGATGGTAGCGTGGTTGGTAGTGCGTTAACGGTTAAACTGGCTACCCACATCGATTTCGAACATCACAGATTTTTTTTAAAGTGAGCGACCCCAAACATGACGAGGAAAAATAGCCAAGTTTGTGCATACTGCTCTTGTGTGTGCTGAACTCGAGATGACGAACACGGCACAGCATACACACAACGGCGTCTGTTGTAATGCCAAGACTGACCTGGGAGAGGCAGCACGGTGCCACAGAACATCCAGACTCACGGAAATGCAAAGAAAAAGTAGTACACTGAACACTTGCTATTCACGGGGTTAGAATCAAGGACCCGCTGCAAATAGCAAACATTCGCAAAGAATGCATCCCCTGAAAATTTTTTCTAGTTGCCTATATTTATAGTTTAAACTCTAACTATACCTCAACTATGATACCCAAACTCTTTAATATCAAACTTCTCTTACATTTCTGATTTAAAAAAAAATAAAAAATAAAAAAAATAAAATAAAAATGGAGCAGAATTGCGAGGATGCTGGCGTATATGTTGCAGCAAGCAAATTACTAATTTCCTATTAGCTGCTTTATTACACTTGTAACTGAGCAGCTAGTTCGCCAATAGCGATCTGGACCTTTCTCTGCATCACCTTGAGAGGTTTACCACCCTACTTTCTCCTGCATCAGCACCATAAGGAGCCTCGCCTGCCTGCCCAACATCAACTGGAATGTTGGCTAGCAATCGGTGGCCAACGCCAGCTACTCAGAAAGAGCACAAAAATATGTGGATAGGACCGAATAGGTACATTTCTCAGCGACGTTCTCCAGAAAACAATTGTGAAAAGGTGAATGGTGGTTTCGCAAACTGGTGAAGGTTTACGGCAAAATTCTTCTGTTACGGGTATTGTCCCACGTGATTGTGACAGCAAGCTCAGTGTGTGTGGGCATGTGCGTCGATGTGTGAGTGAGACAGGACTGCGAAGGAGGAAGGAGTGCGCGCCGGTGCGAGTGTGTACAGTAGCAAGTGTAGTGACGGCGACCGGGGAAGAGTAGCGATTAGTGGAGGACCCGTTGACGTTGAATGTGCAGAGGAGCTAATAAAGCCATTAAAGCAGCAAATCGGTGCTTCGTGCCTTTATTGTTGCCGCCACCCAGCTCAGCTGTGCAACGGGAGAAGGGAGTTAACCCCTGCGTCTAGCGACCACGGTCAGGTGACCGTAGCAGGTAAGGTTAACACTTCATATAAAGAAACTAAAATACATTAAAATAAAAAAATAAGATACTGTACTTACCATTACTGCTGAGAGTGTGAAAAAAGGAGGGCGAAAAAGGAAAAGATACTCCCGGCGCACAAACACAGACAAGCACTATGCACTAGCTAAGCAGAAACACTATGGTGCTGGGACAAAATGGCGGACGAGGCACGGGCGTCGTAAAGTCAAAACATCGAGTGCGTCGTAACTCGAGGACTTCCTGTACATTGTGGTTGCAAATGCTTATTATTTTTATTGTGCTAAATAACTTGTGAGGCGTTATACAAAGACTCAACACAACAAATTGGTCCTCTATTTGTGTCCACTTGAGCAAGCTTCCTAATTGGCTATTGTTCCGTTTCACGTCACAACAACGGAGTGTGGCTGAAGAACACAGGATAATCGGTCAGGATAATCTTTCAGAGACCTCTGACAATCGGGTGTTTGGTGAATTTGATCGCAAGGTCGGAAAGCTGCTCAAATTTAGCCTTATTGCCGGTGTGTACACCGCTTTAGAGCAACGTAGCTGAAAGACACAGCAGGCTTGTACACATGATGGACACATGGCCCATCAATGGCTACATCACCTCGCACATGGGTGGCAATGGCAAGGGCCACGTGCAATCCCGCTTCCATGTCATGCTAGAAAGACAAATGCTCGCGGCCTGTATAGAACACGAAACACATGATGAAACATGCAATTAAGAGCTTCGGTGGCGGTGCGGAGCCAAGCAGGGAGAAGACTGGATACATATTTCCTCGCTGATTAATGGGGGAGCGCCGGGAAGGAGTGGTGGGAGTGTTGGGTAACGAGGCGTTGTGGCAGATATACATCTACCCCTCACTCCTCCCCATTCCCCCACGATCGTATGTGCCCGTGACAAAGTGCCCCCCAGCCATCATCCCATCTCCTTGAAATGTCATTACATGTTCGCATGGAGCAGGCCAGCAGGGATAAAAGGAAGATGGCTACTGAGAATGGGGTTTGGCCTTTTGTCACATGCCCCAATGGCTCTTTCCATCTTTCTCCCAGTTCTCTCTCCCCTGCCATAATTCCTTTCCTACTTGTGCAGACAACCTTACAGCGCTGAGTCACCAAGGCATTCCCTACGCATGAATCGACTGCTTCGGGCACCTGTCTTACCTTCAGCCTGTCTGTGGGCAGTGCCTGGGCTCCTTTCATGATCACCTCCTGGACCCTCTCCACAGATAGGTCGCTTCCAGCCTGCTCCAGACGCTGGCTGAAGAACGCGATCACCTAAAAAGGATGCAAAATAAATCTTTCATGAACTGAATAGACTACGTTGTCAAAATGATCCCTGTTCATATGGGCCTTCAAAAACCAACTGACAACAGGTTAGTGGTACAGGCCGACCTGGGTTTATGACAGAGGTCTGTTCGATTGATAGTGACGTAATCCAAATTTCTAAATCGAAATGTGCCGTAGACAATCACCAGCCTATGCTGATGCAGTAGTTAAATTGGAATTACTCGACATGCAGCGGCTGAAATAACTATTTAACACGTCAGCATTTTTCTCACTAAATATACTCCCGAAGGTGCTATTGACCTGAAAATTTCACCAGATGTTGGGAACAACCCAAGTAATCCATACATACAAAGAAAGTATAACAAATAAGCTCAGAAATTAAGTTGTGTGTAAAAATGTGAAATGACACAGGGAAAAAGTATTAAACACATGAAGGGAGGTGCAAAAAGGCATGGAAAGCCAAGAACACCTAAAATCTGTCAATAATCAAACAACAATCCAGCCCCTTGTCAGTCAAAATGAATACCAGTTAAGCTTCTGAATGTTCCAGTGAGCACGGTTGGGGCCATAATACGTACAGAAAGTGGAAAGCCAATCATACTAGCATAAATGTGCCTCAATCAGGTACTCCTCACAAGATTTCTGACAGAGGAGTGCAAAGAATAATCAGAAGAGTTGTCCAAGAGCCAAGGGCCACCTGTGGAGAGCTTCAAAAAGACCTGGAATTAGCAGGTACTATTCTCAAAAGGAAAACAGTGAGCAATGTACTTCGCCGCCATGGCCTGGATGCATGCTCACCACGCAAGACCCCATTGCTGAAAAAAAAGCATATCAAAGCTTGTTGAAAATTTGCTGAACAACATTTGAACAAGCCAGGTAAATCCTGGGAGAATATAGTCTGGTCGGATGAGAGCAAAATTTAACTCTTTGGATGCCATAATGCACACAACGTTTGGAGGAGAAATGACACTGCACATCACCCTAAAAACACCATACCAGCAGTGAAGTTCGGAGGTGGGAACATAATGGTGTGTGGCTGCTTTTCAGCAAATGGTACTGGTAAACTTCACATTATTGAAGGAAGGATTTATGGGCAAATGTACAGAGACAATCTTGACAAAAATCTGCTGCCATCTACGAGGATAATGAAAATGAAACGAGGGTGGACTGTTCAGCAGGATAATGATCCAAAACATACTGCCAAGGAAACTCTCAATTGGTTTCAAAGAAAAAAAATAAAGCTGTTAGAATGGCGCAGCCAATTGCCTGACTTGAATCCAATCGAAAATCTATGGAAAGCACTGAAACTCAAGGTCCATAAAAGAAGCCCCCGGAACCTTGAAGAATTGAAGACTGCTTGTGTGGAGGAATGGGCCAAAATCACACTAGAGCAATGCATGCGACTAGTTTCTCCATACAGGAGGCATCTTGAACCGATCATTGCAAACAAAGGCTTTTGTACAAAGTATTAAATAAATAGCAGTTGGCGTGTTCAATACTTTTTCCTTGTGTCATTTCACATTATTACACACAACTTAATTTATGATCTTATTTGTTATACTTTCTTTGTATATTTGGATGACTTGTGTTGTTCCAAACATCTGGTGAAATTTACATCTCAATAGCACCTTTGGAAATATATTTAATGAGAAAAATGGTGGCGTGTTAAATACTTATTTCAGCCGCTGTATTTGTATGAAAAACCCTTCTCGGCCATAAATTTAAACGGTAAGTACGGCATAACTTTTAGCCATCTCTGGGATATATTTTGCCTTCTGAAGTAGTGTCAGAGCCGTAACAGATGATGTCCAGTTAAAGGGATTGCAGTTATGCTAGCACCAGCGTATAAAGCTTTACACCGGACACTCACTTATCAAGGCCCTACTGTGCCATACGCAACTGTCACTGTCGTATCTTTGATTGTTTTATATTTATGGTCAAGAAGTATTTTTCATACAAATGTTTACTGTTATTATGACTTTACTACTGCATCAGTGGTAGTTAACAGTGCGTAACCATTTTATATAAAGTCAGGATACGTCGCCGCTCTAGAAAAAACTTCCACTTTGAGTACCTTTTACTCCACAACTTTGTTAACGTACAAAGAAATGACCAAAACTATACACTTTTCATTATATAAATGGCCATTGAAATGTGCTAGCACCGGTGTGGCGTGAGCTGTTGTGTAAGTAGCATACTGCGCTTGCATCGGTTAAAGCCGGATGATGAACGCGGCAGGTATTTTTCACGGACACGAAAACCTCTTTGCTTTTTCTTTGAGACACACAGGCCCTCGTTGCTTATCTTATTGAAGTTTAGTAGACTTTATGCTGATCTGATCGGTTTGATCGGTATTGGCCGATAATTAGCATTTTATGCTGATCAGCTTTCATGTCATAATTCGCTGAGCCAATCAATGATGTCACCGATCGGTTCCGCACAAGACATTTAACTCCGCGTCTTCGCCACGTATGAATCCAAAAGCTAGTTTATTTTTAGCCTTGACACGTCTTGTGGCGCAGTACTGTAACTATCTGACAGCCAATAAAGTTTTTTCAATCTTGTCGGTGAAAAAACACATCTTCGGTGTAGGACTATTTTGCGGTGTCTCAGACAAACAACACTCAAGTTATTTGCAGTCTGTTCACAACTGAAGTACGTTGTGGGGAACGTCATCTAAATCCTTCAACACAACAAATTTCAATGGGCACCTGAAGAATGTACACAAGGAGGAGCATGGCGCGTTCAAGCAACGCAGCGTGGGGAAAACAAAAAACAAAACAAAAAGGAAAAGTCAAACGGACCCAAACTCTGGACAACACCCGTTCATATAGCCGGGACAGTGAGAAAGTTAGAGTAAGCATGTCATTAACAGTATTTGTTCATTTAATTACAGTAAGTTAGCACCCATTATTTCTGTCATGTTGTAATGTTGATTTGACCTAAACTTATGTGAGTGCCCAATCCTTGAATGCCCCCTAGAGGTCATTGATGTTTTAACTTTTGTCTAGAATGCTGGAGAATAATTTTGAAGATACAGTACTCAGTATACAGTGCACAAGTATACACAATAAATGAACAAGTCATGTAAATAGACACACTGCTCCATCTTGTGATCGGATCGGTTATCGTTTTTTTTATTTTTTATTTAAACTTGCTGATCGGCCCACAAAATCCTGATTGTGTAAAGCATAAAGTTTACCATCAATTGCCAGCCCTCACTTGGTCTAATCCCAGCGTCGTTGCACCACACCTGCAACAGGAGCGCCCCTAGATGATGACACTCTGTGCAATATAGTGATTTAAAGATACATATAGAACCACACAACAAAGCAGCCTTTTCCCTATATGTATCGAGCTTGTTTGGATGTCAACTGACGGAACTTTAATAACACGGTGGCTATCACTGATGCAAATGCATAAAGGCTGGATCAACATTGGTGCAATAGCTTGTTAGTGTGGGGAAAAAATGTTTGATATTGCAATGATGTCAGATATGTTATTGCTTTTTTGAATGCTTAATGCTGCAATAGGAAATATGTTCCAGGGTCGAATCGTCACCATTACAGATCTATTAATTGCACATGCCACGTTTGAAGTAACATTTTAACATTAATTCACCAAAGTACAGACAGAAGTTAACCACGACATAATAAAATTTAATAAAACTAAAACAAACTACTCACTCTTTGAATATGCCTGACAGACACATCACGGATCGTAGCCCGTCACCCAGGGCCGTTTTGTGTGTAATGCTGGAATTTAAAAAAGCCTTTTGATGTTTATTGAATGGCTCAGTAGCCAGACCCTTTCCTATGGTGCAGTTAAATTAACTTCCATTACTGGTTATATGGTGATCACACCTTCCTTTTTGCCATCACTGGTAACCTTGTGTGGTGGCGTTAGGAAAAAAAAATGCCAAAAAACAAAATCAAAGGAAGAGCATCTCTCTACATCCTTCGGCTGACCTGGGAATGCCTCGGGATCCCCCCCGGAAGAGATGGATGAAGTGGCTGGGGAGAGGGAAGTCTGGGCGTCCCTGCTAAAGCTACTGCCCCTGGGACCTGACCTCGGATAAGCGGTAGAAAATGGATGGATGGATGGATGGATAGTACGAATGCGTCAAACTCAAGGCCCACGTCGCTCTATATGGCCTGCGAAAGCTTGCCCACAATTTTTCCTTTAAATATGTTACAAATAGCCATAAAAAGTAAAACAACTATGAATGATGAATTCTGACTGCTCTGTTACTCTTGCACTTGTCTACACCCTTCATTTCCTGAAAAGAAAGTGAAAACAAGATAGAAACCCCTGGCCTCGGACATGTAATTACACAGATACTCGTATTTCAAATTATGTCAATTATTTTGGGACACCATGACTACGAGTAGTATTCCCAGCCCAAGTAGCTTTGGCACAACGCCAAAAACGCAATACATTTTGTCATTTGCACATCATTAGCTAAAGCGCACTATGGATTCCTGACTAACCAACAGGCTAATGTCGGAATGAGCTATTTCCTCCATTATGTGATGCCTGGTGGGTTTCAGCCCAAACAAGAGATCAAGCAAATGCTGTGCTTGATCTGCGCTAGGTTCTCCCCTGAAGATATGTTTGATATTGGATAATTAAAAATCTCTTTTTTAAGTCTTTTTTTTCTCCAAAATATATATTTGCCAAACCGACGGCGCTAAACACATCCACGTGCAGTGTTTCTTCTCTCGCAACCAGAGCCCACAAGAGCATTCTGTACATCTATTGCGAAATACTAATCTCCTCATCAGTTCTGAAGGCCTCCCATATGGGGTTAATTTTGAGGAGCAGTTCCTCAATCCAGAATCACATATGCCTGCGGATTTGCAAGAAGAGAGGGGGAAGACTGGAGAATCGCCTCGGGGAAGCGGACTTAACCAAGGGATTCTAGCAAGCAAGCTTCCTCATATGGATAACAGCAATGCCTATGGCAATGTACTATGGAGCAACCCCAATTGCACAAACACATACACACCCACACACGCGCAACACACCCACACCCACACAAACAAACCAGAGCCGATGAGAGATTACTTGGGTTCCTTTCCCTTTTTCTACCCAACTGATGAAGCTGGGAGTGACAGCTTTCGCTTGTCCCTCCACAATTGCTCGTAAAAAAATATTTGACACTTATTCTGTCCACAAAAGAGCAGGACTGTTTAATTTGGCAATACCGTGCAATCCTCCTGTTATACTATAAGTCAAATTAATGTCAAAATTTTAATTTGTACAAAAAGGTTGATTTTCTTTTTGAGTCGGTGTACACATACAAAATTGTTGGTACCCCTCTGTTTATGAAAAAAATAATGGTTGCTGAAATAACTTGAAACAGACAGTAATAATAAATAAATACTGTTAAACAATGAAAACGAGGCATTGCTGTTGAATCGTGGTTCAACTGAATTATTTAAAAACAAACAAACAAATGAAAAAGGCATGGATAAAAAAAGAGATATATATTGAGAATAATTTGACCCCCAGTGTAACAGCAGGATTAAGTATCAGCCCTGCCCATGTGGAGAGGCGTTTAAAAAAAATAAAATAAATAAAAAGACAAACCCTCCCTGCTGTGCTTGCTTCTTACTAAAAACCTTCATGTGTCAATATGACCCGCTTTACAATCGATCATTAAAAAATACAACAACACAATGCAAAGTCTATTTTTAAAAACAAGAAAAAGACAAGGAAAAATATAGGGCCAGCAGAGTTAGTTTAAAGCACTTGTTTTTCCCTGTGCTTGAACACTGTGTTCAAGCTATCAGCTCAGCCTGCTTTACTGCAGTCTTTCGTAACCTTTATTGAGCCAAGGCTCCCATTCTACAAAAAAAAAACAAAAAAAAAAACAATCCCACGGCACACAACCAAACAAAAAGGCCACAAAACTAATGAATACTGAAATAATGATTTATCAATTACTCACAAATTGACATATTCAGTTTGAAATCTGAGCTTGTTTAATTGAACACAAAGTATTCTGTTGTATGAATGACAACAGGTGAATGTTTATTGTACCTTCTGCCATCTCATAGAAGAGCATTTAATTGTTCTGCCTATACATTGCTGCAATAGATAGACATTTTGAAATGAAATATTTTTTTAACATTAAAGGGGCTGTAAAGTGAATAGTAATGCTCTGTAAATTTGACACACCACAGAGAAGAATGTTGTTAGCAAGCCTGCCAAATAAGAATGAATAAAAAAAATAAATTGCCAAGTACTGTATATTTAATAATGCTCCAAAATTGTGAAAAATAGAGACCTCCTCCCAGCTCCTGGACACTGCGGGCATGTCCACTAAATGCGCTGAAAACATGCCCCACTCATTTGTCAGCTGTCAATCAAATAGGTTCATCCAGTATGTGCTCAAATGTCTGGTGCGACAGGCTGAATAATGTGTACCACTGTGTTTAAACTCCTTCACTGCCAATGACAGCTGTTGAATTCAAATATCTATGTTAACATGGAGGACTGGCAGTGAGAAACACTTAACTTTCATTGAAGTGTCTGTTACATGGACCCACACACAACAAGACCGCGCCGGTGGTCTAGCCATGGTTACTGGTTTCCTTGTATTTATTGTTGTGTGACTGCTGACAAAAGCAGCAGGATGAATTATGAAGTGTTTCAGACAATATGATCTGCTCATATTCAGCCAAATGCTTCCGAACTCATCAGACTGCACTTCACTGTGCAGATGGACAATGACCTAAAGCATACCGTGAAAGCAACCTAAGAGTTTAAGGTAAAGAAGTGGAATGTTATGTAATGGCCAAGTAAATCACCTGATTTGAATCCGATTGAGCATGTATTTCACTTACTGATGACAAAACTGAAGGGAAAATGCTCCAAGAACAAGCAGGAACTGAAGGCAGTTGAAGTAGAAGCCTGGCAGAGCATCACCAGCAATGAAATCTAGCGTCGGTTTATGTCTATGTGTTCCAGACTTATTCATTTTTCCCATTACTTTTGGTCTCTTAAAAAGTGAGAGCCAAACATACAAACTGTTGAAATTCTTCGCCGTGTATGAATCCAAAAGCTAGTTTATTTTTAGCCTTGTCACGTGTCTTGTGGCGCAGTACTGTAACTATCTGACGGCCAATAACGTTTTTTCAATCTTGTCGGTGAAAAAACACCTCGTCGGTGTGGGACTATTTTGCGGTGTCTCAGACAAACAACACGTAATTTATTTGCAGTCTGTTCACAACTGAAGTACGCCGTGGGGAACGTCATCTAAATGCTTCAACAACAAATTTGATCGGGCACCTGAAGAATGCACACAAGGAGGAGCATGCCGCGTTCAAGCAACACAGCGTGGGGGGGATTATTATTATTTTTTTTTTTTAAATAAAAGGAAAAAGTCAAACGGACGCAAACTCTGGACAACACCCGTCCATATAGCCTGGACAGTGAGAAAGTTAGAGTAAGCATGTCATTAACAGTATTTGTTAAAGTAATTTAATTACAGTAAGTTAGCACCCATTATTTCTGTCATGTTGTAATGTTGACTTGACCTAAACTTATGTCAGTGGCCAATCCTTGAATGCCCCCTAGAGGTCATTGATGTTTTAACTTTTGTCTAAAATGTTAGAGAATTATTTTGAAGATACAGTACTCAGTATACAGTACACAAGTATAAAGAATAAATGAACAAGTCATGTAAATAGACATTGTTCCATCTTGTGATCATTTTTTTTTTTTTTTTTTTTAAACTTGATCGGTGATCGGCCCCAAAAATCCTGATCGTGTTAAGCCTACTCATGACTAGTATGAAAATGCCCAGGGAAGCAACCGTTACGGTCCACTCAGCCGGGAAAGTATCCCGACTTCCTTCTAGGCTGTTACATCACCACTTGCTGCTCGTAGAATGCCGCGGAGATCATCTCTCGTGATTGGTCCATTTTAGTCACATGCTGTGATGATGTAATATAACATAGGACCTACGCCGCCGCCTTCTCGATCGATTTTGGAGCATAATTAAACGTATCATCTGGTCATCTAGGTCCATTTGTTCTAACAGATTCCGTTCCACAGTCGCCATTGTTGTTGCTTTGTTCCTTGTTCCGGAAAGTAAAGTAAAAATGGCTACCGGAAATGGCCACAAAATGCAGAGGAAACTCCACCCTGTGGCGTCCTAGCCAATACCAGCTCGAGCGACACCCCGACTTGGAGGAGAACTGCAGCACACTTTCAAAACAGCGCGCGTGGGTTGCGCGCGAGTATAAAGGCAAACTGCGTGCAGGATAGCCGCAGTGACGTCAGCGTGGTTGCTGCCCGCGCGAGTATAAAGAAGCCTTTAGAGTTTAGTAAACACTATCTGCCAGTCAATGCAACGGCATGCTCCCGAAGGAAAATAAAACGGTTTCACCGAACAAAAAGCACTACTGTTGATCATTTGTGTGTGCTTTTGTCTTTAAAAATAAAAATTAAAAAAACATTTTTATAATGTGCCTTTGTGTGAGGCTCCTACAGTATTAGCCCTCGTGCATGGCAGCCGCACAGCACACGGAACCGCTGGGCGAAACATCGGCCAGGCAAAATGAAGCGCGATGAGGAGAACTTTGCCGATCGTGTAAACATTATGCCTATGAAAAATATCGCGGCATATTGCCTATTCTATTTTTGAGTTTGTGGATGATCAAAGGCTGACTTCAAGCCAGTCAGTCGCAAAGCGGCGAACCACGCTTTGAAGTCAAGTAAGTATGGCAAAACTCCTTTCTACTATGCATCTCCATGCTTTTCCAGGTGTACGCACTGTCCCAAGTTTTAACGCAATGTTACACAGGAAGGGCACATACGATTGCTACGCTCTCAGGGCGAGTTAAATAAAATAAGGACTCGTTTGGTTGCTGGCTTCCCCCAAAGGATCAGCTTTTGTTTTATTGTAGCTAATCAAGTGGACGGCCTTAGAGATAAATAAATAAATAAATAAACAAACGGCTTGCTACTTGAAATCACCACAAAAGAAGGAAAAAACTAGATAATGTATTGATTTAGTTTCCTTTGCTTAAAATACGTTAGTAAAATGTCAATGATTGTGTCGTCTCTTGAGTTTTGACCAAAGAATAGGTGGGATCAAGTGAGCTAACATTAATAGCTATGCTAGTTACACATTAGACTAGTGATTTCCAACCTCTATGGAGCCAAGGCACATATTTTACAATTGAAAAAATCTCACGGCACACCAACAAACAAAAATGTCACAAAAAGTGGATACATTCATTACTGTATGTACTTCCTGCCATCTAATAGAAGAGCATTTATTTGTTCTGTCTGTCATTTTGCCTCACTGGCATAACTAGATGATAAAAGATACATTATTTCTTGGAAATAAAGAATTTTTTGAGCAATTAAGTAAAATTTGATATTTCCCACGGCACACCTGAAGAGCGCTCATGGCACACTAATGTGCCCCGGCACACTGGTTGGGAATCACTGCTTTAGACCATATTCATCGGTCCATATTGAACTCAGGTATTGACGTGCATCAATATGCTTTAATGATACGACTCAAGGGTGGGCCTTATTGTTCATGATTTCAGAGGCATAAAAAAACAACAACGATATTATAGCGTCTTCAAAAAATGATTGTGACAGGCCTACTGGCAACTCGCCCAGGGTGTAATGCGGCTTTTTCACCCTGCGACCCTAAACAGGCTAAGCAGTATAGAAAAGGAAAGGATAGATGCTAACATCCGCGTAAAGCATAATGACTAACGACAAGTATGAAAATGACCGGAGAAGCAGTTCCCTCTCTTAATTTTTGTTTTATTTAATCTTATTACATAGTGGTTAACTTGTTCAGATGTTCAGTACAACCTAGCAATACAATTATTTTAACATCATTAACCTACACAAATTAAAAATTGCATGTAGTGAGGATAAGCGGTACGGAAAATGGATGGATGTAGCTGACGCAGTGAGTGTAATGGCTAATAACTAGAATGAAAATCACCAGAGAACTCCTGTTCCCTCTCCTTTACGTACCTGTCTGGCATCTTCAAAGGGTAAGTAGATTTACTTAATTTTAGTTTTATTACACAGTTGTTACCTTCTATTTATATTTGTATGACAGATATGAATGTTAACTTAAAAAAATGGATGGATACGTGATAACACTGTGGAGCAAGCAAAGTGGCAAGTGGAATGCAAATCGCTGAAAAAAACTAAATCTGTTTGTGTTTCTTTAGGTGCTGCTGTTTTAGCTAGCAAAGGAGTTCAGATCTCAATTTAACTACCATGTGTCAACAACAGCATCAGTCTATGAATTGACTTAGTGACTGCTGAGTCTAACTTTATGGGAGTATGAGTCCTTGTCAAGAAACTACAGTAACCACCTGTCTATTATTCCTTCAGTCATGTCTATTAGTTGAAGAAATGAGGCAACCTTGAGTTGGTTTCATGCGGGATACTGACCGTGTCCAGGTTCTGCATGATGTCCTGGAATGATGGGTGCATCCTGAACTGCTCGAAGAGCTCCCGCTTGTAGAGCAGCGCGTACACCAGGTTGGGGTTGTGGTGCAGCGAGTTGCAGAGGCAAGAGTTGATGATCTCCAGCATCATGCGGATCACTTCCTCAATCACATTCAGGTCCTGAGCCTGAGGGGGAAGACAGGAGGACAGGTTAATTGCCTTCCCACAACATTGGTTTCACATATAATAATGTTTTCAAACGACTTCGTCCACAGAGATTAATGTGTGTACTTTGGGGGTTGAAGGAGAAAAGACTAAAAGCAAAATGGAAGCTGTAAAATATGATTTCATTTGCTAAACTGTGTGCTAACGCCACGTGAAATGTATTCAATATAAACGTGTTAGTTGCCAACCCTCGACTAGATTCCCTCATCAGTCCTGAGTTGTGTCATCCACTTTAGACAAAATAAATACCTCCCTCAAATAAACACCTTCCTTTTCATAGAAAAAAAGGACAGTCATAGTCATGGTGTCTTTCACACCATCAGATCCTGAGCCAGTTTTACTAAACTGTTAACTAAAACAACAGCGCCTTAAAAGTCTTTCCGATTCATTTAAGTATGGAGTCTTAATGCATGTTGTAAACAAGCTCCCTGCGCTGTATGATAATTATATTCCAGTGCACTCTGATGAGTGGTCATTACACAAAGTTGTGGGCATCCATGTTTCTTCCGTTCCAGGGAGCTATGCAACTCATTGGTTCCACCCATTCTGCCAAGATTAACGTTTCTTTCAAATTATCTTTATTTTCATTTAAATTCAAGTTACACTTGAAAGAAATTGTAATATAGCTCTAACATTGTTTAAGATTATACACAAAATAGCTTCATACAAATAATTTTTTGGGGTTCATACTATCAATTGTTTAATGATTAACTTGATATTTTGTGTGTGTAAACAAAAGACCACACACCCAAAGCCCAGCCTGAGGCATTTTGCTGTGACAATCAAGTTGAACAAAAAAACACGTAAAAAAAAAAAGGTTTTAGATGCTTGATTCATTGAGCCTGGATGCACATAAAGTACCATAACATTCTTATTTCAGAGTGGGACTATGTATACCACAACATATTAAAAATAGCACATACATATCAAATCAATCACTCTGTTCTTCTTTGTTCTGTTCTTCATCTGGGTGGGTTCATCGGGTGTCAACGCCCCAGAAGACCGCCGCGGCCAAGACTAGATAACATTCCCCATCTGTGTGCACAGCTATACAACGGTGCGATGACAGCATTGTAGATTAAGATCTTGCCGTGGCATGGTTGGTTCCCACGCTCCGCATTCATGAGAATAAACTGCATTTGGTTATGTGTATAGGTGTTGTACGTAATCTTAAGTTTGTGTGGAAACCCTGAAACTGTTTCCAGTGCCCAAACTATCATCGAGTTCTTCATTTTTCAACTAACCGTGAAGAGGGAACCAGTTTGGAGACAGAAAATCTGCAGACCACCATCTTAAAATACAACTTGACCGATTGAAGAAAAAGGCAAGTTTCGGTGGAAAATAGTCCTTACAGCTTCATCAATGCGGTTTACAACGTTACCGCCATCCAAGGTTTCGAGGTTGGGAAGAGTGGACAATGAACTAGTTTGCACACCAGCCTCAAAATATGCTCAGTTACCACTTACTGATTTTCATCCGACTGAAGTTTTTTTTTTTCCTGAAATTATAACTTTGCTACTGAATTAGCATAGATTAGTGATACACCACAACTTCGTACAAATTCAACTTTCATCGCCACTGATCGTAACTACATCGTGATTAGTGCTGGGAGATATGGCCTAAATTTTATTTTACGATTTTTTTTTCTTCCTAATGTTGATATTCCATATGACTCGATATTTATTGTATTCAAGTTTATAAATGTTAAAAATATGATGATCTACAAATAAGAGAAGCCACTATAGCAACCTGACCTAAATCTGTTCGTCCAGCTTCCTAGAATTTAGGCATCTCTAAGTCCTTGTGCAATTGTCTCCCCAGTATGATGTTTTGGTGCATAGCTTGTCTGCAAACAGGTACCGTATTTTCACGACCATAAGGCGCACTTAAAAGTCTTACATTTTCTCCAAAATGGACGGGGCGCCTTATAATGCGGCGCGCCTTATGTGTGCACCAAGTTCCAACATCTACAAATGTTGTCGTGTGACGAGAGCTCCGCTTGACTTTTTTTTTCTTTTTTTTTCCTGCCGACACGCTGCTTACACAGAGGAAAAATGGACGTGGTTACGTCCGTGACAAATATCATTGTTCGTGTGATGATGATGACCTGTTATGAACAAGAATTCACTAATACCACCTAAGACGAGTCTCAAAACAGGAGTGCCACGAGACGGCAAGCTGATTGGGAGGTGAGATTGCGACTCAAATCTGGGCTAACCATCTTAAACCGAACTGCAAGTGGGGGCCCTTATCTCACAAACAATGTTGCTGCTAGAACATACAGAAGCACATGGAGTGGGAACACTGGATTGGGAAAATGTTTAATAACTGTAGTTTGGAATTCAAGATACATTGATTTCAACCAGGCTGGAGGACGAGGAGGTGCAGGGCAGGCACTAAAACGTTAACCGGCAGACACGAGGAGGTGAGCGCAATACAAGAGCAGCCGGAGATAATGAGGATTGATTGTGCGTCTGGAAGTAAAGGAGGAAGCGCTCGGGGCTTGACTACGCTTTCTGGCTTCGGTCCGCTGTGGCGGCCCATAATTAGACAGAACCGAGGGGGAACTGAATTGGGAGACAGTCGAGTAGGACGCAAGAACTAAAAGGGACTATGAGATGAAGAGTAGGAGTGAGGTGTCGAGTGTGTTTTGTTCTCTTACTGCGGCTTAATGAGATTGGCCTGGCAGGGGAAAAAAATGCCACGCTGGGGAATTCAGGTCAGAGGAAAATAGGCTAGCTAGACGTCTGCCTGGCCCCGTGTGTGTATGTGTGTGTCAATTGGATGAGATTAAGAGGTCTGCTTGAAATCCAGACAGGATTTAAATATCTTAACTCCTCATTTCTTTGCGTTCCCCACTTTTGTGCTTGTTTTGAAAACCCCAGCCTAAAAAACACCTCACACACACACATCCACATGCTTGTCCGCGACTTCCTTCCCTCGCCCCCTGTTTCCAGCTTCCCCGTGATGTCGTTGAGTCACGAACCACTCCAACTGCTGTTTAATGCCTCCCAACACCCGGGAAAACACAGGTCTCAGACGTGAGCTATATCATTATTCTGCCCCATTTTACAGTCATTTGCACAAAAATGACAGGAGCCTTATTGCTCGTCTCCCCGCCGAGCACAAATGTGTTATGTCTGCAGGTGTGTATGACCTCCGCTATAGGTCTGACAAGGTCGATCAATGGCCATGCGGTGGACTAAACACCCTTCTTGTGTTGATTTCTTCTTTTCTGCAAGCACTAGCATGTGGAACCGGGTAGTGCTAAGAGGCAGTAGGCGTGTAACTCCCTGTTAAAGTAGGCGCAGGCATCATTAAACCAGTAGCTTAGTGATTCCCTGGCTGCTCACCGCAGGCTATTGCAAGGCAGACAAGATAGACGGGCCAATCGGGAAGCGGCATTGACAAAGACAAGGACAGGGTGACAGACTTTAAAAGCAAATTTTGATCCGTCTTTCCCAGTGGTTCTTTTCTTTTTTTAATAATGGTAGGGTAGCTACAGTAAAACTCTTCAGTTGAATTACAATTTCAAATTTTAACTTTAGGCAGTAAATTTCAAATACAATCTCTCAGGATGACCGTTGTTTTAATTTTTACATTTTTTTTCCTATATGAAACACCCATCCATCCTTTTTCTATAGCACTTCTCTTCATTAGGGTTGTAGGTCAGCTGGAGCCTATCTCAGCTGACTTTGGACGAGCGGCAGGGTACATTTTGGACCTATTGCCAGCCAATAGTAGTGCACACATAGGCAAACAACTACTCACAGATTCACACCTGTCGTCAATTTTAGAGTCTTCAGTGAACTGAACGTGCAGGTTTTTGGAATGTGGGAAGAAAACAGGGTACTGGGAGAAAAGCCATTCAAGCATGGGCAGAAGAGGCAAACTCCAAACAGGTAGGCCGGAGATGAGGTTTGAACCCAGATGCTCAGAAGACCACCATGCTGACCCTCCGAGAAAATTAGGAAAATACAAATAATCCGTTCGAGGGTCAAACTAAATCAGTAACGCTTTAACATTCTCAACTGTCACTCGAGTGGAAAAATTACTTAAATGCAGTTAATAACAAAATATTACAATAAAACATTTACTCTTTAATAGGAATGTCACGATATCCATATCACATCACAATATTGTGGTATTAAAAGTGCCTCAATATTGTATTCGTCTTGTATAGATATAAAATAATGAGATGTCGTGCTTAGAATTTAGTTTGGGGTCGGCTATACGAAGGCATGTCGCTTAGCCAGGCTGCTGCAGCGCTCTCTCCATTTCCTTGTTACAGTACATACGCAGCTAATTGGCCACATAATCCATGTGACCATATCACATGGATAACTACAATGATTGGCTGGCTGGCCCATGTGACCGAAATGTAGCATTTGAACGCGGAAATAATGTCTGCAAAACAGCGGCTGTAACTGGGTTACATAAGGACCATACGTTCGTCAGCCAATAAAAACAATAGTGGCGAGAATTTATGCGTGTATTGCATGACACATTGATCATCGTCACTTTGAACGCATCTTGCCTGTGCCCCAGGCCCAGCTCTGGAGCCCCAATACACCACCGTCAGGCCAGGAACAGCTGCCAGTGGACCACCGCTTTGCGCAACTGCGTCCCGCCCCGCAG
The DNA here is from genome assembly GCF_024500385.1 of Phyllopteryx taeniolatus. Lineage (NCBI taxonomy): Eukaryota > Metazoa > Chordata > Actinopteri > Syngnathiformes > Syngnathidae > Phyllopteryx > Phyllopteryx taeniolatus. The sequence goes on along the minus strand of NC_084516.1, from coordinate 15,260,687 downwards.
CAGCCGCCGAAGGGCAACCCTCCAAAGTCGGCGCGCGGCGAGGCACCCCCCCTCACCTTCAACCTCAGATCAGAGGCGACAACCCGCTGAATTTAAGCATTTCACTCAGCGGAGAGAAAACTAACAAGGATTAGCATGATTATCTTATTTATTGTTACTTGGCTGTTTCTATATTCCTATACCTGTGTTGCCTTCAAGTGTTCCTGTGTCTCTGAATTTCTGAGTTTCTTGAACTTTTTGACTTAAGCAAAGGAATCACTGTTAGTAAGCAGTACTCTATTTCTAATCTTATAAATAAAAAATTATGACAATACTGTGAAATTGGTGAACAGACAATTTTTCAAAGGGACAGTTTTGTCACTCTGAGCATGACATGATTATTGCTGCAGCAATAATACCTAGTTTCTATATTGATAGTTTTGAAGGGAGGTGGCACGGTCGACGATTGGTTAGCACATCTGCCTCACAGTTCTGAGGACCGGGGTTGAAATCCTGGTCCCGCCTGTGTGGAGTTTGCATGTTCTCCCCGTGCCTGTGTGGGTTTTTTCCGGGTACTCCGGTTTCCTCCCACATACCCAAAACATGTGTGGTAGGTTGATTGAAGACTCCAAATTGCCCATAGGTGTGAATGGTTGTTTGTTTATATGTGCCCTGCGATTGGCCGGCGACCACTTCAGGGTGTTCCCCGCCTCTTGCCCGAAGATAGCTGGGATAGGCTCCGGCATGCCCGCGACCCTAGTGAAGATAAGCGGCACAGAAAATGGATGGATGGATAGTTTTGGAGGTATACAAATATAAACTTTGATGGACGGGGATAGAATATATGATTTGTAGATGTCTTTTTCAAACAGACATTTGCAAAAATACACAAACTACTAAAGCCTGTCGAGAACTACTTGGCCAGCAAGAAAAAGAGAGGTCTTTTGGTTCTCTTGCATGTGCCTCTCTGCTCCACCTGAGCCGTGAACCTTTCTGCAATATCGTAAGTCTTCCTGCAATACTGCAAGCTTCCCCAAAATATCTCAATAATTACCGTACCGTGAGATTAATGCCATGATAAAACTGAACCGTGAGATTTAGATATCGTTACATTCCTACTCTTTAACAAAAAATGATGAAGGCATAAAGCGAAAGCATCACAAGTGTAAAACCAAGTTAACCAATGTGTAGTTCTTTGATGCTTGCTGAACAGAGGTCTTGCAAAATATGCCGATGTCACGCACGACAGTGTTTCGGGCTATTTATTCCGACTTTGGTACACGAAATTTTAACATGGAAGGATAGACTACAAATCCAATGTATTTATCCCTACTATTTATTAAATATAAAAAAATTATATAGTTTTTGTTTTGCCATATTTTTCCAGAGCATTTTGAATGAATTGACTGGCGACCAGTTCAGGGTGTCACAGATGATGGCAACTCATAACTGTGAGAGACTATGAACTAACTAAATAGACACAGGAAAATGCATTTAGATGACAATAAAAATGTCAACAAAATCTAGAACAATCTTGGTATATGCTGAGATCTCAAGTACTTTTTAAAACAAAAAATGTGAACATGGACAGAGGCATGACAAATCCAATAAATCCTGACACAAAATACATATTGGAATGAGAGATAAACAGAGGACAAGTGACCGCTACTCTTGTCATATGAACATGGGGAAGATACATATTGTGGATAGTAGAAGGGAAAACAAAAACAAAAAAAATGGATGCTCGGAATGGCGCGGGGGGGAGTAAAAAACAAAACAAAAAAAACACCCCAGGCAGACACACAAGAGCGTCGGTCAGAGTGACTTAGCAGCCCCATCAGCCGTCTGTCTGTCATGTCTTTGGGGACTTTTTAAAAATAGGTCATTGTCTGACCTGGATTTACAGTACGCCACTACAGCCGCGTCATAATCGTGCTGTTTTTGCAAGGCGACATTCTCACACAAAGTCTCTGCCTGGGGCCCATTTCAGAAAAACGTGGGAATTTGAACATCTTCCCTTAATAAAAGAATGGAATGTGAATTAATTTGTTGCATACAGTGTCAACATCAGTAAACAGACAATTTTATAATTAACATTTCGTTCGTACTTGTTAAACAAGTGAAAAGAAAAGCTAACCACTGTGTAACAGACACTTAATGGTGTGTGATATATTCATTTAAGCATCTTTGGGGGCGTCGACATGCCTGTTAACTCACAATACCCTGGAGAAATTTATGTATTTTAGGGGTCCCTAACACAACACTAAAAGTGTTACTGAGAAAAAAATTATCCCCCGACACCTGTTTCGCCGATTGTTGCGAAACTTGGTAGACATTTCTATCATTACATGATACACAAAAAAGTCTGAAAGAAGTAACCAGGGAGATGGCCGTTTTGGTTTGACGGATCCATTTTAGACAAATTCCCAGACTCCATTTTCTACAGAGGTTATCCTCATAAGAGTCGCAGGAGAGCGGTAGCCTATCCCAGTTAACTCTGGGCGACAGATGGGGTACACCCTGGACTGGTCGCCAGTCAACGGCAGGACACAAATGGATAAACAACCACTCACACTCACATTGGACAATGTGTCGTCAATGAATGTAACATGCATGTTTTCAAAATGTAGGAGAAAGCTGGAGTAGAGTGGAACCTCGATAAAACAGACCCCGAAATAACGAATATCGGATAAAACAGACCCTCGGACCAAACAATGTGTCCAAAACTAGTTTACATTTGCCACTTAAGCTGCGGTTGACAAAGTCTGTTAGTTCCAGAATTGACCGCTGTTGTTTACTGGTGCTGTGGCGCAATATAGGCAGAGACTGAGAAGACACAGTGTTTCTGGGTCATAGATAGCCCATATGACTAGATCCTAACAGACTAACAGATGTGCCTACATGGCAGCCATGTTGAATGAGGCAAAATTCCCACATGGCTGCCTTGATGCCAGGAGTTCATCTATTATATTAGCATATCCGGCATAGTGCTAATACAGCCCAACTGGGGGAGGTGGGGGACACAAGCCAGTGCAAACTGTAGGCCAGTCCCTTTGGGACCCAGATAAATGCAGAGGGTCGCGTCAGGAAGGGCATCCTGCTTAAAACTCTGCCAAACAAATATGAGGGTACATCCAAAGAATTTCATACCGAA